>NC_053490.1:239814488-240114488 GCF_905171775.1 Rana temporaria | reverse complement strand
GGTCAACTGAGCTTATGCAGGATTGTGCCTGCACATATGTAGATACGGACAGACCGCTTTGCAGATCCAGGAACCTCAAACGGGATTTTCCTGACTGACTCCATGGCAGCCTACGTGTGGGTTAATCCCGCCTCCTCTCCAATGTGATAGGACCCCATACCCATAAAAGTTAACTCACCAATAGACTCAGTGTTCCTTTTTTTTCCTCCTCCATGGATCAAAAATCGTTTTCTTCAAGGAATGGAAAAGAGCACACTTTAAGCGGTGCAGCTCGGATCCCAGCCATGGGCGGGTGGTGAGCTTCCCAGCACACTTGGTTGTGGCTGTGGCATGTGCTGAAGACTTCTAGGATCGGCTGGCAAGGTCCCTTTATATATATTTCCTCCATGGCAGTCGCTTATTCGTGCCTCTGTGTTGTTTGTTTTGTGTGTGTATGGCGGCTGGAGCGCCTCTGCGTTCCAGCACGCCTGTGACTTCCTGATTCCCCATCGCTAGTGCCCCGCGCATGCGCCGTATCCATCCTCAGAGCGAGGCTTGGTCGCGCATGCGCAGTCCGTCGATTCCCGCGGCGGCCGCGCAGGCGCCGTGGGATCGCGTTCCACTGCGCAGGCGCGTTCGTGGAGGACGCGTGACGTCACCGGCGGGTGATTTAAAATCAGCTGCTCGCCTATGTTCATTGGGTCTCCCTTCAGGCGAGCAGCTGAGTGTCTGGGTGTTTCCCTTCTGGTTGCCAGGTCAGTGAATGTTGCTTCTGGCTTTTATTGATTTTACCATGCTCCTATTTTTTGCTTATGTTTATCTGCATGTATTTAATTATTTAATTATTTAAATCACTATGTAAACTTAATTGATTTGTCTAAATGAATTTTCGTTTTATTTAGTTGATTATATATTTATTTATTTATTTAAAAAAAAAAAAAAAAAAAAAAGCAGCAGTAATGAGCAGAGAATTTCTTCTTAAGGGGACAGCACACTTTTATTTAATATATTTTTATTCGGCACCATAGGTTTCTTGTTGATCCTGAATTGTCATCCACTGTACGCAGGTCCAGAGTAATTATGGACCAGTCACCGTCCACAGGCGGCCAGCCCTCACGCACAAGGTATGTGCGGGAAAGGGTTCGGGTTTGGGGCTGCTAGTCACATTTTCATGTGTGTTGACAGTTTCCTCCCTAAATGTTTTTTATTTAGCCCTTCCAATCCAGAACCGGAAGACCTTGCCAGTCCGCAACGCACTTCTTCTTCCTCAAAGTCGAGGTCCAAGCGTAGATCTCCATCTACTTCTTCCCACCGGAGGAGAAGATCACATTCCTCCTCAAGACACCGCTCCCACCGCCATGATAGTCGCTCTGATCGCAGAGCCTGCTGGGGATGCGACACTCGTGTCCCTGAGGGCAAATCATTGTGCGACCGATGCTACGCCCATGCGGTTAGGGAAAAAGAGACTGAAGGTCATCGCATCGAGTCTCTGGTGGAACGTGTGGTTCAACGAACTCTAAGAGAGAACATGCCCCACACGCAGATTCAGACCAACACTGACGGGTCTGCTTCTCCAAACTTGGAGATCCTAGAGGATCCAGGTCCTTCCCGGCCTCAAGCCTCCACTCCGGCTTTTCCTGAGGGTGACCTAGAGAGTGATGAAGAAGGCTTAGAATTTGACTTCACGCAGGTGACGCCACTCGTCAAAGCGATTAAGGAGGCTCTCTTATGGGAGGAACAACCTGCTTCTCCAGCCAAGCAGAAAAAATATTTTAAGCGCTTGGGAAAAGAACGCCCTACGTTCCCGTTTCTGTCTGAACTGAAGGGTATCTTTGAAGAGGAATGGAGCAAGGTGGACAAGAAATCTTCCATGGCTAACAAAGCCTCAAGGCTCTATCCCTTCAAGCAGGAGGAGGTCAAACATTTGGAAAATGTTCCTCTGGTAGATGCGGCAGTAACGAGACTGGCTAAACATGTCACTTTACCTATTACTGACTCCGTCTCTTTCAAAGATGGCCTGGACAGAAGAATGGACCAGGACCTCAGAAGAATTTATGGCCTTGCGGGCACAGCGTGCAAACCGGCTCTAGCTTTAGCGGCATTATCAAAGGCCATGGAAGCCTGGACGGAAAATGTTGATTCTTTCCTCAAAGGCGTCTCTGAAGAACTAGCCAAGAACTCAGCCACGGCAGAGCTAAAACTGGCGGTCGCATTCCTGGGCGAAGCCTCCGTTGACTTAATCCGCCTGTTAGCTAGGATTATGCTTTCTTCTGTGACCGCGAAACGGGCCCTCTGGCTACGCCCCTGGGTTGCTGACCCATCATCAAAGCAGAACTGGTGCAAGATTCCCTTTGAAGGATCAACCCTGTTTGGCAACAAGCTAGATGATGCCATCTCCAAAGTCACGGGCGGCAAGTCTGGTTTCCTTCCTCAGGACAAGCGTCAAACGGGAAGAAAAATGCCTCAATTTCGGCGATACAGCCCGGACCGCGCTAGGGAAGCTCGCGCTTACAGGCCTGGTGGAAACTACAGAAGGAATTGGAGCAGAGGTAGAGGCTCCTACCGGAGACCTACTCCAACTACTCAGGCGTCAACTGGACGCGACAAGGGGAAATCTTTTTGAGACAACGCCCGCCCAAGCGGATCGTGTGGGAGCTCGTCTACTCCTTTATCGGCACGTCTGGGCGGCCTCAATCAAGGACTTTTGGGTCATCAAGACCGTGACCTCAGGACACGCATGGTCCTTTTCCAGTCCTCCCTGTCCAAAGTTCATCTCCACCCTTCTTCCAGGGTCACTGGAGCAGAAACAGGTCCTTCTAGACTACATTCACCTCCTGAAGATTCAAGGAGCAGTGGTACACGTCCCAAAAGACGAACAGTTTCTTGGGGTGTACTCCCCTCTCTTCTTAGTGCAAAAGAAGAACGGTACCTGGCGCCCAGTCATAGACTTGACATATTTGAACAAATTTATAACACACAAAAAGTTCAAAATGGAAACTCTATCAACCATCCAACAAGCAATACAGCCAGGCGACTGGATGATTTCCGTGGACCTAAAGGATGCCTATTTCCACGTCCCAGTAGCAGCAGAGCTGCACAAGTACCTCAGGTTCTATGTCAACCAGGAACACCTCCAGTTCGTGTGCCTACCCTTCGGCCTAACAACATCCCCACGGGTCTTCACCAAAGTTCTTTTGGCACTGGTAGCTCTCATCAGGCTGAAGAAGATTCGTCTGTATCATTATCTGGACGACCTCCTGGTCCTGTCCCAAGACAAGACCCTTCTCTTGGCACAGAGGGATCAGGTCATCTCGACCTTGTCCGAATTCGGGTGGCTCCTGAACCTGGCAAAAAGCCATCTAGAGCCAACTCAGTGTCTAACCTATCTAGGTGCTCAATTCGACACAGTAAGGAAGACCATCTCTCTACCAGCAGAGAAGATTCCGGTAATTCAGGAGAGGATTTCCCGGGCCTTGAGTACTCGCCACCTAAGAGCTCATCAATGCTTGAAGATCATTGGGACAATGGTATCCACAACACCAATGGTGAAATGGGCGCTTTGGAGGCTACGTCCCTTCCAATCCGGCTTTCTCAGGCAGTGGAAATCAGGGAGCATGAGTCAGCGGATCCACATTTCAACGTCAATGAGAGGCAGCCTCTTCTGGTGGCTTCAACCGAAGAATCTGCTGAATTGTCACTCCATCGCTCCAGTTTCGTGGGTCACAGTGACGACAGATGCCAGTGGCTCCGGTTGGGGGGCCTTATGCGGCACAAGCATGGCGCAAGGCAGGTGGGACGCTCGCCTCCACAATCCAGGCTCGAACACCCTGGAGCTTCGAGCGGCCTGGTGTGCCCTACAGTCCTTTTCACAACTGCTGAAGGGAAAGTCAGTAATTCTAAGGATGGACAACACCACAGCAGTATCATATGTCAAGAGACAAGGCGGGACTCGGAGCTCATCCCTTCTCCAGGAAGTAGAGCCCATTATGAAATGGGCCCAAGTGAACCTGGTCAACCTGACGGCTGTTTTCATTCCAGGCATTCAGAACTCCCAAGCGGATTTCCTGTCACGAACTCAGGTGGACGTCAACGAATGGTCTCTCCACGACCAGTCTTTCCGTTGGATATTATCCCTGGGAGTCAATCCCCAAGTGGATCTCTTTGCCTCCCCGAACAATGCCAAATTGAAGAATTTCTACACGAGGGGTTACTACAGCCAGGCAATCGGGACAGATGCCCTAACGGATCGGTGGTGGTTTCAGAGGGCGTACGCCTTTCCCCCGATCCCAATAATTCTAAAATTCCTGAAGAGACTTCTAGCGGAAGAAGTGGAAATCACAATGGTGGCTCCATACTGGCCGAACAGGCCTTGGTTCCCTCTTTTGGTCCAGCTGAGTCTTCAGGACCCAATTCCAATACCATGCAGACCAGACCTTCTCTCCCAGGGGACACTCCTCCATCCCTGTCCGGCTCAAATGAAACTAGCGGTCTGGTTCTTGAAAGGGAAAGGCTAGAATCCCTTGGCTGCGCCTCTCGGGTGATCTCTACCCTTATGAGCTCAAGGAAAGGAAGCACAAATAAAGTGTACGGTAGAATATGGTCTAAGTTTGTGGAATTTTCTTTAACCGCGGGCAGTTCCTTCAAGAACCCAGAAATCCAAAACATCCTGAGCTTTCTTCAATCAGGGCTAGACCTACCCCTGTCTGTAAGCTCTCTAAGAGTTCAAATCTCAGCACTTTCAGCCTTTTCTGGAATCCCTTGGGCAACTCATCCACTAATCAAACAATTTTTTCGTGGAGCCTCAAGATTGAGACCTCTGAGGAAGCCAAGATTCCCCAAATGGGATCTCCCGTTAGTACTTGACTTTTTGAATGGACTTAGTATGTCGGGACCTTCCCCGTCCTCGTTGAAGAACTTTTCAGCCAAAGTAGCCTTTTTGGTAGCTATCACCTCGGCCAAGAGAGTGTCCGAGATCGGTTTTTTGGGTCACAAGGAGCCATTTCTCACCTTTTTTCCAGACAGAGTGGTTCTGATACCTATGCTGGGCTCCAAACCGAAGGTCTCGTCGGTTTTCCATGAGAATCAGGAAGTAGTTCTCCCTACCTTTAAAAACCCGGATTCTGATGAGACTCACCCTCTGGATATGGGCAAGATACTCACTGAATATCTTCAAGTTACATCTACATTCAGACGTTCTGATCACCTGTTCATCCTGCATTCAGGCAAGAACAAAGGGAAGAAGGCATCTTCAAGAACAATCGCATCCTGGATCGTCCAAACGATACAACAGGCTTATTGTGCAAAGGGCTTGGCTCCTCCGCAGGCGGTAACAGCTCACTCCACGAGAGGGATGGCAGCTTCCTGGGCAGCAGCCCGTCATGTGGCGCCAGACGTTATTTGTAGAGCGGCCTCTTGGTCTTCTATAAACACCTTTATGTCCCATTACTGTGTTGAACCTGCAGCACTGTCTTCTGTAAATTTTGGTTTATCAGTCTTGTCGGCTGACGGGACAAATTAAATATATTTCTGTTCAGCATACCCACCCGTGTGTTGGCTAGTTATTTCCCACACGTAGGCTGCCATGGAGTCAGTCAGGAAAAAGGAAAATTTATTATCATACTTACCGTAATTTTCCTTTCCTGATGGACTCCATGGCAGACGGAGTTCCCACCCTGAAATTATGGAGTCGGGATAGTTACGGAACACTGAGTCTATTGGTGAGTTAACTTTTATGGGTATGGGGTCCTATCACATTGGAGAGGAGGCGGGATTAACCCACACGTAGGCTGCCATGGAGTCCATCAGGAAAGGAAAATTACGGTAAGTATGATAATAAATTTTCCTTTATATGCAAGAGAAGAGAAGCCAGGAAGCCCAATAGCGTGATACCGTTTAATTTAAAATTTTAAAACATACATAAAAACAGCCAAATGGCTCCTTACATTGGGGGGTGCCCACCCGGCACTGAGGCTGCGGACTTGTCACCGCTCAAAGCGGTTCCTATACTGGGATTCGCTGGGGGATGGAAGTCGCCGCTAACATACCATCCAAACAATCTCTCCGACAGTCCAAAGCACGGGGGGTGCGTCACGTGACCAAGCTGCCTCCGACGTACATTTCGTTATGTTAACGTCATCAGGGGGGCGCCCCCCAATGTAAGGAGCCATTTGGCTGTTTTTATGTATGTTTTAAAATTTTAAATTAAACGGTATCACGCTATTGGGCTTCCTGGCTTCTCTTCTCTTGCATATAATCCCGTTTGAGGTTCCTGGATCTGCAAAGCGGTCTGTCCGTATCTACATGTGTGCAGGCACAATCCTGCATAAGCTCAGTTGACCATCTTTTTCACTAAAGGGGTCAACGAGCTCTGGTAAGAGCAAATCGTTTTCTAAAGCACCTTGGGTGGAATTGAAAATTATTCAGAGGCGGTGGTGGCATTTTTTCTTTCACAGAATCACTGTCAATTAACAATTGGACTTTGTTCATCGTTTTATTTTATTTTGCATCTGATCATATTTGAATTCACTGCGTGTGGTTTCAAGTGCAGCGTTGACTGCAAATTTGTTGGGACTTTTATTTTATTTTTCATTTTATATTTTATTTTATTTTTTGTTATTTATGTTGCAATTTTATTGTTAACTAGATATCTATTCACGGCACTATACTTACTTTGTATGGGCCTAGCGCCCTCTATCTATATTTTATCATAGTACATATGGTATGTTGATAAATCAGGACTGTGCAGCTTATGGTGCCTCATTCATGTAGAAGTACATTTAACATATTGTTAGAAGACAATAAGGTAGCATCAGATAGCAAGTTAAACATTTTAAATTATGTTATCTATCTTAAAAAATATATTTTTTTAAGAATTGCAAATTGTTGAAGACTTATGGCCTTATGCACTTAAGCTAAAAAAACACTAGTTTTACAGGCATTTAAATGTTTTTTTTCTTTAAACGCCCCTCCATGTCCAGCCATTTACAGGAGTTTAAAGGTAGGAGTGTTTAGAGGCATAAATATATATATATATATATATATATATATATATATATCACTTGTGCATTCAAGAGAGGAGCGTTTTGGCAAAAATAAAACTAAGCACTGGGCGTGTTTAGCACTTAAAGCGGAGTTTCACCCAAAAATGGAACTTCTGCTTTAGGTGTCGGTGACCCCCTGACATGCCACATTTGGCATGTGATTTTTTTCGTCTTCTGGGACACGTCACAGGTCCCAGAAGATTTCCTGGCCATTTACAGCGCGGCTCGCGCAATGAACCCACTGTTAGAATGCTGGCACCGTGGAGAGGAGGGGGATAGGAGCAGGGCTTTGTGCGCCTGCATCGCTGGACCGTGGGACAGGTGAGTGTCTGATTGTGTCAAGTGAAATACTTGCGCTGTAAAATATGTGGGGGACAAATAACGGAATAGGGTAGAGTACTACACAGTGACTAATGAAGATAATATTGTCTAACATAAAATTAACAATGAATCACAAAACAACGGTTCTCAATAAAAGTCCGGTACTCTGAAAAAAGTCCAAAATCTGGCACAGTTCTGCCGTGTATGGGTGTGTTTCATCAAAAGTCAGTCTCCAACAGTGCAAGTGTTGTATAAATAATAATACACAAAATACACACTTTTAAGGAAAAACACACGGAAGGTAGTTCTAGAGAAAGTATATATAAGACCCTTGGATCCGGAGTGTGAGTGGGATAGAGTAGTTGAGCCAACACCAAGATTACATATATACACCTCTGGTGTGCCCAGCTGCTCACCTCCAGTTGATCGCAATATCTCCAGATCAACCTGGTCTGGATGTTTATGGTCCACAAATAGAGAAATCTCCGTCCAATGTGTCATATGAAAAAGCAAAGTAAAAAGACAACAAAAAGCTGATGGTGAAATAACGTCACAACGGGGGCTGTTAATTGGGGTCTTGACGGGTGGGAGTGCACTCACATGTAGGTGAGAGATCTCAGGCTCATCTCCACGAGTACCGAACTCGTAGGTCCCTCTATATTTTCTCTATTTTCTCCCCCACTAGGTCTTGGAAGTCGTGGGCTAACTGTTTGGTCTCTCCAAGGGTTCAGCGTGTGTGGAGATGTCTCAGCTGATATGGGCTAAAGGTGACTCCTATTCCTTTTTCAATGCCTTAGATGCAGCGCTCGTATGGCATGATGATGGGGAAGAGGTGAAGAAGAAATATCCATAGTGTAACCCGGTCAGCGGTACAAACAGTTTTATTAAAAACAGATTAAAAACTCACATAAAAAGTTCAGGAACTCAGCAACAATCCCACGAGTGGCGAACTCGTATGCCTGTTCGTCGGATGCTGGGGTGTATCCTGCCTGCCAATCCCGACGCGTATCGTCACGATCACGTGACTTCATCAGGGGATGAAGTCACGTGATCGTGACGATACGCGTGGGATTGTTGCTGAGTTCCTGAACTTTTTATGTGAGTTTTTAATCTGTTTTTAATAAAACTGTTTGTACCGCTGACCGGGTTACACTATGGATATTTCTTCTTCACCTCTTCCCCATCATCATGCCATACGAGCGCTGCATCTAAGGCATTGAAAAAGGAATAGGAGTCACCTTTAGCCCATATCAGCTGAGACATCTCCACACACGCTGAACCCTTGGAGAGACCAAACAGTTAGCCCACGACTTCCAAGACCTAGTGGGGGAGAAAATAGAGAAAATATAGAGGGACCTACGAGTTCGGTACTCGTGGAGATGAGCCTGAGATCTCTCACCTACATGTGAGTGCACTCCCACCCGTCAAGACCCCAATTAACAGCCCCCGTTGTGACGTTATTTCACCATCAGCTTTTTGTTGTCTTTTTACTTTGCTTTTTCATATGACACATTGGACGGAGATTTCTCTATTTGTGGACCATAAACATCCAGACCAGGTTGATCTGGAGATATTGCGATCAACTGGAGGTGAGCAGCTGGGCACACCAGAGGTGTATATATGTAATCTTGGTGTTGGCTCAACTACTCTATCCCACTCACACTCCGGATCCAAGGGTCTTATATATACTTTCTCTAGAACTACCTTCCGTGTGTTTTTCCTTAAAAGTGTGTATTTTGTGTATTATTATTTATACAACACTTGCACTGTTGGAGACTGACTTTTGATGAAACACACCCATACACGGCAGAACTGTGCCAGATTTTGGACTTTTTTCAGAGTACCGGACTTTTATTGAGAACCGTTGTTTTGTGATTCATTGTTAATTTTATGTTAGACAATATTATCTTCATTAGTCACTGTGTAGTACTCTACCCTATTCCGTTATTTGTCCCCCACATATTTTACAGCGCAAGTATTTCACTTGACACATTTATTTCACTTTAGCCTATTGAGGTAGACTTCTATATATTTGCAGCAGTATTTTTTAGTTTTTAGTTCGCCCCTCCCCCTCCCCCACCTTTCAGACAGCGCAGGAGTTCACGCTTAACCTGAGTGTCTGATTGTTAAGAGTCAGCAGCTACACTTTTTGTAGCTGCTGACTTTTAAATGGGTGTAACTCCGCTTTAACATGCCTAAATGCATTTGCGCCTAAGCCGTGTTTTTAAAGCAGTTTCTCTCCTGTCAGGAGAAAGGCATTTAGAAGTGTCCATGGGGCCTTTATGTTACCATTAGGATTTTTAAATGTGTGAATGAACTGAAAAGTTGAACTTTTGCCTTAGGTAAAAATTTTACAAAAAGGACAAAAATAACCTGTATGTACATTGACCAAAATTCCCCTTTTTAGTTCCTTTTTTATTGTGGTTGCATATTGTTTTCATAATGGCGTTAAACTAATTTTGCAGTACTAAATTTTACATGAAGCGAGAAACACGTTTTTTTCCACTTTTAGATAAACATTCTTTGGACCTGAAAAGACTGTTGTTAAGTGAGAAACGAGTAACCTGTGTAGAAACCTTCACAGGGGATTTATGTAGGATTGGAGGAAGTGAAAACAAAGAAAATTTATAAAATTGACCATAGATGGAGCAAATTTCTTTCCTGCAACCACGGGTCGACAGTGTTGACAGGGGAATCCTTCCCGCAGATCCATTGTGTTCTCCTAGCGGGGGGATGGGGGAAGCTGTTCCTGCCATGAGAACACAATGATTATTGCTAGTGGCTATAACAGCCGCTAGCAATAATCACATGTAAAATCCATCAGGCTGGTTGTGCCCAAGTTGATCAATCAACTTGGGTACATTAAGCCTTCCCATACATGGTTCAGCCAGAACTGCCCGAGATTTGAACTGTCTATGGCCAGCTTTATTGTAACTGTCCATGGCAGCATGCTACCACATGTACTGTATGCTGCCATGTTGGTGCCAGAAAAGTGTATTTGTCAGTTAAAGAAACTATATTGCTTTGCTATGAAGGGCTCCTTAAGAGGAACTATACTGCATCTGAGCACCACAAACCAAAAGTTCTATTCAACTCATTTTTACTACTCAAATCAAACTCACATCTCACTCACATCTTCATGCTTTATTTTATTCTTCATGCTTTATTTTGTTCAGAAATCACTTGGAAAACGGGCAGATGATTCATGTAGCAATTACTTCCTGGAATCCATCTAACCAGTAACGGATGTGAAGGGCTCTGTTACTGCTTTAAAGGGTCACTAAAGGATTTTTTTTTTTAGCTAAATAGCTTCCTTTACCTTGCTGCAGTCCTGGTTTCATGTCCTCATTATTCGTTTTTGCTTTGATGTTGCTGTAAATCCTCTCTGTTTTGGACACTTCCTGGTTGCCTGTTTCCTGATAACCACAGTACTGGGAGATTTCTCACGGTGGTCACTAATCAAGGAGGTGTGATTACTGTGTGTAAAACGAAACTGGATTGGTGCTGAGGAGTTTTAGACAAAGTATCACTGCTCTCTATTGGCTGACTGCCCTCTAGTGGCTCTCTGTATATCAGAGAACCAGCAAACAACAGCAAAAACGAAACTACACTGCAGGCACATTATATGATTGTTTTTTTATAAATTTTTAATCATTTTTAAAAGGAATCAGTTAACTATTATGTCTCTATGCCCTGTAAACAGTCATTTCAGCTAAAAAAAAAAATTCCTTTAGTGACCCTTTAACCAAAGCAGAGTACTAAAGCCCTTTTAAAAAACAAATGCAAAATAAAAAAAATGAAATACAGAAGCAGCCACAACTGTATTTATTTATTTATTTTTTACAGGTTCTTATATAGTGCTGTACATTTTTACCATGTATGTGACGTTTTGCGCACTACTGGCGTGTTGCTGTACCTTCAGAAAGTAGAGGGCTGTCTCTTTTAAGCGCTTCAGCCCCGGAAGATTTTACCCCCTTCCTGACCAGCCCCCTTTAACAATTTGGCACTGCATCGCTTTAACTGACAATTACGCGGTCGGGCGACGATGTACCCAAATTAAATTTGTGTCCTTTGTAGAGCTTTATTTTGGTGGTATTTGATCACCTCTGAAGGTTTTATTTTTTGCACTATAAAAAAAAGAAAATCGACAAAAAAAAAACTCAATATATTTTACTTTTTGCTATAATAAATATCCCACATTAAAATATATATATATATTTTTTCTCAGCTTAGGCCAATATGTATTCTTCTACATATTTTTGGTAAAAAAATCGCAATAAGCGTATATTGATTGATTTGCACAAAAGTTATAGCGTCTACAAAACAGGGGGTTGTTTAAATATGTGAAATGAACGAAATACAATATATGGAAAGACAGATAAGAGAAGAAGGATGCATAAATAGTCAAATGCCAGAAATATGGCAAAAATGGGACGAATTTTGGCTCTCGGAAAGAATGAAAGAATATATATAAAAGGAAAATAAGGAGAAATAAGAGGGGGAAAGGAAAATGAAGCGGAGAGTGGTAGAGAAATAAGGGGGAGACTGGGGGGGGGGGGGTTTGAATGGATGTTAGGATGAAGGGATAAGGAAGAAAATAGGAAGAAATGTAGATTAATGATGAAGGGTATATTGTTTTAATAATTAAGTAACTTATATACACCAAGATTCAGCATATTGAATAACTGGTGGAAACAATGTATATTGTAATTGAATCTTGTATAAATGTAAAGTTTTTTGTACTTGAAAATAAAAATAAATTGAAAACAAAATCGGGGTTTAGTTTTATGGCATTTTTATTATTATTAATTTGTTTACTAGTAATGACGGCGATCTGTTATTTTTATCGGGACTGCGATATTGCGGCCGACAAATTGGACACTTTTAACACATTTTTGGGACGATTTACATTTATACAGCGATCAGTGCAATAAAAATGCACTGCTTACTGTATAAATGTCACTGGCAGAGAAGGGGTTAACACTAGGGGGCGATCAAGGGGTTAACTGTGTTCCCTCACTATGTTCTAACTGTAGGGGGATGTGACTTACTAGGGAAAGAGAGAGATTGGTGTTCATACTCAGTATGAACACACGATCAGTCTCTTTTCCCCTGAGAGAACCCTTCTCCCCTGAGAATACCGGGATCTGTGTGTTTACACACACAGATCCCAGGTTTTCGCTCTGTCATGAGTGATCACTGGTGCCCGGCGGTCATTGCGCCCGCTGGGCACTTGCATCGGCTCCGGGGGGTGAGCCGTGGTCGTGCACGTGCCCCTAGTGGCCAAAAGGCGAAGCGACTTAACATAATGTTGTTTCGCCCAGCCGTGCCATTCTACCGCACACGATCGGAAATTCCAACAAGAAAACCGTGGATTTTTTTCCAACGGAATGTTGGCTCAAACTTGTGTTGCATACACACAGTCACACAAAATTCCGACCGTCAAAAACGCAGTGATGTACAACACTACAATGAGCCGAGAAAAATGATTCCGAGCATGCGTCGAATTGATTCAGAGAATGCGTGTTTTTTTTGCGCTTCGGAATTGCATACAGATGATAGGAATTTCTGACAAGTACTTTCCCATCTGAAAATTTGAGAGCCAGCTCTCAAATTTTTGCTGTCGGAAATTCCGACAGAAAAAGTCCGGTGGGGCCTACACACGGTTGGAATTTTCGACCAAAAGCTCACATCGAACTTTTCTTGTCGGAAATTCCGACCGTGTGTGTACGCGGCATAAAACTGCGGTGGCTGGTCGGTGAGAGGTTATATGTTTTTTACAAATGTATGCAACAAAAACTTCTGTTCTAACCTGTTTAGTTCTTTTTTTTTTTAGCTGACCATCTAGATAATGGGCTGGGAGTGTTTATTGTCAGAAAAGGCTTAACTTCTGCATCAAGGCCACATTTTGTTTCTATGGAGTGGTGTAAGCACACAAAATACAGTTCCCTTCTCTCTTTGAAATGCATAATGTCTGTTACTTGTTATGAATAATTTATAACTTTATAACTTAGTGCTGGGTGTTTATTTTAGACTGAGAGGAAATCATTTATTTATACAGGTTGTTAGATGTGATGTCAGGCTTGCCTGAGACTCTCACCCTCTCCTTATTTGAAATTATCACATACCTACAAAAGATTCAAAAACCATAAAAAGACAGAGAGGACGCACAGACCTAGTGCATTATCCTAAAACCATAGTATAATGCGCTAGGTCTGTGCGCCCTCTCTGTCTTTTAATGGTTTCAGTTGTTCTGGACCTCCCCGGTCTTAAAGCCCTGTACACACGATCAGTCCATCCAATGAGAACGGATTGAAGGACTGTTTCATCGGTTAACCGATGAAGCTGACTGATGGTCTGATGTGCCTACACACCATCAGTTAAAAAAACGATCGAGTCCAACGTGGTGACGTAAAACACAACGACGTGCTGAGAAAAGTGAAGTTTAATGCTTCCGAACATGCGTCAACTTGATTCTGAGCATGCGCAGGCTTTTAACCGATGCTTTTGCATACTAACCGTCGGTTTTGACCAATCGGTTAGGCGTCCATCGGTTGAATTTTAAAGCAAGTTCTAAATTTTTCAACCGAAGGATAACGGAGCGATGGGGCCCACACACCATCGGTTTGGACCGATGAAACGGACCTTCAGTCTGTTTCTATCGGTTTTCACTGATCGTGTGTACGAGACCTAAGAGGACAGCAAGGCGAAGTGCATCTATACAAGCCAGGACTGAGATATAGCTAACGTACATTGTATGAGTCCACTCCTAATCGCAGGAAATTTTTGTGATTGTGTGGATTTCTACAAAGGATTCCAGAATTTGGTCATTTTGACAGTACACTTCACAATCCATAAATTTAGGCGTTTTATTTTCATGCATATTTTGACCCAAACTAATAAAAATTGTTTGTTTTTTGCAGAGGCGCATTGCGGGCGGTATTACCGCGGTTTCCCATTGTTTTAAATGGGAAGGAGCGGTATACATACCACACCATACTCTTGGACAGCCACTATTAGCGTTAGATAGAGAAAGGACGCCCTGTCTTGTTATGTTTATCATTCTGTACTTCTAGTAAAATGTATTAACCACCACAAGCCTAGTTTGAAGTTATTCAAAGGGTGTACATGGGGTCCTTCTGCACACACACAAGGGTATGAGTCTGCACCAACCTGTAACAGCACACAAGAGGTTCTAGTGACATTTAAGCAACAAAAGGTTTACTGCAACCATTCGTTGGCATGGTACCTGAAGGAGTGACAGGTTCTCTAGTATTGAGGGGGTCCGCTGTTATGGCTCCCTTCCTAGCTGTCTCCCTCCATCAGTATAGCATAACAGAAATTTGCGGCCTGGTCACTTGGTACAGAACGTGAAGGGTTAAGTGAGTACGCATGAGGACCGCGCTATGTGCTCGGTGGACCTCATTTTGCTACTGGGGGTGAGGTGGCAGAGTATGCTTACTGGTGGCATGTCCCTTCTAATGCAACACATACCCCTGTACAATGTGTACTATACAGGACCACATCCTCAGAAGGGACTTCATATAACACTGCATGCTATTGGCTCGTCTTTGAGTGAGTGGACTTTCTTAATGTTTGATTCTTCACATGACCGCAGTCCTTGACAGATCCCGGCAATGACGAGCATGCCTTAAGGCAAGGTGTAGACCCGATGTTACAACACATGACACTTTTGACCACTTGGCGTAGTCCAGAAGAACCGACCCTGTGGTAGGCCTCATGTGTGACCCGTACACTTGGCGCCCAACAAATTAATGGGGAACACATGGAGGAGAGGTTATCTGTCCATCACAAGACATGTTTCCTACACTTACGAGTATAGGTACTGTTACAAATAGTCACAAGCCATCTAGATCTGTATTTTCAAGATATGGATAAGAGGAGATTGACACTCATTGTGTAGCTTCTTGGGTTATCTTTTGCATCTTCTGTAAATGGCCATGTAGTTACATGAGAGCCATATGTAGCCCTGAAGTTTTTCATTCACACGTTGACATAAGTGAGATTAGGCTAATCCGTATTTTAAAATACCGATGTTGAATAATAATCTTACAAAGGGAAATCATATGAATGTTTTGTACATTAAATAAGAGATATTTAGGGCAGAAACGTGTTACTGCTGTGTCTTTAGCATAAAACTTTTCTTTGTGTTGCTATCTGTTTTCCAAGAACTGCATTCAGAATGTTCCACATTACTAATTAGTAGCACACATCAGGAATAAGTCTGTCATAGAGCACTGGACACTACTTGGCTTGATTAGTCAGTGAACTTTTCAGTGTATTAAACAGAGTTCTTTTTACAAGGTCAAACAGACTCCTCTTTTTTCTGTAGCAGTTGATTTGAAACACCAACACAAAGGGTGATTCTTTGTAATCAGAGTTGTTATTTGGACCAACCAGAGCACAACAAATCTCTGCCAGTCGTGGTGTCATAAAAATAGTTTTATACTTTGCCGCTTTGTTGTGATCACTGTAATTTCCATGTCCTAAATACACGTGCACGATTATAATTAAAAAGCATGATCATCTAAAATCGGTTGCTCTTTTATTAAATGATGATTTTCCAAACCCATATGTACGGTAATTTATAGCATGAGCTATAAGTGTTGTTAGAAGTAGTGTTGCTCACGAATATTCGTATTGCGAATATTCGGCTCGAATATGGCATATTCGAGTATTCGCAATATATTTCGAATTTCGCAATGAATATTCGCAATTCCGAATATTCGCATTTTTTCAATTTTATTTTTAAAACAGATCACATCCTATCGAC
Source organism: Rana temporaria (assembly GCF_905171775.1). Lineage (NCBI taxonomy): Eukaryota > Metazoa > Chordata > Amphibia > Anura > Ranidae > Rana > Rana temporaria. Next base: position 240,098,354 of record NC_053490.1, on the reverse strand, counting down.
GTCTAAAAGCATTGCTGGTATGATTAGAGACCCTGGGCCGAGTAGCTAAGCTGAGGCGATCCTTTTATGTTGCCGAATATAAAAAAAAAAAAAATTGCGAATTTTCGCTAATGCGAATGCGAAAATGATTGCGAATTTTCGATAACTGTGGTAGGAGAACTCTGATTGTCTCTGATGCAAATGGGGGGGGGGCTTTGTGTATGTTTCTGTTATGAATATTTGTATGTTTGATATTATATTTTTTTGTAAGAAGGAAAAAATTGCGCATACCTTAAAAAAAGGGGAGAATACAGCAGCAACTCAAAAATGTTATACAACATAAATTAATACAAGACAGAAAATGGAGTCGCTCTACAAGAATAAAAAATATGTCTAGTGACAAGACATGTGGGCAAATTATAAAATAAGCAAGCGCAAATAACTTGTGAAATACACAGTGAAACAAATATATAAAGAAATATAGTCCCAATAATAGAAAAATAATCTTTCATAAAAATGTCTTTGATATGTGAAGTGAAAAAAAGTCCAAAGCATGCAGCATGAACGTGTTCAATCTTCAAGGTGTTTGATTGACAAACGGCTGTGACAGATGGATAGAGTAAAGAATCACCACCAATGCAAAACACTTTTTATTTTCTATTGTAAAATATCAAGAATATTCTGAGCCAATCAGAGTGCTCCTTCCGCATTTGCCGAATATTCGCAATTATTTTGTATTGTAAAATATCAAGAATATTCTGAGCCAATCAGAGTGCTCCTTCCGCATTTGCCGAATATTCGCAATTATTTTGTATTGTAAAATATCAAGAATATTCTGAGCCAATCAGAGTGCTCCTTCCGCATTTGCTGAATATTCGCAATTATTTTGTATTGTAAAATATCACGAATATTCTGAGCCAATCAGAGTGCTCCTACCGCAGTTATCGAAAATTCGCAATTATTTTCGCATTCGCAATAGCGAAAATTCGCAATCATTTCATTTCGATAAAATATCACGAATATTCGAATTTAGCGAATATATCTCGAATATTCGACTATATATTCGAGATATATCGCGAAATCGAATATGGCGTATTCTGCTCAACACTAGTTAGAAGGTACGAGACAAAGAACATGGCCATACTCTACCTGTTAAGTTTCCGATTTCCTATGTAGGGATCATAATAAACAAGTGTCAGAAAAATCTGTGTTGCCCAAAATTATCAATAGGGACTTGAGCTCCTGCACAAAGACAAAGTTTTATTCTGGACTATTGTACAGATTTAGTATTTAGAAACTATTTGCTTATCCTGAGTTAAAAAGAGAAGTACATGTCTAAAAAAAAAAAAAAACATTTATTCTCAGCAGGATGGTGTTTTCCGATACTGCATCTGTCCCCCGCCGTCTCTACACCAAGAACTGAGTGATCAAAGACCACTGGTTGCTCTGTTCTCTTGTCCGCTCTGAGCACAGAAGAGTGACTGTCAGTCACCTCTCAGCTCTCTACCACTCCAGTGCTCACTAAAGCACCAGACTGTGGAGAGGGTGGGAGTGGCTGGCTCAGGCTCTCAGCCACATACTGAGAGGCTGAGCCATTTGATGGTCAGGAATCTGGGTGGATCCGACATTATTGTCAGGATCAGCGCAGAGCCTGGACCGGCTCTGTGATGTCAGCAGGCTACAGCCCTCTGTCAGCTAAATCTGGGTCACAGTAATGCAGAACTAAGTGCACTCCTGTGACCCACAGGAGAAGTATGGGAAAAATAACTTCTCCTTTAAAGTGGAACCAAACCCATTGATTTAACAGTTTAAAAAGAGGGTTACATTCCCTGCATGCGTGTAAGCGCACCCAGTCTTAAGGGTACAATTTAAATTTGCAGTTTGCAGTTCACATCAGAACATCTTAAACAGGGAAAAAGTTCTACCGAACATGTAAATTCGATTAAAGTCAATGGGACATGAATAGGGATGAGCCGAACACCCCCCGGCTCGGTTCGTAGCAGAACATGCGAACAGGCCAAAAATTTGTTCGAACACGTCAACACCGGGACACGAACATGAAAAATCTAAAGTGCTAATTTTAAAGGCTAATATGCAAGTTATTGTTATAAAAAGTGTTTGGGGACCCGGGTCCTGCCCAAGGGGACATGTATCAATGCAAAAAAAAAGTTTTAAAAACAGCCGTTTTTTCGGGAGCAGTGATTTTAATAATGCTTAAAGTGAAACAATAAAAGTGAAATATTCCTTTAAATTTCTTACCTGGGGGGGGGGTCTAATAGTATGCCTGTAAAGTGGCGCATATTTCCCATGCTTAGAAAAGTCCCTGCACAAAATGACATTTCTAAAGGAAAAAAAGTAATTTAAAACTACTCGCGGCTATAATGAATTGTCGACTCACTTGACCGCTCACTAAACACATCGGTGTCCCTAACTAACACCTGGGTACAGCCTAGTGCTGCCCCAGTCCCTAACTCCCTGCTGTTTAAAGTTGTGGTAGTAGTAGCCACACAGGTTTTGTCTCACCACACAGAGAACACTCAACAAACAATAGTCACTGCCCCTACCTATGAATGGTATAATAAGGAGCGCTGGAATGGGCGTATAAACATACAGAAACATAGAATATCCAGGCTCAAACTTACCGACCAATCAGCAACCAACCAAATTCCCCTGTCTAACTGGTGCGTTAAAAACAGAGGCTTAGTTGCACACATCTGCAAATGCATGTGTAAGCTGCAGGCCCCGTCAAGGCGCTCTGTGTAAACTGCAGTCCTAACTGCAACATTGCATTTTATGTCTCCTCAGTGGGAGCACATGACTGCTGATGGATAGATAAGGGGCAGGTGACTGGAGGAGCCCAGCCCTCAATAAAGGGGCAGGAACACACTGCACACTAAGCACATGGAAGCAAAGGTGCTAGTGCGTTGCCTGACCACAATGACAAAAATTCAACAAACAATAGTCACTGCCCCTACCTATGAATGGTATAATAAGGAGCGCTGGAATGGGCGTATAAACATACAGAAACATAGAATATCCAGGCTCAAACTTACCGACCAATCAGCAACCAACCAAATTCCCCTGTCTAACTGGTGCGTTAAAAACAGAGGCTTAGTTGCACACATCTGCAAATGCATGTGTAAGCTGCAGGCCCCGTCAAGGCGCTCTGTGTAAACTGCAGTCCTAACTGCAACATTGCATTTTATGTCTCCTCAGTGGGAGCACATGACTGCTGATGGATAGATAAGGGGCAGGTGACTGGAGGAGCCCAGCCCTCAATAAAGGGGCAGGAACACACTGCACACTAAGCACATGGAAGCAAAGGTGCTAGTGCGTTGCCTGACCACAATGACAAAAATTCAACAAACAATAGTCACTGCCCCTACCTATGAATGGTATAATAAGGAGCGCTGGAATGGGCGTATAAACATACAGAAACATAGAATATCCAGGCTCAAACTTACCGACCAATCAGCAACCAACCAAATTCCCCTGTCTAACTGGTGCGTTAAAAACAGAGGCTTAGTTGCACACATCTGCAAATGCATGTGTAAGCTGCAGGCCCCGTCAAGGCGCTCTGTGTAAACTGCAGTCCTAACTGCAACATTGCATTTTATGTCTCCTCAGTGGGAGCACATGACTGCTGATGGATAGATAAGGGGCAGGTGACTGGAGGAGCCCAGCCCTCAATAAAGGGGCAGGAACACACTGCACACTAAGCACATGGAAGCAAAGGTGCTAGTGCGTTGCCTGACCACAATGACAAAAATTCAACAAACAATAGTCACTGCCCCTACCTATGAATGGTATAATAAGGAGCGCTGGAATGGGCGTATAAACATACAGAAACATAGAATATCCAGGCTCAAACTTACCGACCAATCAGCAACCAACCAAATTCCCCTGTCTAACTGGTGCGTTAAAAACAGAGGCTTAGTTGCACACATCTGCAAATGCATGTGTAAGCTGCAGGCCCCGTCAAGGCGCTCTGTGTAAACTGCAGTCCTAACTGCAACATTGCATTTTATGTCTCCTCAGTGGGAGCACATGACTGCTGATGGATAGATAAGGGGCAGGTGACTGGAGGAGCCCAGCCCTCAATAAAGGGGCAGGAACACACTGCACACTAAGCACATGCGAACAGCACATTCGATTAAAGTCAATGGGACATGAATAGGGATGAGCCGAACACCCCCCGGCTCGGTTCGTAGCAGAACATGCGAACAGGCCAAAAATTTGTTCGAACACGTCAACACCGGGACACGAACATGAAAAATCTAAAGTGCTAATTTTAAAGGCTAATATGCAAGTTATTGTTATAAAAAGTGTTTGGGGACCCGGGTCCTGCCCAAGGGGACATGTATCAATGCAAAAAAAAAGTTTTAAAAACAGCCGTTTTTTCGGGAGCAGTGATTTTAATAATGCTTAAAGTGAAACAATAAAAGTGAAATATTCCTTTAAATTTCTTACCTGGGGGGGGGGGTCTAATAGTATGCCTGTAAAGTGGCGCATATTTCCCATGCTTAGAAAAGTCCCTGCACAAAATGACATTTCTAAAGGAAAAAAAGTAATTTAAAACTACTCGCGGCTATAATGAATTGTCGACTCACTTGACCGCTCACTAAACACATCGGTGTCCCTAACTAACACCTGGGTACAGCCTAGTGCTGCCCCAGTCCCTAACTCCCTGCTGTTTAAAGTTGTGGTAGTAGTAGCCACACAGGTTTTGTCTCACCACACAGAGAACACTCCCCAGACTATTCACACAGGTCTGGTTCCAGGTTGGAGCACATCTCTCTGCATGCTGGGAGTTTTTGTAGAGGCCTAACGAGCCCACCTAATTCAGCTGGGCTCATCAAGTCCTCCCAGCACTCCCCTTAGAGGTATAAACTGGCATAAAGCCTGAACCTAGGTGATATATACATTGCATCCTGGATGCAACCAGGGAATTTAACCTGCCTGCTGCCACAATATCTAGCAAAAGCCGTAGTCCCTGACGGGGTTTGTTTATCCGGTAAATTTCATTTATCTATTAAGGGCACCATAAAGTTATTAAAATGCCCTGTTAATAGCCAGACTATCTGATTTATCAGATACAAAGCAAATAATTTCCTTATATATTTCTGGAGAATAAGGCGGGGGAATACTTTACTTAGAAAAATTCAAAATAGACATTTCCCAGTCCAACATGAAAGGCATTATCCATTCCTAATTCCCTAGCTCTAACTACAGGATTGGGTGCTGCCCGGGATACCTGCTAAGGTGTAGTCCAAGCACTGATAAGTAGGGATGAGCCGAACACCCCCCCGTTCGGTTCGGACCAGAACCTTTGAACGGACCGAACGTTCGCGCAAACATTTAGAACCCCATTGACTTCTATGAGACTTGAACGTTCGAATTCAGAAGTGCTCATTTTAAAGTCTAATATGCAAGTTATTGTCGTAAAACGTCTTTGAGAACCCGGGTCTTGCCCCAGGGAACATGTATCAATGGAAAAAAAGTTTTAAAAATGGTCGTTTTTTCAGGAGCAGTGATTTTAATGATGCTTAAATAAAAAATAAAAATAAATGAAAAATTCCTTTAAATATTGTACCTGCTGGGTGTCTATAGTATGCCTGTGAAAACGTCTTTGAAAACCCGGGTCTTGCCCCAGGAAACATGGGTATCAATGGAAACAATATTTTAAAAACTGTCGTTTTTTTCAGGACTGACACCCCACATCACCGATCGCCGCGCGCCGGCATGTAATCCTGCAGGACGTCAATAGACGCCCAGTCAGGATTTAAGAACCACTTTCCCGGACGTCAATTGACTATTGACCGGGCGGATAGTGGTTAAAGTAATACAGTACTGTATCACAAAAAATGGCCTGGTCATGGAATATGGTGCATTTCTGCAGACTGGGTTGGAGAGGCTGCTTCACTTGGGACAGAAATATTTATCAATGATATCACTCAAGAAATCTATGAAGATAAATTTCACTGTATCAGTCTGCTGGAAAACTGTATGTCTTCTGATGACTTATCTAGTGGACAGATTACACCAGTTTATGTCTCTCCCATTGTGTGCCCCCTAGGTGTGAATTCCCATTGTTTACTGAGTCTATTGTCAGCTATTAGTTTCTAGATGTGGATCAGCACCAAGTGTATGTTGGCTGTTCCTTAGCAATGTTAATTATTTTCCTGTTTATAGTTTGTATTGTTAGGTTAATGCAGTGTTTCTCAATTCCAGTCCTCAGGCCCCCCCAACAGGTCAGGTTTTCAGGATTTCCATTATTTTGCACAGGTGATTTGATCAGTTTCACTGCCTTAGTAATCACCACAGCCTTTTCATCTGAGGGAAATCCTGAAAACCTGACCTGTTGGGGGGGCCTGAGGACTGGAATTGAGAAACACTGGGTTAATGTAATCAGACCTTACCTGATCTGGTGTGCTATAAATTCTGTGTGAGTTTTCAATAAAGTGAGTTCCAGTATGCACCTAAACTAGAGCTGTCTAGTATGTTGTGTGCAATATTCAGCTATAATACCTGGTTGTCACGGAGCTAGTAGACCAGACTGTGTGACTGCATAGAGGAGACCAGAAACGCATATAAGTGAAAGAAAAGGGTATTTATTAAAATGGTGACAAACAAGTGAAAACAACCAGTGCAGAACCCACAACAAATAGTATATACAAATGCAGGGGAGATACTGTAAACTTAAACAAGCCAGGCCGAGGTCATACACCAGGGGATATCAGCAGGATGGGGGACAAGGAGCAAGAAGGACAGGGAGAGCAAGGATGTATAGGCTGCGGGACAGGGATGCAAAGGAAATCAGGATACAGACGGGACAGGTCCAGGAAGGGCTTGGGGATAAGGATCAGATCGGATCGAGTCAGGTCAGAAGCAGGCTCAGGGCCAGGATTGCAGGCTCAGGGTCAGGAAGAGAGATACCAAGGCGAGGTGTGCTTGCACTCGCTGGGTATAAATAGGGATGTCAGTGATTGGCTTCAAGTCACAACTGAGTGCAGCAAGAGTCGTACGCTCCACACTGCCATGATCCATCCGCTGGTGGAGACCAGTACTGCGTCCCAAGGATGATATAACACCAGCAGGGAGAAGTTCTCCTGACAGTTCCAAACTGCCAGGAGACACCTGCTGGTGAACCAGTACTGCGAGCCAACTAATAATAATAAATATCACCAGCGGATGGAACCTTTCCTGACAGTACCCCCCTCAAAGGATTGGCCTCCGGACGCTCCAACTAACTGTTGCCGGGGAAAGTCCATGGATTTAAACTGAACGAAGAGCAGCTTGTGCTGAGCAGCGGGTACAGACACATCCGGCTGGAAAGTAGACACATCAGGCTGGGAAGCAGGCACATCAAGGCAGACAGCGGGCACATCAGACTGGAAACCAAGCTTATCTGACTGGGAAGCGGGCACATTAGACTGGAAAGCGGGCACATCAGACTGGAAACCAAGCTCATCACACTGGAAAGAGGGCACATCAGACTGGAAAGCGGGCACATCAGGCTGGAAGGCAGGCACATCAGGCTGGAAGGCAGGCACATCAGGCTGGAAGGCAGACACCGGGACACCAGGCTGAAAGGCAGGAACTGGGACACCAGGCTGGCAGGCAGAAACCGGGACACTAGGCTGAAAGGCAGGAATCGGGACACCGGGCTGGAAAGCAGGAACCTGGGACACCAGGCTGGAAGACAGGAACCGGGACACCAGGCTGGAAGCCAGGCACATCAGGCTGGAAGGCAGACACATCAGGTTGGAAGGCAGACACCGGGACACCAGGCTGGAAGGTAGGAACCGGGACACCAGGCTGGTAGGCAGAAACCGGGACACCAGGCTGGAAGGCATGAACCGGGACACCAGGTTGGGAGGCAGGAACTGGGACACCAGGCTGGAAGGCAGGAACCGGGAGACACCAGGCTGGAAGGCAGGCACATCTGGCTGAAAGGCAGGAATCAGGACACCAGGGTGGAAAGCAGGAACTGGGACACCAGGCTGGAAGGCAGGAACAAGGACACCAGGCTGGAAGTCAGGCACCGGGACGCCAGGCTGGAAGACAGGCACCGGGACGCCAGGCTGGAAGACAGGCACCGGGACGCCAGGCTGGAAGACAGGCACCGGGACACCAGGTTTGAAGACAGGCACGGGACACCAGGCTGGGCAGCAGACAGGAACACCTCAGGCTGGGCAGCAGATACGAACACCTCAGGCTAGGCATCAGACAGGAACACCTCAGGCTGAGAAGCAGATGGTGGCAGATCAGGCTGGGCAGCAGACGATGGCAGATCAGGCTGGGCAGCAGACAGTGGCTCATCAGGCTGGGCAGCAGACAGTGGCTGGGCAGCAGACCATGGCTCATCAGGCTGGGCAGCAGACAGTGGCTCACCAGGCTGGGCAGCAGACAGTGGCTCATCAGGCTGGGCAGCAGACAGTGGCTCATCAGGTTGGGAAGCAGACAGTGGCTCATCAAGCTGGGCAGCAGACAGTGGCTCAGCAAGCTGGGCAGCAGACAGTGGCTCATCAAGCTGGACAGTAGCTCATCAAGCTAGGCAGCAGACAGTGGCTCATCAGGCTGGGCAGCAGACAGTGGCTCATCAGGCTGGGCAGCAGACAGTGGCTCATCAAGCTGGGAAACGGGCACCACAACATCGGGCTGCAACACTGGCACCTCAGGCTTCAACACTAGGACCTTAGGCTGGGTAGCTGGCACTGGAAAGTCAGGCTGGGTAGCTGGCACTGAAACGTCAGGCTGGGTAGCTGGCACTGAAACGTCAGGCTGGGTAGCTGGCACTGAAACGTCAGGCTGGGTAGCTGGCACTGAAACGTCAGGCTGGGTAGCTGGCACTGAAACGTCAGGCTGGGTAGCTGGCACTGGGACGTCAGGCTGGGTAGCTGGCACTGGGACGTCAGGCTGGGTAGCTGGCACTGGGACGTCAGGCTGGGTGGCTGGCACTGGGACGTTAGGCTTGGTGGCTGGCACTGGGACGTCAGGCTGGGTGGCTGGCACTGGGACATCAGGCTGGGTGGCTGGCACTGGGACATCAGGCTGGGTAGCTGGCAAGATGGTGTGGGTCGGGAAGTACTTCCGCTTCTTTTTAGGTTTAGTCACTGGAGATTTATAAATAACGGGAGGGATGTAAGAAAAGGTAAGAAAAGGATGGAGGTGAGTAAGAGTCGGTTCACACAGGGGCAACACGACTTCCAGGACGACTTTGGGAGGCAACTTGCACACGACTTGAGTATGAATCATCAGGCAACTTACAAGGCAACTTCAAGTTGCCTCCAGGACAGTACAAGGCAACTTCAAGTCGCCTCCAGGACAGGAGACTTTCCAGTGGCCAAACAACAATCAGCTCTGTGGGAGGGAGGGGGAGGGAGGGGTTTGCCTGAGAAATGTATGTTATCTTCCTGTATTGTTGCTTCAGTTAAGACAGTGATCAGACTTCTGAGGCAACTTCCATTGAAATCTATGGGTGCAAGTTGCCTAGAAGTCGGATTGAAGTAGTACAGGAACCTTTTCTGAAGTCGTAGCGATTTCAGTAGTGTAGATTAAGACGGCTCCATTCACTTCCATTGATTTTCTCAACCGCGCGACTTGGGACGACTTGGGGAGACTTCAAGTCGGGTCCCAGGTCGCCCCAGTGTGAACCGGCTCTAAGAGGAAGGACTGGAATGTGGCAGAGACACAGAAACAGTGGCTGGAGGAGGTTTTTGTGGAGTTGTTAAGGGTGGAAGGGAAGAAGCAGGTGGATTGAAGGTGGGGTAGGTGCAACCAGTAGACACTGGGTAATAATATTTGGCAGGAAGCTGGGTAAACTGGGCTGTAGCTGGGGTTGCCATAGGCGATTAATGGCAGGACTGGAATGTAGTGGCTTGGCTGAATTCAGGAGATCTGACCATGCCTGCAGCACAGGTTGAACAAAAGCTGGTTCACACACACCCTGTCTAATCAGAGACTGCACTGAACTAATACAATCAGATGCTGGGGACAAGAGAAATAATGTTAATTGAAAGAAGCCGGATCATCCTCTATTAACCATACCAGGGATTCAACTTGACAGATATCTCACCGCTCCAGGTGAGCCCCGTGAGCAATCAAGGGTTGTTGAACCACCAAGGTGCTGGCAATGCTAATGATAGCAAATAAATGGACGAGAACTGGACAGCCGCACTCCAAAATCACTTAAAAAAGTTGTCTTTTTATTTTTCAACTGCACAAACAGTCACTGCAAACCAACAAGATACAGTATGGCCGACGCGTTTCGCACTTACAGTCAGTGCTTAGTCATGGCTCAAGCACTGACTGTAAGTCATCACTTCCACCGGCTTTACACATAACTAGATTAACGGCTGAACATCATTAAAAGACATATAGCCCTGATCCAACAAGGAATGAGCTGATCGGATGGTTTCCATCAGCCGGTCACTAGTCCACCCTTCTAAAACCTGGCGACAATATTCCTCATCCTCTTCTGCCAGCAGAGAAAAGTAAACGATTTAATTGAAATCCATATTAGAAAAACGCACAACACCAGGATGGTTCCTCAATGCAGGCACGTCTGGTGAAGGAGTGGCCTTGGTATACTGTCACGGAGCTAGTAGACCAGACTGTTTGACTGCATAGAGGAGACCAGAAACGCATATAAGTGAAAGAAAAAGGTATTTATTAAAAAGGTGACAAACAAGTGAAAACTACCAGTGCACAACCCACAACAAATAGTATATACAAATGCAGGGGAGATACTGTAAACGTAAACAAGCCAGGCCGAGATCATACACCAGGGGATATCAGCAGGATGGGGGACAAGGAGCAAGACGGACAGGGAGAACAAGGATGGATAGGCTGCGGGGCAGGGATGCAAAGGAAATCAGGATACAGACGGGACAGGTCCAGGAAGGGCTTGGGATAAGGATTAGATCGGATCGAGTCGGGTCAAAAGCAGGGTCAGGGTCAGGAAGAGAGATACCAAGGCGAGGTGTGCTTGCACTCGCTGGGTATAAATAGGGATGTCAGTGATTGGCTTCAAGTCACACCTGAGCGCAGCAAGAGTCGTACGCTCCACACTGCCAGGATCCATCCGCTGGTGTAGACCAGTACTGCGTCCCAAGGATGATATAACACCAGCAGGGAGAAGTTCTCCTGACAGTTCCCAACTGCCAGGAGACACCTGCTGGTGAACCACAGTACTGCGAGCTAACTAATAATAATAAATATCACCAGCGAATGGAACCTTTCCTGACAGGTTCCTGGGTCCAGACTGGAGGAGGCTATATCTTGATAGAGGCTCCCAAGCTGGGTTCTGGACAGTTCAGTCACATACTTTTATGTTTAAGTTTTGATCTAGAAGTTTTTTTTATGCAAAAAAAAAAAGAAAAACATTTAAAACTTGGATACTTTGTTTTTGCCTATTTTCACCCTTTAGCATTTGCACGTGGCAGGCTAATTTAGAAAGGTCCTTGTTCTTTGTTAAATACCTACAGGCAACCAGTGACCGTGTCACTTACGTCATTCTGAGCTTGTATGCTTGCTTTGAGATTAGTGTCTGTTGTGTTGGGTGATATGGGAATGAAGTCTCGCGCCGATGTATAAGTGAAATAAATATAATAAATTAGTAAATTTAAGCAATATATGGATAGCCGAGCTGCTCTCTGTGAAATTACATAAATTTAATTTTATGGACAGTGAGGTGAAGATTTAGAGGCGCTAGCTGATAGTGTGTATACACTGAATAAATAATAAAAATTGTATGCATCAATAGTTCAATATAAAAAAGTGGATATAACAATGACATGTGAATAAATAGTGACCATATATAGAAATTAAACCACAATAGTGGTTATAAGCAAATGGTGAAAATCCACAATGCAAATAGAAATAGAAAATAATTGTGCCAAAAATAGAGTCCATATATATGATGAATCCTCAAAACCATAGATAGAAGATCTTCTACCTTCACCAAGATAAAGAAAGACCACCAAACAAGTGCTCATGGATGGCACCTTACCGCAAATAATGGACCACTTTAATTAAAAAGAGGTCAATCAGGCAGATAAAGATAGTATTCCAGACCCAGATCTCTCAGTATCAACTGTCTTGATAGAGCAATACTCCACGCCACATGCGATAATTAAAGCAAGAGAGAAAAAAACGCCATAGAATAATATTGTTTTTTATTTTGTAAACAGAGAAAGAAAACGCCAAGTGGCCTCTTACTTGATGGGGTGCCTAGCCCCCGGCACTGAGGTTAAAAGCGTGGATATGTATGGGAGAATGGATGGAGTCCCGTGGCCGGTGTGAGAACCGTGCAGAGCCGCACTAGCGTGGTTGGCGTGCGTTCCACCCTCCAGGATGAGAGAGCCAGCGGGACCAGGAAGTGGGTGGGTCGAGCGTGACCTGTAAGCCTCGACGTACGTTTCGTGATGATGTCACGTCGTCAGGAAGCATACAGCGTCGCGCTCTGGGTCTGTTTTAAAGGCCCATCAATCAACTAAAGTGGGAGGGAATCAGAGGGCGGTAACACTCAGTCCCGGATCAAGCAACTGGACATTGTACAAGTAAATACATCTAGGCCAGCAAAAATATCAGACATTAAAATGAACAATATTAACAATATTAGCAATATTAACAATAGTAGTCACAATATAGGATAACCTAAGGACATAAACTATAACAACCACAAGAATGCAAATGAAGCACTTAGAATGGTAAACAGTTTTGTCTCATTAACAATGGACACATACCACATGTAAACCCATGGCAGATACAGATTATGAAATAACAATATATTGCCAATCTGATCCAAAAAGATCTAAAATTAAAATGATAAATGAACAATATAATAAAATTATCTAAAAATATTTAAAAATATTCAAACACATTTAAATATTGTCCCTGGTCAAAGGGTATATCTAGATCCAAAAAAATATTAAAATTAAAATTAATTTTAATTTTCTGGTTATGTTATGCGTTAAAAATCACAGTTTTAGATGGGTATTAACTGTATAATCAGAAAAATGTATTCATTGGTTAAAAAACAATTGAGGTCCAACTCGATATTTAAACCCAAAGGGCGCATAGTGCGCAATCGGTGCAACCACTGGGTCTCATTTTGAGAGACTTTCTTGGTCATATCTGTACCCCGCCAGTGACCAGATATCCTATCGATGCCATAAAAAATCATTTTGCTTGGGTCCCTGTTATGGCACTCATCAAAGTGCCTGGAGACACTGTGATTAGGATACCCTTTAAGAATATTGGCCACATGCTCATTTATGCGTACTTTGAGTTCCCTTGTGGTGCGACCCACATATTGCATTTTACAAGGGCACTCCAGGACATATGTAACATACCTGGAGTGACATGTAATTAGTGGCTCTATGGTAAATTCTTTATTAGTTACATTTGATTTGAAAGTGATTCTCTTTTTCCCTTGTCTATTGGTGGTTTTGCATGACCTGCAGCGGGTGCAATAGTGGAACCCTGAACCATCCAAGAATGTCATCGGTCTTTCCGGAGGATCTGGTACATTTGCTGCTATTTTGTTTCGTAACCCTGGTGCCCTCCTATAAATAAAAGAAGGTTTGGGCGGTAAAATTTTGGCCAAATCTCCATCCTTTATTAGAATCGGCCAAAATTTCTTAAATATTTTCTCTACACTCCTATATTGTTGGTGAAAACCTGAGAGAAAGGCCACTTCATCATGTCGTAACAATTTCTCTCTAGGTACCAACAAAGATTCCCTATTCATATCGAGCACTTCTTTCTTGATATTAGATAAAACAGATGGTGAGTAACCCTTTTCCACGAATCTATCCGTCAACAGATCTGATTGGTCCTTGAAATCCGCGATTTGATCGCAATTTCTCCGAAGACGCATAAATTGCCCCTTCGGTATAGCCCCCAACCACTTAGGGTGATGGCAACTACTTAAAGGGACAAACCCATTCCGATCCGTAGACTTGAAGAAAGTCTTCGTGGTCAATTTGTCACCATTTTTAGTTATAGTTAGGTCCAAATAATTAATAGAGGTCTGACTACACTCTGCGGTGAATCTAAGACCATATACATTTATATTTATTTTTTCCAAAAAGTTATCAAGAGTAAATTTGGACCCTTCCCATACAATTACAATGTCGTCTATGTATCTCCTATAGAGTACCATAGATTGGTCATTGTTTCTAAAAATGGTTTCTTCCTCCCATTTATTGAGAACCAGATTGGCTACACTGGGGGCATAACGAGCCCCCATAGCCACCCCCTTTGTTTGCTTGTAGTAGCTGCCTTGCGCCCAAAAATAATTATTCCCCATGGCCTGACGTAACCCTTCCATCAGAAAATGGATTTGGGCTAGAGGCAATGTAGATTTATCTGTTAAGGCCTCTGTGACTGCCAAAATACCGTCACTCTGTCTGATGTTGGTATATAACGACTCGACGTTGATAGTGGCAAGCCATGTTTCCTCTGAAACTCTAATGGGGGATAAAAGTAGTAAAAGCTCCCTGCTATCTTTCAGATAGGATCTACCTTGAATCACCAATGGCTACAGGAATAGATCTAAATACTCCCCAACACGTGAATAGAGGGAGCCAATCCCACTAATAATGGGTCGACCCGGGGGATTAGTCCTACTTTTATGAATTTTTGGCAGGATATACAATACTGGGGTGATTGGTGCTTTGGGAATAAGATAAAGGGCCTCTTTATCGGACAAAATAGAACGTGTGGTACCATCATTCACCCAAACGGACAATTCTGCTTTTAGTTTGGCAAGCGGGTCACCAGGTAAAAGGTGATAAGTGTCAGTATCACTAAGCAATCGCTGGATCTCACCATAGTATTGCTCTCTAGTGAGAACGACCACTCCTCCACCTTTGTCCGCTGGGCGGACCACTATGTTTTTATTAGACTCCAATAGTTTGATGCCTTCCTTAATGGAATTATTGTTGTTTTTTTGGCCTTTAACTTCTAATTTATATAGTTCATCTTGTACCATATTTTTAAAAACCTCCACGTGATGGTGGGTACCCTTCTTAGGGTTAAAAGTGGAGTTATTTTTTAAATGAGTGTGCTGATAATCGTTGGTGGATACTTGGGGTGTAGAAATGGCTTGTTGGGAAAAATACTTTTTGATGTTGAGTTTCCTTACGTACTTCTCAACATCAATGAATAAATCAAATTTATTAATATTTTTTGCAGGTGCAAACTTCATGCCTTTAGATAAGACAGTAAGTTCTGCTTTTGAGAAAGTGGTTCCTGCCAAGTTGAAAATGCCATCGGTTAGTGATCCCGTGGTCTTTTTCTTCCCGGCTCCCCCCCTTCTGCCTCTTTTCCTGATTTTTCTGTAGGGGGTTGGGTAGTGGGAGGGATCTTGTATGGCTCTTTCCATCCCCTCCATTCCCCCCCGGTGGTTGGTTATATTGATATTGGTTGGGTCTACCTCTAAAATTGCCCCGAAACTGGCCCCTCGGGGGTCTAGGGCCGTATTGTGGGGGACCATGGTTGTAAGGTTGATAATTAAAATCCATGGGTCTATTGTCCAGTGGGGCAAACCTGTTATATGTTGGAACTGGATATGGACCCCCATAATAATCATTAGGTGGTGGGTAATAACCCTCATGGGGGGGCGGTGGGCCTCTCCCCACCTGCTGTTGTGACCCTCTAATTTGAGAAGGAGTTTTGATCTTTTTTGGAGTTTGGGTTTTTTGTTTAACTTTGGTTAGAGCTTGATTAACCACTTTAGGTATTTCCCCATCTTTCTCGTCCATAGATATATTTGATACGCCTGGATCAATTTGAAGTTGCCACTTATAGACTTTTGAGTCTTCGTAGTCCTTGATGTCCCGTTGGTACTTTTTAAGTTTCTTCTGTTTAATATCACTATCATATTTGGATAGGTAAGACTGTAATTTCTGTGCCTTCTCCAAATATTCTTTAGTTTCCATATGAGGACCCATTTGTTCTTTAAGGCCTGCTATATTAGCCTCAACTTTAAGATTTTTGGCTTTCCGCCTCCGAATCATGAGTTGTAAAAGTTTCTGTTCGCAAGCGTTAAAAAATTCGAACCACTCATCTAGTAAAGTCATATCTTCGATACCATCATTAGGATGTACATCCCATCTCAACCTCCTGGCGTAAGGTTCTTTGAAATATAAATTTCAAAAGAGGCAATATCCCACCATAAACGGATCTGTTTTTCCATATTATTTTGGAGTTGTTGAAACCCTCTCTCTATATCAAGATTGGAACTAGGTAATTGTTGGAAAATGTCTTCAATATTAGTCTGTCGACTATGCATAAAATTGAAGACATCCATGGCTGCGTAGAGGGAACTATGCTGATAGCTGTGATATGGGAATGAAGTCTCGCGCCAATGTATAAGTGAAATAAATATAATAAATTAGTAAATTTAAGCAATATATGGATAGCCGAGCTGCTCTCTGTGAAATTACATAAATGTAATTTTATGGACAGTGAGGTGAAGATTTAGAGGCGCTAGCTGATAGTGTGTATACACTGAATAAATAATAAAAATTGTATGCATCAATAGTTCAATATAAAAAAGTGGATATAACAATGACATGTGAATAAATAGTGACCATATATAGAAATTAAACCACAATAGTGGTTATAAGCAAATGGTGAAAATCCACAATGCAAATAGAAATAGAAAATAATTGTGCCAAAAATAGAGTCCATATATATGATGAATCCTCAAAACCATAGATAGAAGATCTTCCACCTTCACCAAGATAAAGAAAGACCACCAAACAAGTGCTCATGGATGGCACCTTACCGCAAATAATGGACCACTTTAATTAAAAAGAGGTCAATCAGGCAGATAAAGATAGTATTCCAGACCCAGATCTCTCAGGATCAACTGTCTTGATAGAGCAATACTCCACGCCACATGCGATAATTAAAGCAAGAGAGAAAAAAACGCCATAGAATAATATTGTTTTTTATTTTGTAAACAGAGAAAGAAAACGCCAAATGGCCTCTTACTTGATGGGGTGCCTAGCCCCGGCACTGAGGTTAAAAGCGTGGATATGTATGGGAGAATGGATGGAGTCCCGTGGCCGGTGTGAGAACCGTGCAGAGCAGCAAATGTACCAGATCCTCCGGAAAGACCGATGACATTCTTGGATGGTTCAGGGTTCCACTATTGCACCCGCTGCAGGTCATGCAAAACCACCAATAGACAAGGGAAAAAAAGAATCACTTTCAAATCAAATGTAACTAATAAAGAATTTACCATAGAGCCACTAATTACATGTCACTCCAGGTATGTTACATATGTCCTGGAGTGCCCTTGTAAAATGCAATATGTGGGTCGCACCACAAGGGAACTCAAAGTACGCATAAATGAGCATGTGGCCAATATTCTTAAAGGGTATCCTAATCACAGTGTCTCCAGGCACTTTGATGAGTGCCATAACAGGGACCCAAGCAAAATGATTTTTTATGGCATCGATAGGATATCTGGTCACTGGCGGGGTACAGATATGACCAAGAAAGTCTCTCAAAATGAGACCCAGTGGTTGCACCGATTGCGCACTATGCGCCCTTTGGGTTTAAATATCGAGTTGGACCTCAATTGTTTTTAAACCAATGAATACATTTTTCTGATTATACAGTTAATACCCATCTAAAACTGTGATTTTTAACGCATAACATAACCAGAAAATTAAAATTAATTTTAATTTTAGTATTTTTTTGGATCTAGATATACCCTTTGACCAGGGACAATATTTAAATGTGTTTGAATATTTTTAAATATTTTTAAATATTTTTAGATAATTTTATTATATTGTTCATTTATCATTTTAATTTTAGATCTTTTTGGATCAGATTGGCAATATATTGTTATTTCATAATCTGTATCTGCCATGGGTTTACATGTGGTATATGTCCATTGTTAATGAGACAAAACTGTTTACCATTCTAAGTGCTTCATTTGCATTCTTGTGGTTGTTATAGTTTATGTCCTTAGGTTATCCTATATTGTGACTACTATTGTTAATATTGCTAATATTGTTAATATTGTTCATTTTAATGTCTGATATTTTTGCTGGCCTAGATGTATTTACTTGTACAATGTCCAGTTGCTTGATCCGGGACTGAGTGTTACCGCCCTCTGATTCCCTCCCACTTTAGTTGATTGATGGGCCTTTAAAACAGACCCAGAGCGCGACGCTGTATGCTTCCTGACGACGTGACATCATCACGAAACGTACGTCGAGGCTTACAGGTCACGCTCGACCCACCCACTTCCTGGTCCCGCTGGCTCTCTCATCCTGGAGGGTGGAACGCACGCCAACCACGCTAGTGCGGCTCTGCACGGTTCTCACACCGGCCACGGGACTCCATCCATTCTCCCATACATATCCACGCTTTTAACCTCAGTGCCGGGGCTAGGCACCCCATCAAGTAAGAGGCCATTTGGCGTTTTCTTTCTCTGTTTACAAAATAAAAAACAATATTATTCTATGGCGTTTTTTTCTCTCTTGCTTTAATTATCGCATGTGGCGTGGAGTATTGCTCTATCAAGACAGTTGATACTGAGAGATCTGGGTCTGGAATACTATCTTTATCTGCCTGATTGACCTCTTTTTAATTAAAGTGGTCCATTATTTGCGGTAAGGTGCCATCCATGAGCACTTGTTTGGTGGTCTTTCTTTATCTTGGTGAAGGTAGAAGATCTTCTATCTATGGTTTTGAGGATTCATCATATATATGGACTCTATTTTTGGCACAATTATTTTCTATTTCTATTTGCATTGTGGATTTTCACCATTTGCTTATAACCACTATTGTGGTTTAATTTCTATATATGGTCACTATTTATTCACATGTCATTGTTATATCCACTTTTTTATATTGAACTATTGATGCATACAATTTTTATTATTTATTCAGTGTATACACACTATCAGCTAGCGCCTCTAAATCTTCACCTCACTGTGTTGGGTGATACATTCAAGGCATTGATAAGCATGACTATCGCCACCTTTCTTTAGCATATATTCATAAACAGTTTCTGCAAATTTGTCTTCTGTTTTGTACACCAAAGCAATTTCCAAGCTAATTTCATGTGTTCAGTGCCAAACTGGAATCTCATAATAATGTTTACCAAAATACTGTAAGGCCTCGTACAGACGACCGAGCATGTCTGCTGAAACTGGTCCGCGGACCAGTTTCAGCAGACATGTTCGGTCGTCTGTACGGCCGAGCGGACAGGTTTCCAGGGGACATTTGTCCACCCGACCGTTTTCGAGCGGACACATGTTTCTTAGCATGCTAAGAAACATGTCCGCTGAAATCCTGTCCGTCGGACATGTTCGGTCGTCTGTACAGACTCACCGTACATGTCCGAGCGGCCGCCATCCCTCACATGCGTCGAATCACTTCGACGCATGCGTAGAAGCATTGACCTTCCAGTGTCGCGCACGTCGCCGCGTCATCGGCGCCGCGACGGCGCGGACACGTCACTGCGCTGTCTGTCCGCGCGGATTTCTGTCTGATGGTGTGTACAACCATCAGACAGAAATCTCCGGCCAGACATGTCCGCTGAAAACAGTCCGGCAGACCGATTTCAGCGTACAGTCCGGTCGTCTGTACGAGGCCTAAGAGATAGTTACAATACAGCATTAATGCATCAATTTGACCTTTTATATATACAGTATATGGTTTATTTTCTTGTGTAGAAGTTTGCGTATACGTTTGACCATTTAAACATTGTTTTTATTTGATATTCCAGCCATAGTTACAATGAAATGGAAACTTGCAATCTTTCAATCTGCCAACATTGTTTCAGAATTATCGCTGGAGCATTTTTTGCAGCAAATATACTTTGTAAAACTGGAAATACACCTGCTATGCTGTAATGCTTGCTACTGCCTTGTTATGTATATGATACAAACATATCTATGCTGCAAGCTCAATAAAATGTGTGCTAGGGAAGTTGTTGACCAGTAGAAGGTTAAGTCAAGCTTGGACCCTGGGGTTTTCCTATTAATGGTCTCCCCCGAATCATCTACCATTACCTGAAGGGGATCAAGCATTAAAATACAACAAACAATATGCAATAGAAGGGATACAATTCTAAATATCTTAAATCTTAAGTTTTGTTAAATTTAAAATGATAAGTTCCTTTTTTTTTTATATCAGTCCCTTGTGCTAGTGACTGCTCTGTTCAGTAAAATGTTCATTCCTCTGCCTCCCTGTAAACCTTTGGAATTGAGGAGGTTAATACAAGCCACTGGACCTAACACAGGCACTTATCCTGCACTATTGTCATACCAGGGTCTTCAGTTCAATTGCTTCCTTTGTGCGCTATGACCTAAATGTACATAGGACACATTCATTTGTGGTACGGCTAAATTTGGTCTCAGTGTGATTTTGTGTTACATGGCACTGTAAATTTGCCCTTACAAGGATAATTGCCTGAAAATTTAGGTTAGAAAATGTGTTATAAAATGTATTCTCTGCTATATCCAAAAATAAATTATTTTGATTGCAATTAAACTTTAAAGTACAATATAAGTTAAATAGAGGTAAAAAGGCAAGTTTTGTTCACAGGTGACACATGCCTAAATCTACCGTATTTATCGGCGTATACCGCGCACTATTTTGCCCTGAAAATCAGGGCAAAATCGTGGGTGCGCGATATACGCCGATACCCGCTTTCCCGCCATGAGTTTGAATACTGCGCCCGCATATAGCGAGCGCAGTACACTCGTGAATCTTCGGCCAGTCTCGGCGCCTCTCGTACTGACGTCCTGACGTCCTGAGCGTACAGGACGTCAGTGCGAGAGGCGCCCGAGCCTGCCAGAAGATTCACGAGTGTACTACGCTCGCTATATGCGGGCGCAGTATTCAAAGTCGTGGCGGGAAACGAGCGGGAGGTAGCCGCCGAAGGACGCCGGACCCGCCGAAGATGGACACCGGACCCGCCGAAGATGGACACCGGACCCGCCGAAGATGGACACCGGACCCGCCGAAGATGGACACCGGACCCGCCGAAGATGGACACCCGACCCGCCGAAGATGGACGCCCGACCCGCCGAAGACGGACGCCGGACCCGCCGAAGAGGACACCCGAAGCCGCAGAAGGACGCCGGACCCGACGAGGCCACAGATGGACGCCGCGCAAGACATCAAAACTGTAAGTACAAAAAATCTTTTTTTCCCACAGGATTGGGGGCCACTTTGGGGGTGCGCGGTATACGCCAGAGCGCGTTATACCGCAATAAATACGGTACCTTAACCGGTTAAGACCCGGACCAATATGCAGGTTAAGGACCTTGCCCCTTTTTGCGATTTGGCACTGCCTCGCTTTAACTGACAATTGTGCAGTCGTGCGACGTGGCTCCCAAACAAAATTGATGTCCTTTTTTTCCCACAAATAGAACTTTCTTTTGGTGGTATTTGATCACCTCTGCGTTTTTTGTTTTTTTTTACTTTTTGCTATGATAAATATCCCCAAAAAAGATATAAAATTTTTTTTTTTCCTCAGTTTAGGCCGATACGTATTCTTCTACCTATTTTTGGTAAACAAAATCTCATTAAGCGTTTATAGATTGGTTTGCGCAAAATTTATAGCGTTTACAAAATAGGGGATAGTTTTATGGCATTTTTATTAATATTTTTTTTTTTATTACTAATGGCGGTGATCAGTGATTTTTTTCGTGACTGCGACATTATGGCGAACACATTGGACACTTTTGACACATTTTTGGGACCATTGTCATTTTCACAGCGAAAAGTGCTATAAAAATGCACTGATTTCTGTGAAAATGACAATTGAAGTGAATGGGTTAACCACTAGGGGGTGCTGTAGGGGTTTAAATGTGACCTCATGTGTGTTTCTAACTGTAGGGGGGCGGGGCTGGACATGTGACATCAGTGATCATCGTTCCCTATATCAGGGAACAGACGATAACTGACATTGCCACAGAGAAGAACGGGGAAGGTTTGTTTACACACACCTCTCCCCGTTCTTCAGCTCCTCTGACCCGATCGCAGGACACCCGCAGCAAACTGGTCCGAAGGGGTGCAGTCACAAAGCTTCGGACCGGTCGCAAGCGCAAAAAACAAACAATTCAGGGAGAGAGGGGTAGGGCACAGGACATCCTAGGTCAAATAAATAGATTCCTTAGACAAACAAGTAGAAAGGTAGACAGCAGTCCAGAAAAAGAGCCTTTAAAGGGGTTGTAAAGGTACAATTTTTTTTCCTAAACCTAGGTTTACTGTAGCACAGGGGTGCCCAACCAGTGGCCCGGGGGCCACATGTGGCCCGCGGAGCACTCTGATGTGGCCCGCGACCTCCTGCTCTGAGATGGAATAGAATAGGATGCTAAAATCACAGTGTATATATGGGCATATCTTTTTCTGCAGTGGTTACTGGACTGCTTTAAAACTGATCTGCAGATGCAGAGCAGTTTACCTGCACTGAGCCATAGACTTCTGTTATTACCTGCGAGTTTGGTGAGCTTTCTGAAAGTGCACCAAACCTGCAGAATATAATAGATGTCTATTGCAAAGTGCAGGAAAGCACGAACATGCCATCCACCCGCTCCGCTCATTGTGGCCCGCGACTAGTTACCAAGTCGCTTAAGTGGCCCTCGCTCTTCAAAAGGTTGGGCACCCCTGCTGTAGCTCATCATACTAATACCAAAGGCAACAGTGCCACCTATTGACAGAAGGGAGGAACCACAGCTAAAGCAGGCTTAGAAAAAAAAAATGATCACAAGGACTACAAATCTGCCAGGCTAGTTACCACCTAGCCTAGCTAAATGTACCAGCAGTGGCGGCCCGTCCATAGGGGGCGCCTGGGTGCCGCCCCCCCTCGCCTGCGCCGGGCACAGTGCTATATGGGTAGCGCCACGTCTGTGCAATCACAACATTGCAGACGAGGCGCTACATTGGCAGCCAAAAAATTCCTTTGTGGTGCTCTCCATCGCGCCACAGCTTCCGGACTGTATCATTATGGCCGGGCACACACACTCTCCGTGCTAGTTCTGACGTCACTGTAAGCACAGGAAGTGACGTCAGCACTCTCAGTGGAGCGCAGCCTGTGTGGATGGCCGGATGTGGAGCAGGTAAGCTATGCCTGGCTGGCATACATTCCCCGTCTACTGTTTTGTTAAAAGAAAAGCTCGGCGGCAGCAGCAGCAGCAGCAGCCGACCCCCCCTGGCTTATTGAAAGTTAATTTGTTCGGACGAAATAGCGTATTCAAAGTAAAAAAATGTCTCTATGTAATGTATGTTCGGCGGGAATACCCACGGCCGGCGGGTGAAAACCCCCCCCCCCACCTATTCAAAGTAAAAAGTAACATTTGTTTCTATGTTCGGCGTGAACATCCGCGGATTACCCCCCCCCCCCCCCGCTTATTTAAAGTTCATTTTTCTATATGTAATTTGGGAATAGCGGCCGTCAAACCCCCCCCCCCCTCTGCTTATTCAAAGTGACGGAAATAGTTGGCAGGCATTGTGTACTGTAGCGTTGTCCTGTTGAAAAACCCAGTCGTTACCACACAGACGAGGGCCCTCAGTCATGAGGAATGCTCTCTGCAATATCTGGACATAGCCAGCAGCCGTTTGACGCCCCTGCACTTCCTGAAGCTCCGTTGTTCCACTGAAGGAAAAAGCACCCCAGACCATTATGGTGCCCCCTCCACTGTGACGCGTAGAAAACATCTCAGGTGGGATCTGCTTGTCATGCCAGTAACGTTGGAAACCATCAGGACCATCAAGGTTAAATTTTTTCTCATCAGAGAATAAAACCTTCTTCTACCTTTGAATGTCCCATATTTGGTGCTCTCTTGCAAAGTCCAAACGAGCAGTTCTGTGACGTTCAAGGAAACAAGGTTTTTGAAGACGTTTTTTGTTTTTGAAGCCCTTCAGTCTCAGATGCCGTCTGATGGTTTTGGGGCTGCAGTCAGCACCAGTAAGGGCCTTAATTTGGGTCAAGGATCGTCCAGTGTCTTGATGATAGACCCTGCTTATGCAGTTCAGCAACCCGACCACGTTCAAAAAGGGAGTTTTTTTGTCCTTGCCATCACAACGTGTGACTACCTGACAGAAAGTGACAATGAATCCACATCTTTGCACAGATTTGGCCTTTTAAAGGCATGTGGTCCTAAACTTTTGATCAGCTGAAAAACAGCCTGTTTCAGTTTATTCGTTATTTTCAATTAATTGAATGCTCAAAAAATGTTTTGTCTCACTCTCATTTCTTCTTGTTGCATGGTGAAGCTTTCAACCTTGTGAAGATCCAACAATGTAAAATATGATTTTTTGCCATTTTTCAAGTGGTCTTAAACTTTTGATCAGGAGTGTATAAAGCTTATATTATTTTTATACTTGTGTGCATGTATATACTTATGGTTAATGTTATAAGCCAGTTGCAGTAGTTCCTTGGCTCCCAATTACTTTGATTAAATTATTGGTTAATTTCTCAGAAAGGGTACCCCCCCCTGTGCTGGTTGGAGGAACTGACAACTTTATTATCAAACCCACTCTTCCACTTAGCGAAGGTTCTGGTTCTCTCACTTACCAACAAGTTTAGTGCAATATCTTGTTATAAATAATAAATATGTATTGATGTATTGTCTTTAAGGCCGGAATCACACTAGTGCGTTGCTTTTTTGAGCTGCGTTGTCGTTGCAGATTTCTCTAGAGGGTGTTCTGCAGATCAACTGCGGTTTAGCTGCAGATCAGGTGCGAATTTGGAGACCTGGGAGAACTTCCGGGTGAGAGGAGAGTGGGGGAGAATTGTATTGAGCTGAATGAGAGAAACTCCTGCAGAGAACTGAACACATGTGCGAATTAGATGCGTACCCATAGAAGATAATGGGAC
Source organism: Rana temporaria (assembly GCF_905171775.1). Lineage (NCBI taxonomy): Eukaryota > Metazoa > Chordata > Amphibia > Anura > Ranidae > Rana > Rana temporaria. The sequence continues at coordinate 240,073,507 of NC_053490.1, read as the reverse complement.
TGAATTCGCACCTGAGCCGCACCGCAAGACATAAAAACCGCATGCGGTTTGGAGGCAATACGCAGTGCGAATGCATCGCACATATGTGAACCAGCCTCATTGAAAACAATGTATTTTGAAATGTCCTGCGAATTAGATGCGGTTTAAACCGCACTCAATTCGCATAGGTGTGAACCTAGCCTTAGAGTCTGAAATACATTTAAATAGTTATACTATAGAGTGGCTTACTGATAGAGGGAGACCTCTGCTGAGCAGTGGTGGTATTTTTCATTGTTAATCTGGGGGAACTATTTATACAGTAGATAGGACAACAGTAGAGTTGTTGCCCATAGTGACCAGTTACAGTAGGTTTAGCTTTTTACCTCTTGAAAAATTAAACAAATAATCTGATTGGTGACTATGGATACTTTTACTCCCTAGTATTATAAATAGACATTGTTTTTTTACTGCATCATACTTAGGGTTGCAACGATACCGTTTATTTATCGATGAGTACGAATACTTTGGGTCAAGTAGTTTCAGATACCAAGCACCGATACTATCTGGTACAATTTGCGTCAATACCAAAAAATTGTCGCAAACCTCAATGGAACAAATCGCATTACATTTTCCCCACTACTTTCTCCCACTATTCCTGTGTGTATGGCCAAAGGCTAAATCTGCATAGGTGTCCCAGTCTCAAACCTTCTGTGCTTTAGCTCCCCCTAGGTTCCCTCTTTTTCTTACATGAGCCCGATCCGATTCTGCGATTTGCACAAGCGCAGCAGCTCCAGCCGCTGTCTCGGGTCCTCAGCCATTGGCTCCCACTGCTGTCAATCAAATCCGGTGACATGGGAGTGGGAAAGTGGGGCTGAGTCACGCTGTCTATGTCAATGGACACAGCAACGGGACTCGGGAGGTGCCCCCATGGAAAGCAGCTTTCCGTGGGGGCACCCGATGAAGAGGTGGGGAAGGGAGCGCCAGCACCCCAGAAGAAGAGGATCGGGGCTGTGCTACGTAAAATGATTGCACAGAGCAGGTAAGTATAGGCATATTTACATTTACTAAAGAATTTTCATACAATACAATAAACCTTCACTACAGTATAAATGTGTTCAGAGTTTTAGTTACATGTTAGGGAATGAGTATAAATTTGCCCCAAAAGATGGCCAATTCATGCTCGCTGAAGCTAAGTGTAAGAGCTCATTTAGACTTGTCGTTGGCGGGCAGTAAAAAGCATGTGGTCGAGCTGAGTTTTTACCACCCCCAACCTCCCCCACCTTAAAGCAGAGGTTCCGCCAATTTTTTTTTTTTTAAAAGCCAGCAGCTACAAATACTCGACACTCGAAGCCGGTCTGTCCCTCGGCTCTCGTGTGGAGGCACCAGTATTTTTGGTAAGGGAATCAGGAAGTGAAGCCTTGTGGCTTCAGAGCCTGGTTCCCTGCTGCACATGAGCAAATCGTGCTGCGCGATCCCTCATCCCTCGGCTGCATCCGCCGCTATCCTCGGTGAGGGAATCAGGAAGTGAAACGTTGTGGCTTTACTGCCCGATTCCCTACTGCGCATGTGAGAGTAGCACGCCGTGCCATCACTGGTCCCCGCTCTCTCCTGGGAACAGTGTGTTTCCCAGAAGACAGCGGGGGGTGCGGGTAGGGGCGTCACTGCCGCAGGAGTGTATTCCTGGAAGTGGGTGCAAATACCTGTCTTAGACAGGTAGCTGCACCCCCTCCCCCCTGAAAGGTGCCAAATATGACACCGGAGGGGGGAGGGTTCCGAAAAGCGGAAGTTACATTTTTGGGTGGAACTCCGCTTTAACCTGCAAAGGCAGTGGACAGGAATTAGCACAAGCTTTGAAAAAAAATCTCCCCCCCCCCCATTGTGATTGGTGGGCAGTACCACCACCAAGTACAACCTTTTCAAGTGAATGGGGCTGTGCCACCACCGCCCTGCAACTGTGTGCAATGCAATGTACTCAGTTGTGGATCAGCGTTGCAACATTTATGAGGTTAAAACAGGCAGTGAGGAGGTGTCATATCATCACCTCATCGCCCGTCTAATGCCTCTGAAAAGTAATCTGTCCACAGATTGTTTTTCAGAAGCACAGCAGTACCAGTCTAAAAGGATATACAACTGGCGTTAAAGCTGAACTCTAGGCAGATATATGCTATTCAATGCAGTACAGTAGTCATTAACCCTTTTTCGCCCCAGACCTGGCGTTCCTTTATCGAAAACAATAAGCCTGGGTGGTGGGAAGGTCTTCCTGATCACATGACCACTGTGATTGGCTGTAAACATCACTTCCTCACATTTTCATTATATTTTCATTCATTGACAAAAATGGAATCGATTTTTGTCATAGTTTTCGTCAATTTACAAAAAATGTGGGGTACTTTTGGTTTTCGTCACTAGAAATATGCCGCTGACAAAAATTTGGACAAAAATTTCGTCAACTAAATTAACATTGCCTGCTGTACCACGCACGTACATAAAAAAGTATCCTGTTCTCTTTGTTTTGCTTTCGTAGTGTGATATCCCTGGTGTTCCTGACAGTCCCTCTGCTTTCCTATTAAATATTGATCACACTAGGCATAAGAGCACAATGTGGTTAATTTTCTGTCTCTGCTGGGAATTCAGCCTACTCTCCTCCAATGATGAGACTTGTCCTGACACCCCCCTCCTTGCACAACCATTCACTGGGAAGATTAGTGTACTGCTATTTCTCCTCCCCAGCTCTCTGAGTAAAGAGGGTATGTGGTCACTTATACAACAGGATAGAAAAGGTATTAGTAATGTGCACGCACAAAAGTATTGCCTTTCATTTTTATTTTAAAGTGAATAGGTTGTTTTACAAGGTGGGGGTTCACCTATGATTTAAAGTAGTTGTAAACCCCTCCTTACAACTTGCAGCTACAGGTAAGCCTAGATTAAGGCTTACCTGTAGGTGCAAGAAATATCTCCTTAACCTACACGTTTAAGAAGATATTTGCAGTAAGTACTTTTTGTAAATTGGATAATTTGGGGTTAATGCCGTAATCCGCGCATGCGCGGGAATCTGCCGGTCCCTCGCACATGTGCAGGAGTGACGTCATCGCCCCTACCGGCCAGTCACAGCGCCGGAGCAGCGAAACAAGGAAATAGATCAGAGGAGACATAACGGCAGCGGCGGGGGAAGGGACCGAGGAGAACTTTGGGGGCTTCGATCTCCGATAAGTCAATCACAATGAACTAGTATGCTATGAATACTAGCTCATCATGACTTTCTCTTGCAGGGTTTAAAAAAAAAAAATGTTTGAGGGTTTACTTCCTCTTTAAGCTTGGGCTGTACCACATTCTAAAAATAAATCAGACACGTTTTACATTTTTAGGCAGCCAGACTGATTCACAAAAATAAAAAGCAAAGGTTCAAGTGTTCTTTAAGAAACAGTACCTGTGCTGTAAAATTACAGTACAAAATATTTTTTCTCATTTTATTGTCAAACTTCTGCTTCTTTGCACCACAGTGTGGAATGCTTTTCAGCCAGGCGTTAATAGGCTGGTAGTGACATCTAGTGGACACACAACGATATACTTTTCACAAGAAAAAATCTCCTTTGGTTCAAAAGATCATACCGGGTATATTATCTGCAATATACTTGGAACTTACTGTCAATAAACTTAACAAATTCCCATAAAAAAAGGGCCTCTCTTCATGAAGTTGCAATAGCATTTAAAGGGAGATTGTAGTATCCTTTGTTATGATGAAGACCAGCCCACCCATTGTAGGGGGTCTGGTTCATGTTTCTTTTGATGTCTGTCTAAAAATTCTTTAATAAAACTTTTATTGAACCTAAAGGGAGATTGTAAAGGTTAGTTTTTTATTTTATAAATAAGTTGGTGCATTGTTGGTTCACTTACCTTTTCCTTAAATTTTCCTTCTAAATGTTTATTTTCTTTGTCTGAATTTCTAATTTCCTTGTTCCTTCTCAGTAAACTTTCCACCATTATCCGAGCGGTGGTTAGTCAGCCAGAACAGCTTACTGAACAGCTGAGGAGGAACAGGAAGTGAGAAATTCAGACAAAGAGAAAAAAACTTTACAACCCCTTTAAAGTGTATCTAGAGTAATGGATCGAGTAGGGAAAGATTAAAAGCCCCTGTCAGTTTGTTTTTGCCATCTGTTTCCCAATGTAGAGATATCCCTTTTAGCACCTCTGTCAAGCTTGTATTTGTGTCTGTGTGCCAGGTGGGGCAATTAACCTTTTTCCTACTGAGACTATTGCCGCGTACACACGATCGGTCAATCCGATGAGAACGGTCTGATGAACCGTTTTCATCAGACCAAACCGATCGTGTTTAGGCCCCATAGGTTATTTATCCATCGGTTAAAAAATTTGAAACTTTTTTTAAAATTCAAAAATCCACGCATTCTCAGAATCAAGTCGACGCATGCTTGGAAGCATTGAACTTAATTTTTTTCAGCACGTCGTTGTGTTTTATGTCACTGCGTTCTGACACGATCGTTTTTTTAACTGATGGTGTGTAGGCACGACTGATCATCAGTCAGCTTCATCGGTTAACTGATGGAAAAAAACATCAGACCGTTCTCAACGGATTGACCGATCGTGTGTACAGGGCATAAGAGTAAGACTAGGTTCACACTGGTACAACACAACAGCCGTACTACTTTGGATCCGACTTTGCCCTGCAACTTGAAGTCCGTCATGCGTCCGACTTCAATTAACAGGGATCCAACTTCGATCCCCGACAATACCAGGCACTGGTATGGTATGAATCTATGCTATGCATACTAGCTCATTATGCCTTTCTCTTGCAGGATTTGCTTTTTCCCCGTTTTTCGGGGGGGTTACTTCCTCTTTAAAGTGGATGTAAACCCTCACATATACCCAGTGAAGTGAACAGCCTCAGATGATAAACAGAGATAAAAAAAATCCTCCTACATAAGTTTTACTTGTTTATCTGCTGTCTTCAGCTTTGCACACTCTTCAGAAAGTGCATAATGTGTTACAATTTACAAAGAGATAGGTAAACATTACAGATATATGTTGTACAGGACGCCGTGGCTGGGTCCTGGAAGGACGTTATATTTCCCCTCTGTTTGGACTGTGGTCCCTTTAAGGGAACGGAAAGGGTTAACGCACCTGTCCAAGGATGTGGCTTAAAGCAAGACAAGAAGTTGTAGGTGAGAGTGGAGGAGTGTAGTAGAGACTATGCATGGTAATGGTGGATAAGGAAAAGCTGTGAAAAGCTGTGAAAGCACTTGGCAGTGTCCTACCTGAGAACTTACCTGCAAGGACTGTTTAACTGCGATAACAGTTCTGAGCTCTATGAGTCGGTGAGACTGATTATTTATTTTGTATTTGCTGCTGTGATGCCATTTGTGTTTAATAAACCTGAGTTTTGATTTAAAAGCCTGTGTCCTGCGATCAGGCTGGTCCCCCGAACTTTACACTGATGCTCGAAAGCGGGCAGGACAGAATAACAGGCATTGGACTTTATATTGAACTGACATTTAAAGGGACAGTACATTGGATTTATGTCCTGGGTTAAAGCTGCACAAACATTGAAATCTGAAGCAATGGAGGAGCTAATTAAACAGCTGACCCTGGCTAACATGCAAGTGCAGACTCGCCATGAGGAAGCTAATCAGCACCACAAAGAGGCGCTGGCTCTGCAGCAAGATAATACTTGCATGTTGGTGGCCCAGTTAGCAGCCCAGCAAGCAGTCCAGCAAGGGGTTATGCAGGCTCAGGTGACTGCCTTAAAGGAAGCAGTGCAGCAGCTGTCTCAGGTTCAGAAGCAAGCGGCTGTTGCCCCTGGCAACCCGGTGACTGTGAGGGCAAGTAATTTTTTGCAGAAATTGTCCCTGAGCGATGATGTAGAGGCATTTCTTGCTACGTTTGAGAGGACGGCAGAGAGAGAAGGGTGGCCTCAGGACCAGTGGGCCGGCCTCATTGCTCCTTTTCTCACTGGAGATCCTCAAAAAGCCTACAACAATGGAAATATCGTCCAGATCGGCCACCTCGGTCTCAAATGCATGACCTGGTGCAACTAGTAAGAAAATGGCTGCAGCCGGAGGTGTTGTCTGGCCCCCAAATCGTGGAGCGGGTCATGCTGGACCGATACCCGAGGTCCCAGCCAGATGACCTTCAACGGTGGTTCAGCCATGGAGACCCCAAAACAGCAAACCTCCTTGTCGAGATGGTCGAATGATACACAGTGGTGGAGGACCTGCTCGGTCCCAACAAGCTCATAGGGCCCAGTCTGCCATGGCCTGTTCGACCAACTGCTGCCCTTCGAAAGGTTGTTACAAGGAGCCCTGAAAAAAACGTCCCAAAAGGCCATTAGTCGCTCCCGGTACCTCCTCAGGGCTCTGTTCCTGTTTGGAGAGGAGAGGTGTCATGATCGCTACCAAACAGACAGCGAAGCATGGTCACGCCCCAAGTGGCTCTGGGTGGGATTGAACCCAGAACTTCTCCATTGCTGCTCCAGGTCTTTGCCTCTGAGCCACTTCTCAAGTTGATATTCTGCTTGCTGTCCATCAAAGCCTGGTTCTGAACTATGTGCTGATTGCCCGTCTTTGGATCTCCCTGCAATCTGCACCTGCCTATCCTGGTCCAGTTGAGGCAGGTTACCCAATCAACCAGGGTATAAAGCACTGCCTCACTCTGAGGGATTTGTCAGTTCATTGTTCTGTGAATGTCCTGTCTGTGCCAAAGGTTCCTGTGTTCCTGTGGTTGTCTTCAGCTACAAGACTGACCCCGGCTTCTGACCCTTTTGGCTTACGTACCCTGGAATGCTGCTGTCTCCTGCCCTTTGACCCCGGCCTGTACTTTCGGACTTTCCCTGCCTTCTCCAGCCCTTGACCCACAGCTTGTGCCCCGGACTTGTCTTTGGTTCCTGTCTGCAACCCTGAACTTTCCGTCAGTAGTTACCTGACTCTCTCTGGAATCCTGGACCACGGCTATACTTCGGCTATCCTTGGAAAATCCCTATCAAGCCCCCGTGCACAGACTCACAGCCCAGGTAGTGTCTTACCTTATTACTGTGGGCTGTGTGTATTTGTAAGGGTGAGCATACAAACCTGCAAAATGGACTCCACTCAAGGTAAGCCCTTACATAATGAACCGACCAATAACATGGAGTCCGCAGAGTTGTACAAAATGCTCACCTCCCTGGCTCTGCAAGTCTCCAGCCTGGGCCATACCTTTCTGGAAATACAGCAAGAAATTCAATTACTTAAAGGGACAGCATGCCCAGCTCCGGAACCAGCATGTCCTGAGCCGTTTGTTGTTATGCCAGAGAAATTTGATGGTAGCCGTGCATCCTTCTTGTCTTTTAAGATTGATTGTGAGCTGCTGTTTGCTCTTAAACCTAGGACCTATGCCACGGACTATGTTAAGGTGCGCACTTCCATCAACCTGCTAACAGGGCAAATCAAATCTTGGGCTCATCTGCTGTTGCAGGAAAAGAGTCCAGTCTTGGACACCTGGGAAACTTTCATGTTTGCTCTGGACTCTAACATTTCTGTTTCCAAGAGAACCAGTGTTCCCAAGTCCGCTCTCGGTTCACGTGGCCTACGAGTATCCAGGGACAGGAATCCCCAGTACAGATATGACATCAAGCCAGTCCAGCATGTGCCAAGGTATGAAGCTCTGTATGTGCCCAGCCAAGAAGCTCCAACACCACAAAGCCTTGACGATCCTGTGGATGTACACACGCCTACCTTGGAAGATGTGGAACCCATGCAGATCGGGGCCATCCGGTCCGGGCTATCTAAGGTAGAAAAAGAGCGGAGGAGACGCTATCGACTTTGTTTTTATTGTGGTGTTAGCGGGCACTTTATATCTCTCTGCCCAACTTGCCCACCTCGGCCAAAGGTTCTTCAGGTGGGTATTATTGGGAGTTTTTTCTCTACCCCAGAATCTTTGCCTGCTATGCAGCTTGAAGTTCCTTTGCCCCAGTCTGACATTCCCGTGACTACTGTCCAGTCCGATGCACCTGTTCTTCAGCTTGCTGTACCTACCTTCCCAGTTGAAGTTCCGGCTCCAGTGTCCCCGGCTCCTGTGTCTCCAGTTCCTGTGTCTCCAGTTCCTGTGTCTCCAGTGTCCCCGGCTCCAGTGTCTCCAGTGTCCCTAGTTCCTGTGTCTCCAGTGTCCCTAGTTCCTGTGTCTCCAGTGTCCCTAGTTCCTGTGTCCCAAGTTCCTGTGTCTCCGGGTGAAGTTCCTGTGTCTCCGGTTCCGGCTCCAGTGTCCCCAGTTGAAGTTCCAGCTCCGGTGTCCCCAAGTGAAGTTCTTCCACCTGACTGTACATATGCCTCAAATGGTACTATGGTCTGTAAGCAGGATCTAGTAGTGTTTGAAAGAGCTTTGCAAGCGGTGAGTGCACCCCCTACCAGAACTTCAAAAGCAACGAAGTCCAAAAAGAAAAAGAAAAAGTCTTCGGACTCTGTCGTTGGTGCTTTGTTTCCCCATGGTTTGGACGAGAACTGTTTGTATGGCATGGATGCCTATGGCAACATATCTCTCCTGTCGGACGATGTGTTTGGCTACTCTAGTGAAGAGGGTGGTTTGCACTTTACAGACTGTGTCTATGAGGAAGCTCCTTCCAACGCCCGGAGGGCGTTTTTAAGGGGGGGAACTGTCACGATCGCTACCGTGCCAAACAGACAGCGAAGCGTGGTCACGCCCCAAGTGGCTCTGGGTGGGATTGAACCCAGGACTTCTCCATTGCTGCTCCAGGTCTTTGCCTCTGAGCCACTTCTCAAGTTGATATTCTGCTTGCTGTCCATCAAAGCCTGGTTCTGAACTATGTGCTGATTGCCTGTCTTTGGATCTCCCTGCAATCTGCACCTGCCTATCCTGGTCCAGTTGAGGCAGGTTACCCAATCAACCAGGGTATAAAGCACTGCCTCACTCTGAGGGATTTGTCAGTTCATTGTTCTGTGAATGTCCTGTCTGTGCCAAAGGTTCCTGTGTTCCTGTGGTTGTCTTCAGCTACAAGACTGACCCCGGCTTCTGACCCTTTTGGCTTACGTACCCTGGAATGCTGCTGTCTCCTGCCCTTTGACCCCGGCCTGTACTTTCGGACTTTCCCTGCCTTCTCCAGCCCTTGACCCACGGCTTGTGCCCCGGACTTGTCTTTGGTTCCTGTCTGCAACCCTGAACTTTCCGTCAGTAGTTACCTGACTCTCTCTGGAATCCTGGACCACGGCTATACTTCGGCTATTCTTGGCAAATCCCTATCAAGCCCCCGTGCACAGACTCACAGCCCAGGTAGTGTCTTACCTTATTACTGTGGGCTGTGTGTATTTGTAAGGGTGAGCATACAAACCTGCAAAATGGACTCCGCTCAAGGTAAGCCCTTACAAGGGGATGTACAATGTTGGCGATGTCATTCCTGGGGTCATACCCGGGCACACTGCCCACTGCAAGAGGAGCCCATGGATTGCAGGGTTCTTCGGAGGGGGTCTTTTTATGCCCATAAAGTATGCACCACACATCTCGACCTGGGTGAGGAAACGTTTGAGTGTGAAGTCCAAGTGAACCACCTCCCTGCCCGGGCTTTGTTGGACTCTGGAAGCATGGTAAACATTGTTCATCCTAGAGTGATTGGGAAGATCGGTCCGGTAAGAAAAACTTTACGGGTGGTGTGCATTCACGGGGACACTAGAGAGTACCCTCTCATCACGGTGTCTATCTCCTCAGCATGTGGCACTGGTACTCAAAAGATGGGGGTGGTAAAGAACTTGGTACATGATGTTATAATAGGACGAGACTGTCCATTGTTTACAAAACTGTGGGAACAAGAACGGTTCAGAGACTGGGGAGAAACTAGCCCCCCTGTTCTTGCTGCTGAGAGGAATAACCCTGAACTGCCAAATGTTCTTAATGTGGATCCAGATGATGAAAATGCTAATGACTTGGTTAATGGTGATGAAAGTAGTGTTGATGCTGTTAAGAATGTCAATATATGTGGTCCACAGACTTACCAAAACACTGAGGGGGGGGGGGAACCTTCCCCACTTCAGGTAATGCTGGGGGAAGAGGATGAGGAAGTGGCCTCTACCCCTGCCCTGCCAGATTTGGGTGTTCCCCAGGGGGCATTTGGTACTGCTCAGATGCAGGACCCTACTTTGGCCCGTGCACGGGAACAGGTTGTAGTAGTAAATGCGGTTCCCCAAGAGCCAGGTGTGAATGAGCGGTGGCCACACTTTGCAATATTTAATGAATTACTGTATCGGGTTATCAAGGAGAGAGAAAATGTGGTGGAACAGCTGTTGGTACCCCAACAATATAGACGTAAGGTTCTGGACCATGACGATGTGTTAGGGGAACACCTGGGAGTTGAGAAGACGGAAGCACGGATCACCGACTGGTTTTACTGTCCAGGTCTGAAAGCAGAGGTAAAGAGATACTGTGCCTCTTGTCCGACCTGTCAGTTGACCGCTCCGGTGACTCACTTTCGGAGCCCTTTGGTCCCTCTGCCCATAATTGAGGTTCCGTTCGAGAGGATAGCCATGGATATAGTGGGTCCCTTGGTAAAGTCAGCTCGAGGTCACTCCTACATATTGGTGATTCTTGACTATGCCACCCGATATCCGGAGGCGCTACCCCTGCGGAATACCTCCTCAAAGGCCATTGCCCGGGAATTATTCCAGTTGTTTACACAGACTGGTTTCCCCAAGCAAATACTCACAGACCAGGGTACCCCGTTTATGTTGAGGGTTATGGCCCATGTGTGTAAGCTGTTCCGGATTAAACAGCTGCGCACTTCGGTCTACCATTCCCAAACGGACGCTTTAATAAGACCCTTAAGTCTATGCTTAAGAAAGTGGTACAAAGGGATGGGAAAGATTGGAACTGCCTGTTACCAGCTCTCCTGTTTGCTATCCGGGAAGTGCCCCAGGCCTCCACGGGGTTTTCGCCCCTTGAGTTGGTATATGGGCGGAGAACTCGCGGACTACTTGACTTTATTAAAAAGGAATGGGAAAGTGAACCGGTAAGCATAAGAGTGTCCTGGAATATGTTTCCCAAATGCAGGAAAGGATCCAAACCGTGATGCCACTAGTCAAAGAGCATTTGCAAAAGGCCCAGGAGGCTCAACGACGGGTCTATAACAAGGCTGCTAAAATAAGACACTTTCAAGTGGGGGATCAAGTAGCAGTGCTACTTCCCACTGTAGAAAGTAAATTCTTGGCCAGATGGCAAGGTCCCTTTGAAGTTGTGGGAGAGGTAAATTATAGAGTCGACCAGCCAGGCAAGAGGAAACCGTATCAAATATATCATGTCAACTTGTTAAAGCCCTGGACAGACAGGGAACCAGTGACCTCCCTGGCTAGTGCAAAACTTGAGCCTCAGGTTGGGGTGGAGAGTGTCCAAGTAGCAAACACCCTATCTAAAATCCAAAGTCAGCAGGCAAAGGAGTTCTTGCAGAGAAATAAAGAGAAGTTTTTAGACTTGCCAGGGCTAACTAGTGTCATAGAGCATGATATTATCACAGAACCTGGAGTCAAAGTTTTTGTCCGGCCCTACCGCATCCCAGAGGCTCAAAGAAAGGCTGTTTCAGAGGATGTGAAGAAGATGCTAGACCTGGAGATCATTGAAGAATTGCAGAGTGAGTGGTCGAGCCCGATTGTGTTGGTACCAAAGCCCAACGGGACTCTGCGATTCTGCAATGATTTCCGGAAACTTAAAGAGGTTTCACGGTTTGATGCCTAGCCCATGTCCCAGGTAGATGAACTTATTGAGAGACTAGGTCCAGTCAGGTATATCACAACATTAGACCTTACCAAGGGGTATTGGCAAATCCCGTTAACTAAGGCTGCTAGAGAGAAAACTGCTTTTTCTACTCCAAAGGGGAGTTTTCAGTACAAACGAATGCCTTTTGGACTGCAAACTGCTCCAGCCACATTCCAGCGAGCAATGGATAGGATTTTACAACCTCATCGGGAGTATGCCTCAGTGTACTTGGATGACATAGTCGTTTTTAGCAGAGACTTGGAATCACACTTACCCAAAGTCCAGGCAGTACTGGACTCTCTTTTGGAAGGAGGGGTTTATAATAAACCCTGAAAAAATGTGCTTTGGGAATGGAGGAGGTGAAATACCGGGGCTATATCGTGGGTAGAGGGGTGGTGAAACCTCAGGTCAGCAAGGTAGAGGCTATAAATAATTGGCCCCGCCCCCTCACAAAAAATCAGGCACGTGCATTCCTGGGCATGGTGGGATACTACAGGAGATTCGTACCCAACTTTGCCACATTGGCGACTCCATTGACCGATCTAACCAAGGGTCGGAAGTCAGTCATGGTGGAGTGGAATGCAGACGCTGAAAAGGCTTTTTTGGAGCTCAAGTCATCACTGTGCCAACACCCTGTCTTGATAGCGCCCAATTTTTCAAAAGAGTTTGTTGTCCAAACTGATGCTTCCGATGTAGGATTGGGAGCTGTATTGTCACAGGTTGTTCATGGTGAGGAGCACCCAGTAGTCTTCCTAAGTAGAAAGTTGACACCAGCGGAGAAAAACTACGCTATAATTGAAAGAGTGTCTGGCCATTAAGTGGGCTCTGGAGTCCCTCAGGTATTACCTCTTGGGGAGGAAGTTTAGGCTCATTTCTGATTATGCCCCTTTAACATGGATGAGGCAGGGTAAAGGGACTTATACCAGGATTACACGTTAGTTCCTGGCGCTCCAAGAATTTAAGTTTGTAGTGGAGCATAGGCCCGGGAGACTGAATCAAAATGCAGATGCCCTCTCCCGAGTCCATTGTTTGAGCTCCACATTGTTTTATCCGCGGATATATTTCGGGCCGACCGATTTCCAGCGGATAAAAATTTCTTAGCATGCTAAGAAATCTATCCGCTGGAATCGGCTCCAGCGGATCGATCCGGTTGTCTGTACAGACTCACCGGATCGATCCGTCCGAACCCATCCCTCGCATGCGTCGTAATGATTCGACGCATGCGTGGATATCCTTATATGACAGCGTCGCGCACGTCGCCGCGTCATCATCGCGGCGACGGCGCGACACGTCACCGCGGACGGAATTCCGCTGGGATTTTGATCTCCTGGTTAGTACAACCAGGAGATCAAAATCCGCCAGAGGATTTTTCCGCGGATACGGTCCGGAGGACCGTTTCCGCGGATAAATCCTCTCGTGTGTACCCGGCATTACCGTTCTGTGATCCAGCGTCAGTTCTTTTCCAGAATTAGTGAAACTCAACTCACTTCCTGTGAGCCCAAGTCATCATGGACCCACCTTCTGGGGGTACGTTGTCAAGTCATGCTGTACATCATTCTGTGGTACTCTTCTCTGTAGTATTCAGAACCACCCAAGATCTCATTAACCACTTGACAACTGGGCACTTAAAGCGGAGGTTCACCCTAAAAAACATGTATATACCATTCCACCCAGCATACTGCCGACATGTACAGTATGCTTTTTTTTTTTTGCTGTACATACCGTTGTATAGCTATTTTCCCCCCGGCTTCCGGGTAGTGGCTCCCGCGGGAGTGGGCGTTCCTATTCAGAGACTAAGTGATTGACGTGATGACAAAAGCTTCCCCCCGGTGCAGAATGTGCGTCACCAGTTTCCGAAAGAAACCGAACGTCGGTGCGCAGGCGCCGTATAGCGCCGTATAGAGCCGACTCGCAGTTCGGCTTCTTTCAGAAACTGGTGACGCACATTATGCGCCAGGGGGAAGCTTTTGTCAAATAACGTCAATCACTTAGTCTCTGAATAGGAACGCTCACTCCCGCCGGAGACACTACCCGAAAGCCGGGGGGAAAATAGCTGTACGAGGGTATGAATAGCGAAAAAAAAAAAAAACAGCATACTGTACATGTCGGCAGTATGCTGGATGGAATGGTATATACATGTTTTAGGGTGAACCTCCGCTTTAAACCCCCTTAATAACTAGACCAATTTTCAGCTTTCAGTGCTCTCACATTTTGAATGACAATTACTCAGTCATACAACACTGTACCCATATGAAATTGTTGACCTTTGTTTCACACAAATAGAGCTTTCTTTTGTTGGTATTTAATCACTGTTGTTTTTTTTTTTTTGCGCTATAAAATAAAACAGACTAAAAATTCTGTAAAAAAAAATGTTTTTCTTCATAAATTTTGGCCAAAATTTATACTGCTACATATATTTGGAAAAATTACCCAAATTGGTGTATATTATTTGTTCTTTGTGAAAGAGTCCACAAGCTATGGTGCCAATATATTAAAATGTATCACACCTGAAGTACTGACGGCCTATCTCATTTCTTGAGACCCTAACATGCCAGAAAAGTACAAATGCCCCCCAAATTATCCCTCTTTGGAAAGAAGAAATTCCAAGGTATTTAGAAAGAAGCTTGGTGAGTTGTTTTGAAGCTGTCATTTTTTCCCCACAATTTTTTGCAAAATCAAGATTTTTTTCCTTAGTTTAGGCCGATATGTATTCTTCTACATATCGGCCTAAATAAGCGTTTATTGATTGGTTTGCGCAAAAGTTATAGGGCTAGATTCACGTAGATGGCGCATCTTTATACCGGCGTAGCGCATCTCATAGAGAGGCAAGAACAGTATTCACAAAGCACTCGCTCCCAATATTGCACCGGCGTAACGTAAATTGGGCGGCGTAAACCCGTGACCCCATGCAAATGAAGGGCCGAACGAACGGCGCATGTGCCGTTCCCGTGGACGCTTCCCAGTGCGCATGCTCAGAATCACGTTGGAACAAACGCCTAAGATACGTCGAATCACTGAACGTAACCTCCGCCCAGCTCTATTCACGTAGTACTATGTAAACAACGTAAAATACGACGGCTGTTCTGTCGTCCATACCTTTGCATGGGTTGCGCCTCCTATATGGTGGAATAACTTTGCGCCGGACGTACGCCTTACGTGAACGGCGTATATTACTGCGACAGGCGCAAGTACGTTCGTGAATCTGCGTATCTAGGTCATTTACATATTTGACGCGTAAATCAATCGAAGCGCCCCTTGCGGCCAGCGTAAATATGTGCCCAGGCTCCGATGGCATAGGAAACTTACGTCGGTCGGATGAAGCAACATTTCAGGCGTATCTTGCATTAAGAATCAGGCGCATAGATACAACGGCGCATCAGTGCACTTATGCAGCGTATATAGAGATACGTTGGCGTAAGTGTTTCCTGAATCCGGACCATAGCGTCTACAAAATAGGGGATAGTTTTATGGCATTTTTATTAATATTTTTATTTTTACTAGTAATGGTGGCGATCAGCGATTTATACCGTGACTGCGACATTATGGCGAACACATCGGACACTTTTGACACCATTTTGGGACCATTGTCATTTTTAAAGCTGCACTGATTACTGTGAAAATGACACTGGCAGTGAAGGGGTTAACCTGTAGGGGGCGCTGAAGGGGTTAAGTGTGCCCTAAGGGAGTGATTCTTACTGTGTGGGGGCGTGGCTTGGCGTGTGACTGAAATAGATTAACCCCTGATACAACCTCAGGGCTAACCCCATTTCTGCCGTTGGCCCAAATCATAATAGTGGAACATGTAGACCAGAAAAAATCTACAGCCTCACCTTTCAGCGTCCAACCTCAAGAGGAAGAGGTGGAGCCTGTACGGCTTCCTTTATTAACAATAAGACATCACAAGCATAAGCATTCTCATTGGTCAGTTTCATAAAATTCAGCCCCTTATTACACGCCCCCTGTGACGTCTGATCTTTGCACACTGCTCACATTCTCCTTGTAAGTCCATATAAGGTATGGGGCTTCTCACAGCACATTTCAGCCTTGTGTAATGTCCATTGTACAGGGGTCCTTGGTCAGCTCTGTAAGGGTTTTTCTCTTCAAAGTCATTTATGGACATAAGTGAAGCAAGGAGGAAGGGGGAGGAGGAGGTTTTAGAGCCATCTGTTTAGGAATGACGAGCTTGAGGATGAATGACATCTGAATAGCTCTTTTGCCTCCTTTCAAAGTTTAAGATGTACTTGTAACTTTTAAAACATCATCTGTTTCTTCATGTAAGGATAACAACAGTATTGTAGTATATTTTCACACATACATATGTAACATTTGAGTAGCCCAGGAGGAAAGCAATCATAACACAAAAATATTCATTTTAGTACTTCCATCACATGACATCACTGATCGTCGTTCCCTATGACAGGGAACAGACGATCAGTGACACTCTCACTAGGAAGAATGGGGAAAGGTTTGTTTACACATACCTCTCCCCGTTCTTCAGCTCTGTGACCCGATCGCGGGACACCGGCGGCAATCGGGTCGGGAACCCATGGCTGGGCTCTTAAAGGCGACGTACCTGTACGTGCTTATGCCCAGCCATGCCACTCTGCCGATGTATATCGGTGTTAGGCGGTCCTTAAGTGGTTTAGACACCTGCTCCCCATTCACACCTTAGACCTTGTAATACTAACGAGTCACATGACAACGGGGAGGGAGAATGGCTGTGTTGAGTTATTTTGAGGGGGCAACAAATTTGCACTGTCATACAAGCTGTACACTCACTACTTTACATTGTAGCAAAGTGTCATTTCTTCAGTGTTGTCAGATGAAAAGATAGTATAAAATATTTATAAAAATGTGAGGGGTGTACTGACTTTTGTGAGATACTGTATACTGTATATATATATTGGCTTCATTGTTAAAATGTAGTCTCAGCATGTGATAGCATGCTGAATCCTGTTGAATGTCTCTGTGTTTTGTCGGCCCTCATATCCTGCCACCAATGGATTTGGAATCTTAGTCCTATCCTGCTGTCTGTTCCTGTTTAGCAAAGCTGCTACCTTTACCTCCTTTGTCTGCTACTTGTTATGTCTGTTTTATTTCAGTGAAATGCAGTGGTCATATTTTTTTACTTTAACCACTTCAATACCGGGCACTTTTACCCCCTTCCTGCCCAGGCCAATCTTCAGCTTTCAGGGCTGTCACATTTTGAATGACATTTGCGGGGTCATGCATCACTGTACCCAAACAAAATTGTTATTTTTTTGACACAACTAGAGCTTTCTTTTTGTTGTATTTAAATCACTAAATTTTTTTTTTTTTTGCAAAATAAAGGGAAAAAAGACTGCAATTAAAAAAAAAACAGTTTTTTCTTTGTTTCTGTTTTAAAATGTAGCAAATTAATAATTGTTCTTCATAAATTTCGGTCAAAATGTATTCTGTTACATTTCTTTGGTGAAAATAACCCAAATCAGTGTATTATACTTAGTCTGTAGGAAGTCCACAGCGGCTTTGACCCTTTTCCAGCCGTTAACGGTTAAAAGCACCCCGCTAGCGGCCAAATAGCTCTGTAAAAATGGCTAAATAACTCCGCAAAACCGCCGATGACGTACCGCTCCAGTGTGAAAGTAGTCTTACATTTATCATCATTAAAGTGGTAGTAAAGCCCACTTTGTGATTTTTTATAAAAAGGCTTACCTGTAGGTAAAATTAATATCTCCTAAACGTGCACCATTTAGGAGATATTCAACCTGGGTTCAGCCAGTGACATCAACGGCACATGCGCTCTGAAGGGCCGGCACCATATACTAGCACAATGTGCCATTGTCTTACAGGTGTTTTTTTTTGTATTGTTTTTTAAACCATCTGCAGTTAACCACTGCTTTTAACCTCATTTGGCACATAGTTGCCCATAGTTGCCCAATTGTCATTCTCAATTCCTTGGATATCTTTTTATATCTCTTTTCTGTTTTATACAGTGTAACTACCTTTTCCCACAGATCCTTTGACAATTCTTTTGCTTTCCCTATGACTCAGAATCCAGAAATGTCAGTGCAGTGCTGGATGAAAGATGCAAGGATCTATCAGGAGTCCAGAAACTTTGGGCCAGATTCACGTAGAATAACGGCGGCGTAACTTATCCTTGATAAGTTACACCGTCGCAATTTTTCATCGCAAGTGCCTGATTCACCAAGCACTTGCGATGAAAACCTACGCCCGCGGCCTCTGGCGCAAGGCGGGCCAATTCAAATGGGCGTGTGCCATTTAAATTAGGCGCGCTCCCGTGCCAGACCTACTGCGCATTCACCGTTTCCTAACTCCCGCCGTGCTTTGCGCACCGTGACATAATTTTTTTGAACGGCGTCGCGCGTAGCGTACTTCCGTATTCCCGGACGGCTTACGCAAACGACGTTGATTTTAAAATTTCGACGCGGGAACGACGGCCATACTTTAGACAGCAATACACTTGCTGACTAAAGTTAAGGCACCAAAAAAAAAATGCGACGGGAAAATATACTAGCGGCGACGTAGCGAACGCGAAAAAACGTTGTGGATCGGCCGTAACTCCTAATTTGCATACCCGACGCTGGTTTACGACGCAAACTCCCCCCAGCGGCGGCCGCGGTACTGCATCTTAAGATCCGACAGTGTAAAACAATTACACCTGTCGGATCTTCTGGCTATCTATGCGCAACTGATTCTATGAATCAGTCGCATAGATAGAAACAGAGATACGACGGCGTATCAGGAGAAACACCGTCGTATCTCATTTGTGAATCTGGCCCTTAGTGACCTTTTATTCACACACACTAATTACAAGCAAACAGATCACAGGTGAGGATGGTTTCCTTTAATAGCCATTCAAACACCTTTGTGTCAACGTGTGTTAGGCCAAAATCACCAGGGTATGTAAACTTTTGATCAGGGTCATTTGGGTAGTTTCTGTTATCATTGTGGTTTTAAAAGAGTAAACACAGCTGATTGATAATAAATGGTTTCAGCCAAACACTAACCATGAGTGAAAGAAAAGTTGTTGTGTTATCATTCATGCTCTCTGAAAAATGCCAAGAAATCATAAATTCTTCCAGGGTATGTAAACTTATGAGCACAACTGTGTGTGTGTGTGTGTGTGTGTGTGTGTGTGTGTGTGTGTGTGTGTGTGTGTATATATATATATATATATATATATATATATATACACACACAGTCATGGCCAAAATTCTTGGTACCCCCGAAATTTTTCCAGAAAATCAAGTATTTCTGTTTTGCTATACACATGTTTATTCCCTTTGTGTGTATTGGAACAAAACAAAAAAAGGGAGGGAAAAAAGCAAATTGCACATAATATCACACAAAACTCCAAAAATGGTCTGGTCAAAATTCTTGGCACCCGTTCAAAATTGTGGATAAATAAGATTGTTTCAAGCATGTGATGCTCCTTTAAACTCACCTGGGGCAAGTGACAGTGACAGGTGTGGGCAATATAAAAATCACACCTCAAAGCAGATAAAAAGGAGAAGTTCACTTAGTTTATGCATTGTGTGTCTGACTGTGTGTACCACACTAAGCATGGACAACAGAAAGAGGAGAAGAGAACTGTCTAAGGACTTGAGAACCAAAATTGTGGAAAAATATCAACAATCTCAAGGTTACAAGTCCATCTCCAGAGATCTAGATTTGCCTTTGTCCACAGTGCGCAGCATTATCAAGAAGTTTGCAACCCGTAGCTAATCTCACTGGGCGTGGATTGATGAGAAAAATTGATGAAAGGTTGCAACGCAGGATAGTCCGGATGGTGGATAAGCAGCCCCAAACAAATTCCAAAGAAATTCAAGCTGTCCTGCAGGCTCAGGGAGCATCAGTGTCAGCGCGAACTATCCGTCGACATTTAAATGAAATTAAACGCTATGGCAGGAGACCCAGGAAAACCCCACTGCTGACACAGAGACATAAAAAAGCAAGACTACTGTAGCGCTACCCCCTCAGGAGCCGCTGGTTAGATTGGGATGGCATTTATTTATTTATTTATTAAAATTCTTAAAAGTACAAAAAAAGTACAAAACGCAGTCAGTTACCCGTAGGCCTTGATGCGCCGAGAACAACAATACAGCAACAACCAAAAAAACACACACAGGCAGCGGAACAGATCAAATTTAAAATAGTAGCAGATCAAAGAACTATAAAAACCTATGTAATTCCATAGGCTAGACTGAAAAGCTCAGTTTTTAAAAGCTTCCTAAACTTAAAAAGATCATTCTCAAGCCTTAATTCTAGAGGCAGGGAGTTCCAAAACTGTGCTCCCTGGACCGCACTCGTCCTCCCTCCGCATTTTTTCTTACGAAATTTAGGAATCACCAAAGTTTCCAAATTAGCCGACCTTAAGGTACGGTTGGGCACATACTTGGTGAATTTTTCCTGCAGGTACACTGGCCCCTTGCCATGGGTAGCCCTGTGCACCATGCATCCAGTCTTAAACAGAACCCGTTCCTTCACGGGTAGCCAATGCAGGGCTCTCAGCGATGGCGTGATGTGGTCACGACGACCAACACCCGTGAGTAGCCTTGCAGCGGCATTCTGAATAAGCTGTAATTTGTGCATGATGTTATTAGGTAAACGCAGGTACAAAGCATTACAATAATCTAATCGACTTCCAATAATGGCATTGACCATGGAGATCTTATGCGATTCTTCAATGAAGCGAAAAGTCGACCTCAGGAGTTTCAAGTGGAAGTGACAAGAACTCACCACCTGGTTTACCTGTGGTCGTAGCGTCAATCTCTCGTCCAAGATGATTCCCAAATCCCTGACCTGGGTGACTGGCACTGGGACCGATGAAAACGAGTCCGGCCAGGTAGGGAAACCGCCCGACCATGGCTGATTGCATAAAACCATGCACTCAGTCTTGGAGCCATTGAGCATAAGATAATTGGCCCCCATCCAGGCTTGAATTTCCTCCAGGCAGGTGGCCAGAGTTATCTGTGCCCCCCCATCCCTGGGCAGAGGAATGTAGAACTGGGTGTCGTCAGCGTAGACATGAAAAGATAGGTTGTGGCGGCGGATGATATATAGCAGAGGCCTCAGATAGATGTTGAACAGGAGCGGCGATAACGCCGACCCTTGAGGGACTCCACAGAACAGGGGACTATCATAAGAGCAGTGCAGTCCCAGGCTTACTCTCTGAACCCTGTCCAGCAGAAATTAGGTCATCCATGCCAATGCTATACCATCAATGCCTGCCACAGTCCCTAATCGATCAAGCAGTCTAGAATGATCGATGGTATCGAATGCTGCCGACAGATCCAGCAATACCAAGGCCGAAGCCTCATTTCTGTCCAGGGCCCAGATCATCCTGGACTTTGGTCAAGGCGGTTTCAGGACCTCTTCCTGGTCAGAATCCAGATTGAAAATCATCGAGAATGGAATTGGACTCGAGATGGGGTTGAATTTGCCACACTGCGGCTCGTTCCATGATTTTTGCCAGAAATGGTAGAGTTGAAATGGGACGATTATTGCTCAACACGGAGCGTGCCAGGTTAGCTTTCTTCAGCAGGGGAATAATCACCGCCCGCTTCAGAATACCCGGCACTGTTCCAGTGGAGAAGGAAGTATTTACAATGTCGGCAATAAAGGGGGCTAATGTCTCTGCGGCGTCCTTCACTAGTTGCGCAATGCAAGGATCAAATGATGAGGACGAGGCTCTAAGAGACTTGAGGATATTCAGAATATCTAAAGTAGAGACGTCCACAAAACTAGAGAATCTTGTACCTTCATAGATGGGACAATATTCCTCAATATCTACTACTTTGATATTATTCCTAATAATTTCTATCTTTTCATTAAAATAATTTGATAAAATATTACAAAACTCTGGTGAAACTTCTTCTTCCGGCTGTCTACATGCTGGATTAGCTAGATTTTTCGCAACTCTAAAGAGTTCAGCTGCTGCATTTTTAGCAGTAGCAATTTTTTCAGAGAAAAACTGCTTTTTGGCAGTTTGTATCCCTAGTTTATAGTTCCTCAGGGCTGCGGTATATACCTCCTTGGAGGCGGGCACCGGATTTTTTACATGTTATGTTACCTCTATGATGTGTCTAGGGATGATGATGATGATGCAATAACGGAATGTCCAAACAGCAGGGTGTAATTTTCTGTGCTTTTATTTCTCGCCCAACATGGCAAACTGTTAACTTGAGGTAGATAGAAATAGGTTGGTGAAAGGAGAATTTGCAGATTCAGGCCTATGCATAACGGAAGCAGTCCTGCCTCCAATGGGACTTTAACTCACGTCGCCACTCCAGCCGGAGTGGGTATAGTGTACCCGGACAGGCCTCTCACACCGACCTGGCAGCCAGAGTATCACTCGGAACTTTTGAGAAGGAACAAGTCTCTGCCACCGACTTGGCTCTAATGGAATTAGAATTAGAAGTGGAACCTCTGCCACAGGCCTTCTACTCAGGAACGTAAATGATAGAGCGAATCCTCTCAGCGAATATAGTTTGCCTGAATCTCCCTCAGGTAGACTTCTTGGTTTTTGGGGGTCACCGACTGACAAGTTGCAGCATACAACTTCTCAGTGTCCGATCACCCAGATCCCCGATGGATTGTCTAAGCCCTATTGGATCACCTGCCTCCGGGCTCACCTCAGACCGACTCCCCACCGAACTACATAACTCGCTTGGGATCTTCTTCATAGAATGTGGGGACCCAGTAAGTCACTGGGGCCCCTTTGCAGCTTCAGTTGCTCCGGGCCATGAGGGCCCAGAGCTGGGAACTCTGCGTAGCACGTGCGCCCCGGCCCGGTAGGCCATCTCGCCGGGGCCCGTGATGTGCGCACACCCTAAAGGTGGGTGCCGCACCCGGAACCAGGAACGGCGAAAACGAACCCCACAAAATGGCGTCTGCCCAAGAAATACCCTCCCCCAGCATGCTCCACGAGGGAAACACTCCTCTGATTGGCTGGAGAAAGGCGTCTATGCCTGGCCTCCTCTGGCGCCACCTGCTATCCAAAGACGGAAATGTATCTTTGGAACACAGAATGAACCCACAGGACAGCCCAGCCTGGCAGAAACCCAATTTAACCAAATCAACATGGATGAGAGCAAAGTAACTCTCTCATCCCCCCTCTAAATTTAACATAGCACCTGTACTGAAAGTACACAGGCGCTACACTACAGTTTGACAAAATGTACTTGAGTAAGCCAAAATCCTTCTGGGAAAACGTCTTGTGGACAAATGAGACCAAGCTAGAGCTTTTTGGTAAAGCACATCATTCCACTTGTTTACTGAAAACGGAATGAGGCCTACAAAGAAAAGAACACATTACCTACGGAGAAATATGGTGGAGGTTCAATGATGGGGTTGTTTTGCTGCCTCTGGCACTGGGTGCCTTGAATGTGTGCAAGGCATCATGAAATCTGAGGATTACCAAAGAATTTTGGGTCGCACTGTAGAGCCCAGTGTCAGAAAGCTGGGTTTGCGTCCGAGACCTTGGGACTTCCAGCAGGACAATGAC
Source organism: Rana temporaria (assembly GCF_905171775.1). Lineage (NCBI taxonomy): Eukaryota > Metazoa > Chordata > Amphibia > Anura > Ranidae > Rana > Rana temporaria. The sequence continues at coordinate 240,050,283 of NC_053490.1, read as the reverse complement.
CCCAAACATACGTCAAAAAGCACCCAGAAATGAATGGCAACAAAGCGCTGGTGAGTTCTAAAGTGGCCAGCAATGAGTCCAGATCTAAATCCCATTGAACACCTGTGGAGAGATCTTAAAATTGCTTTTGGGAAAATGCGTTCTTCCAATAAGAGAGACCTGGAGCAGTTTGCAAAGGAGGAGTGGTCCAAAATTCCGGGTGAGGAGTGTAAGAAGCTTATTGATGGTGTAATTGATGGTTGTTAGCTCAAGTGGGATATGCGATTTTAAGCGATTCACGCCGGTCCGGAACTATGTTTTATTGAAAAGGCAAAAATAAACAAAATCCAAACATAGGTTTCCCACGCAGGGGGTTTTCACTGTCCACACAGAACAGTACCTTCAGCCTCCTGGCTTATACGTGCCAAAGAAAATACCAAGCCACCTCGCTCTTGTCAGCAGTAGCACAACTGCTCAGGCTCCAGCATGGAGCTCTCCTGACTCTTGTCAGCAACCTTAGACTCAGGTCTCTGGGGTTTCACAGTGCAGCCTGCACTCTCCAGCTTCTCTAGCCACTTCACAGTGCACACCTGCACTCTCTGAGTTCTCCCTTGCAAGCCTGGACTCCTGGGGAGGGTGGAGCCCAGAATTCTGGTCCTGAGTCTCCTATCAGGCCCACACACACCTGCACAATCAGTGTGCTGATCAGCTCTAAAGCCTGAACTCAGGACTGGGGATTTCATCCCACCCGGATCTCTACAAAATCCCCGGGCTCCAGGTCCCAAAGTGGACTTTAGTAAATACAGAGGAAACTGAAAAGCCAGTTTCCTCTTAAACCAGCAAATACCCTGGAGCCCCTCAACCTGCCTGGTTGAGAATCCTGGGTCACCACACCCCTACAATGGGGTACCACACTACTACAATGGTTATAGGAAGCGACTGATTTCAGTTATTTTTTCCAAAGGGTGTGAAACCAAATATTAAGATCATTGTACATACTGTAAATAAATAAGACATCCCCCGAAAATAAGCCCTAGTGCGTTTTTGGTTGCCAAAATTAATATAAGACCCGGGCTTATTTTCAGGGAAACACGGTAGGTGACTTTTGAAGTCAATTGGTTCCATTAGATTTTAATTATGGGTATCAGAGTCAAGGGGGCTGAATACAAATGCATGCCACATTTTTTAGATATCTATTTGTAAAAAAAACATTTATCATTTTTCTTCTACTTCACAATTATGTGCCATAAAATCCCAATAAAATACATTAAAATTTTGGTTGTAACATGACAAAATGTGGAAAATGTCAAGGGGTATGAATATTTTTTCAAGGCACTGTAGCTCTGTGTCTCTCTCCCCTCCCACTTCCAAAACCTACATTTTTCTCAGGGGTTTAAGATGGAGAAAACACCTTCCCGGAGGACATGGCAAGTTTGTTAAAGTTGAATTTCCCATTCAGATGAGCTTTCAAATCATTGAATTATCTGGGAATAAAATGTACACATTCATATGACAGATTATACCTAAATATAGCAAGGTGGCCAAATGCGATTTGGGAAATGGTTTCCCGCACTGTGAACCGGCCTTTATGATTTTAGTAGATTCCAATAAATTATTTACTGAGGCAATAATAATTCCCACACAACCAGCTCACCCAAATTGTGTCTACTCTCAGTCATTGGGGTACTCTGCCCAGCAAAAATATTATTAGCCAGATTCAGGTAGGGCGCCGCATCTTTAAGGCGACGTAGCGTATTTACCCTACCCTGCCTTAAGTCAGAGAGGCAAGTACTGTATTCACAAAGCACTTGCCTCCTAACTTACGGCGGCGTAGCGTAAATAGGGCCGGCGTAAGCGCGCCTAATTCAAATGAGGATGGGGGGGCGTGTTTTATGTAAATGTTTAGTGACCCGACGTGATTGACGTTTTTTACGAACGGCGCATGCGCCGTCCGTGTACATATCCCAGTGTGCATTGCTTCAAAGTACGCCGCGAGGTCGTATTGGTTTTGACGTGAACGTAAATTACGTCCAGCCCCATTCACGGACGACTTACGCAAACAACGTAAATTTTTCAAATTTCGACGCGGGAACGACGGCCATACTTAACATTGGCTAGGCCAGCTATTTGTTGGAATAACTTTACGCCGGAAAACGCCTTACATAAACGGTGTATCTTTACTGCGACGGGCGCACGTACGTTCGTGAATCGGCGTATCTAGGCATTTACATATTCTACTCCAAACTCAACGGAAGCGCCACCTAGCGGCCAGCGGAAAAATTGCACCCTGAGATACGACGGCGCAGGCTGTCGTATCTTAGCTAGGTTTAAGTGTATCACAGTTTGAGCATACACTTAAACTTACGACGGCGCAGATTCCGAGTTACGTCGGCGTATCTACTGATACGCCGGCGTAACTCTCTCTGAATCTGGCTATATGTTTAAAGTTTTCCTTGCTAGAGATGTTTTTTTGCACACGTTTACAAAATCATTTTAGGCCTGAAGAATAAAGGGTTGTGAAGGTTATTTTTTTATTTTCTAAATAGGCTAGTGCATTGTTGGTTCACTTACCTTTTCGATTTCCCTTCTAAATGTTTTTTTTCTTTGTCTGAATTTCTCACTTCCTGTTTTTCCTCAGTAAACTTGCCACCATCATCCGAGCTGTTCTGGCTGGGGGTTAGCCAGCCAGAACAGCTTACTGAGGAGGAACAGGAAATGATAAATTCAGACAAGGAAAACAAATCGAAGGAAAAGGTAAGTGAACCAACAATGCACTAGCTTAAAGGAACCTATTTAGAAAATAAAAAAACAAACCTTTACAACCCCTTTAGTTAAAACCTCCAAACAGTATACATTTTGTGAAATCAATAAGACTAGATAAATCTATCTAACTCAGAAGCATTAAAGTGTTACTAAAGCCAGGACCCTGCAATCACTACATCTGGTCTCCCACAGTACACAGAACATGGAAATGCAATTATTTGAGTACATATAAACGGCTAAATACATTTTCTCATCAGCAGTTACAGCAGTCTTGTGATTTCTATCATTGTCCAGCCAAGCACTGGTTAAAGCTTGAAAGAGGTATTTTCTGACTGTCCTATGAGACTGCAAGTCCCCTGGCCCTCTGTCTGCACAGTGTTGATTGGCCCTGTGCTGATCACATGCATTCTCCCAAGAAAATAAAAAACTGTCTAGCAATACACACCAAACTGAGCATGTGCAGCCTGACTCTATAGACTTGGTGTTGTCAGGAAATTATTAGGGGACAGTGGAAAGAGGGATCAGAGAAGACAGGATCAAACAGCCTTTTTACACAATGCAGTGGATTAACCCCTTAGGTTCCACAGTGAGTATAACAAGCATGCTTTACTGCATATACAGTCTGATTTTACTGTCGTGGGTTTAGTAACACTTTAACCACTAGCCATCCTGGCCATTGTAGAATGATGGCCACAAGGTGGCTCTACAATGCCGGGAGGCCATCTATTGACGTCCTTGGCTCCTCCCGGCCACTAGGGCACACAAGCACGTGCCCGTCGCGTCACTCAGGTGCTCATACGCGTGCCTGGCAGCCGCGATGTCCGCCAGGTGCCTGCGATCTGCAGTTACAGAGACAGGGACGTGGATCTCTGTGTAAACACAGAGATCCACATCCTGTCAGGGAGAGGAGACCGATGGTGTGTCCCTTGTACATAGGGACAACCATCGGTCACCTCCCCCAGTCAGTGCCCTCCCCCACAGTAAGAATTACTCCCAGGGAACACATTAACCCCTTGATCGCCCCCTAGTGTTAGCCCCTTCCCTGCCAGTCACATTTATACAGTAATCAGTGCATAGTTATAGCACTGTTCGCTGTATAAATGTGAATATCGCAGTCATAAAAAAAATCACAGATAACCAGCCATTACTAGTAAAAAAAAATAAAAAAAAATAAAAAAAATGTCATAATTCTATCCCCTATTTTGTTGGCACTATAACTTTTGCGCAAACCAATCACTATAAGCTTATTGCGATTTCTTTTTACAAAAAATATATATTTTTTTTAACTGGCATATTTATTATAGCAAAAAAAAAAATATTGTGCTTTTTTCAAAATTGTCGCTCTTTTTTTGTTTATAGCGCAAAAAATAAAAACCGCAGAGGTGATCAAATACCTCCAAAAGAAAGCTCTATTTGTGAGAAAAAAAGGAGGTCAATTTTGTTTGGGAGCCACGTGGCATGACCGCGCAATTGTCATTCAAAGCGTGACAGTGCTGAAAGCTGAAATTTCGCCTAGGCAGGAAGGGGGTATATGTGCCCAGTAAGCAAGTGGTTAAATATCACCTTCCCAGAGAACATGACACATTTTTTAAAGTTGAATTTCCCCTTCAGATGGGAATAAAATGTACACAATCCTATGACAGATTATACCTAACCTTCTTAAATATTACAGGGAGGCCAATATAGTCCATATTGCGATGATACAGGGGGACAAAGCTCCTTGGAAGATTTTCCCAGAATCAACACATTCCTCCAACAAATGCTGCCAATGTGCCCATCAAAAGCTGTCACTGTGCCCATCATATGCTGCCACTGGGCCATCAAATGCTGCCAGTGTGCCCATCAAATGCTGCCAGTGTGCCCATCATATGCTGCCAGTGTGCCCATCAAATGCTGCTAGTGTTTCCATCAAATGCTGCCAGTGGGCCCATTAAATGATGCCAGTGTGCCAGTTAAATGTGGCCAGTTTGCCCTTGAATGCCGCCAGTGTGACCCCCGCCCGCTTGCCATCTGCCTGGCACGTACCCTGCCACTGTGCCATCAAATGTTGCCACTGTGCCCATCAAAGCTGCTATTGTGCCCATTAAATGCTGCCAGTGTTCCCATCAAATGCTGCCAGTTTGCCTATGGCTCTATTTAGGTGCTTCAAAAACATCTCCTGTAATTCAGGCATCCAAAAAGGGGCCGGGCGCCTGAATAGCAGGTGTCAGCGGCGGCCATAGATAGATTCATGCAATGCATGAATCTATCTATTGGTGACACAGGGAGTGGCAGAAGAGAGGAAGTGGCGCCCGTGCGCCCTTATGGACGCACCGCCACTGCTGTGTATACTGTATATCATAGTTTGTGGGCTCTATAACTTTCTTACGAACAAAATAATATACACTGATTTAGGTTATTTTCAACTATAAAACATAGCAGAATACATTTTGGTCTTAATTTATGAAGAAAGATTATTTATTTGCAAAATGTTATAACAGAGACAAAGAAAAACATGTTTTTTTTACAACATTTTTGGCCTTTTATCATTTATTTTGCAAAAAATAAATAAAAAACAGAGTGGTGATTAAATAATACCAAAAGAAAGCTCTATTTGTGTGAAAAAATTATACAATTTTCATATGGGTACAGTGTTGCATGACCGCGCAATTGTCATTCAAAGTGTGATAGTACTGAAAGCCCATAAATTGGCCTGGGCAGGAAGGGTTTAAAAGTGCCCGGTATCAAAGTGGTTAACCACTTCCTGCCAGTGTTGCCAACCTATCAGGTTGAAATTCACTGACACAACACCCAAAGTTTACTGGCACAGCCAAGTTTTTACTGGCATTTCCAGAAGTTACAAAATTACAGTTTTAAGTGCAAATAACAATATTTAGGCTACAAAAAATACAATATGCAATTAGCAATATGATTTAAGGTAGATAATAAGGCAAAAAGCATATTTCTTATTTTATTTTCGATATAGTAAGTAAGTAGCTCAGGGACAGGCCTCAGGAGGGCAAGAAATTAGAATGAGCGGCACACACATAACATTGAGGCCCCGTACACACGACCGGATCTATCCGCTGGGATTGATCTGAGGATAAGTTCCAGCGGACAAATCCGGTCGTCTGTACGGCCTAGCGGATATTTATCCGCGGAGATTTCTCGGCCCGATCGATTTCAAGCGGATATAAATTTCTTAGCATGCTAAGAAATGTATCTGCTTGAATCGGGTCCAGCGGATTAATCCGGTGGTCTGTACAGTCTGACCTCTGGAGAAAAGCTGTGCAGGGGGCGTGTCAGCACAAGTCTGACCTCTGGAGAAAAGCTGTGCAGGGGGCGTGTCAGCACAAGTCTGACCTCTGGAGAAGAGCTGTGCAGGGGGCGTGTCAGCACAAGTCTGACCTCTGGAGAAGAGCTGTGCAGGGGGCGTGTCAGCACAAGTCTGACCTCTGGAGAAGAGCTGTGCAGGGGGCGTGTCAGCACAAGTCTGACCTCTGGAGAAGAGCTGTGAAGGATGCGTGCCAGCACAGGTCTGACCTCTGGAGAAGAGCTGTGCAGGGGGCGTGCCAGCACAAGTCTGACCTCTGGAGAAAAGCTGTGCAGGGGGCGTGCCAGCACAGGTCTGACCTCTGGAAAAGAGCTGTGCAGGGGGCGTGTCAGCACAGGTCTGACCTCTGGAGAAGAGCTGTGCCGGGGGCGTGTCAGCACAGGTCTGACCTCTGGAGAAGAGCTGTGCAGGGGGCGTGTCAGCACAGGTCTGACCTCTGGAGAAGAGCTGTGCAGGGGGCGTGTCAGCACAAGTCTGACCTCTGGAGAAGAGCTGTTCAGGGGGCGTGTCAGCACAAGTCTGACCTCTGGAGAAGAGCTGTGCAGGGGGCGTGTCAGCACAAGTCTGACCTCTGGAGAAGAGCTGTGCAGGGGGCTTGTCAGCACAAGTCTGACCTCTGGAGAAGGGCTGTGCAGGGGGCGTGTCAGCACAAGTCTGACCTCTGGAGAAGGGCTGTGCAGGGGGCGTGTCAGCACAAGTCTGACCTCTGGAGAAGAGCTGTGCAGGGGGCGTGTCAGCACAAGTCTGACCTCTGGAGAAGAGCTGTGCAGGGGGCGTGTCAGCACAAGTCTGACCTCTGGAGAAGAGCTGTGCAGGGGGCGTGTCAGCACAGGTCTGACCTCTGGAGAAGAGCTGTGCAGGGGGCGTGTCAGCACAGGTCTGACCTCTGGAGAAGAGCTGTGCAGGGGGCGTGTCAGCACAGGTCTGACCTCTGGAGAAGAGCTGTGCAGGGGGCGTGTCAGCACAAGTCTGACCTCTGGAGAAGAGCTGTTCAGGGGGCGTGTCAGCACAAGTCTGACCTCTGGAGAAGGGCTGTGCAGGGGGCGTGTCAGCACAAGTCTGACCTCTGGAGAAGAGCTGTGCAGGGGGCGTGTCAGCACAAGTCTGACCTCTGGAGAAGGGCTGTGCAGGGGGCGTGTCAGCACAAGTCTGACCTCTGGAGAAGGGCTGTGCAGGGGGCGTGTCAGCACAAGTCTGACCTCTGGAGAAGAGCTGTGCAGGGGGCGTGTCGGCACAAGTCTGACCTCTGGAGAAGAGCTGTGCAGGGGGCGTGTCGGCACAAGTCTGACCTCTGGAGAAGAGCTGTGCATTGGGCGTGTCAGCACAAGTCTGACCTCTGGAGAAGAGCTGTGCATTGGGCGTGTCAGCACAAGTCTGACCTCTGGAGAAGGGCTGTGCAGGGGGCGTGTCAGCACAAGTCTGACCTCTGGAGAAGGGCTGTGCAGGGGGCGTGTCAGCACAAGTCTGGCCTCTGGGGAAGAGCTGTGCAGGGGGCGTGTCAGCACAAGTCTGACCTCTGGAGAAGAGCTGTGCAGGGGGCGTGTCAGCACAAGTCTGACCTCTGGAGAAGGGCTGTGCAGGGGGCGTGTCAGCACAAGTCTGACCTCTGGAGAAGAGCTGTTCAGGGGGCGTGTCAGCACAAGTCTGACCTCTGGAGAAGAGCTGTGCAGGGGGCGTGTCAGCACAAGTCTGACCTCTGGAGAAGGGCTGTGCAGGGGGCGTGTCAGCACAAGTCTGACCTCTGGAGAAGAGCTGTGCAGGGGGCGTGTCAGCACAAGTCTGACCTCTGGAGAAGAGCTGTGCAGTGGGCGTGTCAGCACAAGTCTGGCCTCTGGAGACGAGCTGTGCAGGGGGCGTGTCAGCACAAGTCTGACCTCTGGAGAAGAGCTGTGCAGGGGGCGTGTCAGCACAAGTCTGGCCTCTGGAGAAGAGCTGTTCAGGGGGCGTGTCAGCACAAGTCTGGCCTCTGGAGAAGAGCTGTGCAGGGGGCGTGTCAGCACAAGTCTGACCTCTGGAGACGAGCTGTGCAGGGGGCGTGTCAGCACAAGTCTGACCTCTGGAGAAGGGCTGTGCAGGGGGCGTGTCAGCACAAGTCTGACCTCTGGAGAAGAGCTGTTCGGGGGGCGTGTCAGCACAAGTCTGACCTCTGGAGAAGAGCTGTGCAGGGGGCGTGTCAGCACAAGTCTGACCTCTGGAGAAGAGCTGTGCAGGGGGCGTGTCAGCACAAGTCTGACCTCTGGAGAAGAGCTGTGCAGTGGGCGTGTCAGCACAAGTCTGACCTCTGGAGACGAGCTGTGCAGGGGGGCGTGTCAGCACAAGTCTGACCTCTGAAGAAGAGCTGTGCAGGGGGCGTGTCAGCACAAGTCTGGCCTCTGGAGAAGAGCTGTTCAGGGGGCGTGTCAGCACAAGTCTGGCCTCTGGAGAAGAGCTGTGCAGGGGGCGTGTCAGCACAAGTCTGACCTCTGGAGAAGAGCTGTGCAGGGGGCGTGTCAGCACAAGTCTGACCTCTGGAGAAGAGCTGTGCAGTGGGCGTGTCAGCACAAGTCTGACCTCTGGAGACGAGCTGTGCAGGGGGCGTGTCAGCACAAGTCTGACCTCTGGAGAAGAGCTGTGCAGTGGGCGTGTCAGCACAAGTCTGACCTCTGGAGAAGAGCTGTGCAGGGGCGTGTCAGCACAAGTCTGACCTCTGGAGAAGGGCTGTGCAGGGGGCGTGTCAGCACAAGTCTGACCTCTGGAGACGAGCTGTGCAGGGGGCGTGTCAGCACAAGTCTGACCTCTGGAGAAGAGCTGTGCAGGGGGCGTGTCAGCACAAGTCTGACCTCTGGAGAAGGGCTGTGCAGGGGGCGTGTCAGCACAAGTCTGACCTCTGGAGAAGAGCTGTGCAGGGGGCGTGTCAGCACAAGTCTGACCTCTGAAGAAGAGCTGTGCAGGGGGCGTGTCAGCACAAGTCTGACCTCTGGAGAAGGGCTGTGCAGGGGGCGTGTCAGCACAAGTCTGACCTCTGGAGAAGAGCTGTGCAGGGGGCGTGTCAGCACAAGTCTGACCTCTGGAGAAGAGCTGTTCAGGGGGCATGTCAGCACAGGTCTGACCTCTGGAGAAGAGCTGTTCAGGGGGCGTGTCAGCACAAGTCTGACCTCTGGAGAAGGGCTGTGCAGGGGGCGTGTCAGCACAAGTCTGACCTCTGAAGGACAGGCAGGCTAAACTCCCTAGTAGAATACAAAGAAGAAAACTGTCTATGGTGCTATAGGTGTGCTCTCATGCTTAGTGTGGTCAGTCTGAAACATAAAAGAAGGGGAACTGGTAGGGTATTTCACATAAAGAAGCAATGCGAAGAGGACAGGATACTTTTTAACACAAGTACATGGTAACACAGACATATATCAGGAATATGAAACATCATCCAAAAACATATCGAGTAGTTTTCAGCTCTAAACAATGACTACTAGGCCAGCAAGCGAAGGGGTTAACTGGGTCCTCCAGCTAATGTAGCCACGCCCCTTGGGCACAGCCGCTCCCCTCAGCCCCTGCCGACCGTCCCTCGCTAGCAGAGCGCCTGGCGCATGCGCGCCTCCTCCCCAGCAGTCGAGGGGCCGAGCAGAGTGATTGCACTTCCGGTCTGGTGTCATGGCGTCTTTGCGGTGATGGCCGAGGGGAGAGCGCGATAGCGGGGAGGAGGAGAGGAGGGGGCGGCGGCGGCGGCGGCGGCGGCGGGAGGTGGAGGAGGCGGTGGTGGTGGCGGAGGAGGTGGAGGGGGGAAAGCGGAGGAGGTGGCAGAATTAGAAGCGGATACGGTTCCTGTCATCATCACCTCCCCTCTGGCGGCCTGTGATCCCCGGGAAGCGGAGGAAGGGGGAGACCCCCGGTCGGGGCGATGGCGGCTCACAAGCCGGTGGAATGGGTGCAAGCCGTGGTGAACCGCTTCGAGGAGCAGGTAAATGGAAGCGCCGCTCTGGGTACCGGGGAGGAGGAAGGGAGTGTTGCTATGGAGGAGAAGGATGGCAGTGATGATGATGATGATGATGATGGATACACAGGGCTGCCTTCCCTTCTTCCATTGATCTCCTGCTTTTATGTTCGGCCAGTCTACCCTGACTGTCAGTGTGACACGATATGTGTGTGTGAGCTCAGGAGGACAGGCATGGCCCCATCACTGCAATCCACTGCCTTGTATACATCACCAGGGCCTGACCACTGCTCTCATGTTCCCTGTGTATTCGTGGCCTGGATGGCAAGTCACAGCCAGTGGTCAGTATTAGGTCATTGTCACACATGGACTGATGACAACTAGGAAATGTCACTGACATATGATGGAGCCTGTCACTGATATAGGTGATCAGCCTGTCACTGACATAGGTGATCAGCCTGTCACTGACATAGGTGATCAGCCTGTCACTGACATAGGTGATCAGCCTGTCACTGACATAGGTGATGGAGCCTGTCACTGACATAGGTGATGGAGCCTGTCACTGACATAGGTGATGGAGCCTGTCACTGACATAGGTGATGGAGCCTGTCACTGACATAGGTGATGGAGCCTGTCACTGACATAGGTGATGGAGCCTGTCACTGACATAGGTGATGGAGCCTGTCACTGACATAGGTGATGGAGCCTGTCACTGACATAGGTGATGGAGCCTGTCACTGACATAGGTGATGGAGCCTGTCACTGACATAGGTGATGGAGCCTGTCACTGACATAGGTGATGGAGCCTGTCACTGACATAGGTGATGGAGCCTGTCACTGACATAGGTGATGGAGCCTGTCACTGACATAGGTGATGGAGCCTGTCACTGACATAGGTGATGGAGCCTGTCACTGACATAGGTGATGGAGCCTGTCACTGACATAGGTGATGGAGCCTGTCACTGACATAGGTGATGGAGCCTGTCACTGACATAGGTGATGGAGCCTGTCACTGACATAGGTGATCAGCCTGTCACTGACATAGGTGATGGAGCCTGTCACTGACATAGGTGATCAGCCTGTCACTGACATAGGTGATCAGCCTGTCACTGACATAGGTGATGGAGCCTGTCACTGACATAGGTGATCAGCCTGTCACTGACATAGGTGATCAGCCTGTCACTGACATAGGTGATCAGCCTGTCACTGACATAGATGATGGAGCCTGTCACTGACATAGGTGATCAGCCTGTCACTGACATAGGTGATCAGCCTGTCACTGACATAGGTGATCAGCCTGTCACTGACATAGATGATCAGCCTGTCACTGACATAGATGATGGAGCCTGTCACTGACATAGGTGATCAGCCTGTCACTGACATAGATGATGGAGCCTGTCACTGACATAGGTGATCAGCCTGTCATTGACACATGATGGAGCCTGTCGCTGACATAGGTGATCAGCCTGTCACTGACATAGATGATGGAGCCTGTCACTGACATAGGTGATCAGCCTGTCACTGACATAGGTGATCAGCCTGTCACTGACATAGGTGATCAGCCTGTCATTGACACATGATGGAGCCTGTCACTGACATAGATTCAGCACTAGTTCTTTTCTTCATTCCCCGTTACTCTGTTTTACTACCTGTAGATCCATTATTTTTTTATAGTAGTAAACCCAAAAGAAAACCTGTATTATATTGCAGCTCACCAATTCCTAGATATAGCGGCTGCTTTAGTTTCCTTTTTTTTTTAGACTTTATTCTATTTTCATCTGTTGATATTACCAATAGATCCATTATCTTTATAGTAGTATTAAACCCAAACCTGTATTATATTGCAGCTTACCAATTCTTAGATATTGTGGCTGTATTCGTTATATTTTTTAGGGTCAGTTCACACCGCATGTAGTCCAGTGCGTTTTTTTTTCTGCATCTAAAACGCATGGAAAGTAGGTTATATGGTTTCCAATGGTATAGTTCACACCAGTGCAGTCAGTTCCAGGAAAAAAATGAACATGCTGTCTTTTTCCGACACTGGACTGTCCTGAAATGCAGTTAAATGCATCAACTACACTGGACCCCAGTACAGTAGCAAAAATCATCTGGAATGCTTGTGGAAACTCATCAAAAATGCATCGAAATGCGTTAAGCGCTGGTTCACACTACAAAAAAGCTCTCCAGATCCATTCCAGGTGTGTTGTTGGTTTTGATGCGTTCCAGTGTGTTCTTGATGCGTTTTGTTGCCTTTTCAGGTGCATTCCAGATGTTTTAATTTCTATTTTTTTTTCCTGACTGTACTGTGTTCCGGTGCGTTTTTTGATGCATTTTACTGCGTTCTGTACAGTGCAGGAAAAATTCTGCATGTTTTTTCCTGGAACTGGCTGCACTGGTGTGAACCAAGCCATTGGAAACCATATTACCTACTTTAGACACATTTTTGATGCAGAAAAAAATTGCACTGGGCTGCATGTGAGCTGGCCCTAAAAAGGCATCGGTACATATCTTGTGTGTGTTTTTGTGGTGTGAATCATCCCTTAGACTTTTTTTTTTTCATCTGGTGATCCAGCCAGTAAGTCTGTTATTTTTCACAGCACAAGCCCTCCAGCAGAATGTTTACATGAATGAGACCAACCACTTTACCACTTGGAAGCTTTACCCCCCCCCATGACCAGGCTATTAAATGGGGGGGGGGGGGGATATTGTTTACAGTTAAACATCCCAAAAAAAGTAAAACACATTTCTTCATCAATTTAAGGCAAAATGTATTCTACATTTTTTGGTTCAAAAATCCTAATGAGCGTTTGGTTTGCGCAAAAGTTACTCCAAAAACGATGGTGTATATTTATGGAATGTGTTTTTACTAGTAATGGCGGTGATCAGCAACTTATAGCAGGACTGCAATATTGTGGCGGACACATTGGTCACCTAACTGACACTTTATTTGGAAATCAGTGACGCCAATACAGTAATCGGTGTTAAAAATATGCACTGTCACTGTACTTATGACACTGGCAGGGAAGGGATTAACATCTAGGGCGATCAAGGGGTTAAATGTGTGGCCAACATGTTACTGTATGTGCTTTTGTTTTTTTCTACCTGCAGGAAGGGAAAAAATCGCACATTGTTGCTGTCAGAAGAGAGCCCTGTGTTTACCTACACAGGGCTCTCTTCGGTAATCTCCGGAGATGATTGTTGGGTGCCAGTGACCAATCAGTGGCCAGTTGGGTTGTGCTGCAGCCAATCGCAGCACAGCCAGGATGGTGGGGGCACGTGGATCACGTACTAGGTACATGATTCTGTGCAGGAAAGCCACCTTGCTGATGTATATGTACTGTATACGGTTGGCAAGCGGTTAACACTGACAGGGGTGATTGAGATGATCAACTTTTATGTATTCATGCAAAACATTTATCCCAAAAGGAATAAAAATCTGTCAGTGATTATACAGTGTGAGCTGGAGTTTAGCTTCAATTTGTTAGTGTTTCTAAATCTGATACATTAACACTCCTCTCCCCCCAGGCTGACAATGTTGCTGTCTGCTGTGCCTACTGTTCTCATTCCTCACTAAAAAGGTGTTACTGGTCAGATCACCAAGTGAAAAGAGAGGGGAAAAGAAAACTAATACAGCCATCACATCTAATGATTAGTAAACTGCAATATCTTACATTTTTGGTCTTGGATTTAATACTGCTTTACTATGGTGATCATACTGTTATTTCTGCGGTGGGATCACACAGCAGCATTGTCATCCTGGTGACAAGGTAAATGAAGCTAAAGCTGGTAATACGTGTATAGGGCTGGAAAAAAAAAAGATTCTTCTTTCTGTGCTATGCAATGTAGTTTAGTAAATTCCCAGTAGAATTATTTTATATTTTGACAGCCAGCCCTGCCAGCTGTCAAAATATCCAAACAGCGGCTGCATCCGATTGGATGCTGTTGTGTTAATTTTTGACAAAGGTTGTCAAGTGAACGAGTCAGGACCCTCAGGATGCGTGCATAGTATGTGGCCAGTTTTAGATGGACAAGTTGTGATTTGACATTTTAAGTAATATACGAAAAAAACAACTGATATGTTTTAAGCAGTTACAACAGCAGTTTTTTTTTCCCCATTAAACTAAGTTTACATTTGTGGTTTGAGGGGTGATAAAAACTGATAGTTGATCTGCATTTTTTACACCCCCTCCTTGGACTGCAAAGGTTGCCAGACAGGGCTGTATTCTGGCTTTGTTTCGTGGCATGGTAAGTATTCGGCAGGCAGTGTTGCCCACTGAGTGCATTCCGCTCAGGTGAATGGGGCCGTGCTGAAGTTGCGTGCAGGGTGGTGTACCTTTTTAAGGGTTAAAGCAGGTGGTGAAGAGGCGACATAACATCTCTCAGCCACCTTTTTAAATTCCCTCTTTAGGCCTCATCATTATCATTATTATTATTATTAGTATTATTTAGGTACTTGTATAGCGCCGTCAATTTACGCAGCGCTTTACATATACATTGTACATTTCACATCAGTCCCTACCCTCAAGGAGCTTACAATCTAAGGTCCCTAACTCACATTCATATACTAGAGCCAATTTAGTCAGAAGCCAATTAACCTACCAGCATGTCTTTGGAGTGTGGGAGGAAACCGGAGTACCCGGAGGAAACCCACGCAGGTACAGGGAGAACATGCAAACTCCAGGCAGGTAGTGTCGTGGTCGGGATTCGAACCAGCAACCCTTTTTACTGTTAGGCGAGAGTGCTACTCACTACACCACTGTGCTTTTTACAGCCGCTTTTAGCAGTGTCGGGTGTCTTTAAGCTATAAAAAAGCCTCTCAATGTATTCTATATGTCCATGCACACATGCGTTTTTTCAAGCTGCAAAAAAACAGGGCCAGTGTGTTTTGGAGCAGCAGCATAACGGCTGACACTAAACGCATGTTAAGGCTGTAGTAATAGGTTTAGGAGTGGGAAATGGAAGAGGGTAGAGAAATGCGGCTAAAAGATAACCCAGCTAAATGCGCGATAATGCCAATGCAAAACGTTTCTATCATTTTTTTTTCTGATCTAAAATCTTGCTCATTGTATACAATGTGCCTGTACACACAAATGCTTAACCACTTCCCAACCACGCACTGTAGTTTTACTGCTAAATATGTGATTCTGCGTTTCCAGGTAGGGGGCATGCGCCCACCCATGCTGTCGCTGGCTCCAGCATATGCTGATCATCTGTTCCCAGCCAATGATTTAAGGTCAGAGCGAGTGGCAGGAGAGAGCTTTGTGTATTGTCAACACAAAGCTGTCTTTTGACAGTTGCGATGTGATGGTTTTTGTATCCTTGCAAAGCAGGGAATAAAAACCGGTACATTGCTTAGTAAAATCGGCACACATTACACATACTTGGGGACACGTTTAACCCTTTGATTGCCCCAGATGTTAACCCCTTCCCAGCCGGTGTCGGTTGCTCAAACATCAGTACCGAGTGCAAGAGGCCTAAATGTGGAGACAAATGTGATTAAGGCGCCATTCACACTAAAGCGTTTTTTGATGCATTTTGCAGAAATGCAGGGAAATTTTTTAACATGGTTTGCTATGGAACATGTTCACATCAATGCTTTTTTGTGCCTCTGCGTTTTTGGAAAGGGTCGGGGACTTTTTTTTCCCCGCAAAAAGCAGCGTTTTGCATGTAATAGAATTCAATGGACCCGCATCCAAAACGCAAGTGCTGCGATTTGCGTTTTTTTTTTTTTTTAAAACTTGTTTATAGCTGGTTGTTAAAGGAAATAATAAAAAAAAAAACGCAAATTGTCGTAAAAAACGCATGTCGAATAACGCAGCAAGCACCGCAAAAAGCACTGCAAAAACGTTCAAAAGCAACATGCATAGGTGTGAATCGAGCCTTGGCTCAGGTTCACACTGGGCCAGGGGAATGTAGTTGTGTGAGTTCAGTTGAACTCGCACAATTTCACTCCCGCTTGTCCCGATTTCGGCCGCGGCCCGAAATCGCAAAAAGTAGTGCAGAAACTATTTTTTTAAATCGATGCAGCGCCGCAGATTTGGCGTTGCAATTGCCGGCAAATGGCCCTGATTTGACAGTTGAAAATGTACCAGTGTGAACCAGGGCTCAGTCATATACTGAATACTATCATTACAGGTGATAAACACGTACCAGAGTAGAATACTCCTTCTTTTTTTCTTTTTTTTCTTTTTTTTTGCTGAAGTGGACCTTTTATTTGTAAAGGTGTTCAATTTAAATTTGTACATAAAGTTTTCTAGGTTTTTGCATGTCCTTTGACATGTTCATATACATTACAATAGGCACTTTTTTTTTGTTCTATCAGAAAAGAAGATGGTAATTGCAATGAATCTTGCAAGGAAAGATTCACAGAATATAGGCTCTTTGTTTTTGGCTAGCCGGTTGTCCATAATATACACAGGAATCGTTTATGACCAGAGAACCCAAAGTATTTAAGTGAATTCACCATTTCAATTTTCTCTGATATTGTATCTCATCATACTGCCAGTGAGTGGGGAAAAATGCAAACTAGGCTGCTTTGACCTCACACCTGCAGGATGTGTACTTTTTCGCTACGCTAAAGCTGAATTTCAGTCTTCCTTTCACTTTAAATAGCTTGTTTGGGGCAAGCTAACCCAAACAAACTATTCCCATAACCACGTTACTCTGCTGCTGTCAACACTGTAGTATCAGGCGACTGCTCATCTGCTGGAACAAAATTGAGTCTGGTCAACGACTTCTCAGCCATTTAGAGGAAGACTCCTATTTTTATCAATAAATGCAAGCTTTTGTTTGATTACCTGAAGTGGAGAGGCAGACAAATGACATTGCGGTTTCTACTTCAGCCAATTAGAGGTCTTCCAGATTCTGATAAGCCTCCCGCCCGCATACCCCCACAACCACCGGGCAAGGGTTGTGGGGATGAGACCCTTGTCCCCCTCAACATGGGGACAAGGTGCTTTGGGGGCACCCCAAAGCACCCTCCCAATGTTGAGGGCATGTGGCCTGGTGCGGTTCAGGAGAGGGGGGGCCGCACTCTGTCCCCCCTCTTTTTTGCGGCCGGCCAGGTCAACGTGCTCGGAAAACGGGTCTGGTGTGGATTTTAGGGGGAATTCCATGACATTTTTTTTTTTTAAATTTGGGGTGGAGTTCCCCTTAAAATCCACACCAGACCTGAAGGGTCTGGTTATGGATATTTAATGGGAACCGCACGTCATTTTTTTCTTTTTTAAATTGACGGCGGGGTTCCCCTTAATATCCATACCAGACCTAAAGGGTCTGGTTATTGAATTTGCGGGGACCTACGCATTTTTTTTTCTAAAAGTCTGTGTCCCATTGACTACAATGGGGTTCGGGTTCCCGAACCCGAACATCCAGGTGTCCGCTCAACTCTACCCGGGACATGTGGTTCCGGGCGCCAGGCAGTTTACTTGCTGGATGAAAGCTTTCAGGCAGCTGGGCTATCTCCCAAATGCTTCCACACACTCCGTGCCTATGTATCAGGCTCATCTGTGCTTGCCCATCTGTGGACCCGGGATAGCGGGTGCTGCTGGGTAGATTGGAGGGTGGGAAGTGGGGGCATGTCTTGTTGAAACTGACACTGATCATAAGTGCAGCCCCTTGAGGCTTCACTGCACATGTGCGAGTTGCAGTGTTTTACTGAAAGGTCCAGTCGTCTTCTGGGGAACACACTGGTCCCAGAAGGCAGGAGGAGGGGCCTAACATGATGTAGATTGCCGTGTGACAATCTTATCAGAAAGTGGCAGCAGGTAACTGTCAGTGCCAAATGTGGCAGTGGAGAGGGGAGGTTGCGAACGAGCAGAACTTCCCCTTTTGGGTTGAGCTCCGCTTTAAGGTTTGACATGTTGGGTATCTATTTAATCGGTGCAACCTCTGCTTTTATTTTATCAAACAATTGGGGCATTTATTGCTTTTTTTGCCCCCTAAAATTAACTTTGTTTTTTACAGAAATATTATCTTCACTGTAATATCGTGTTCCATAAACCATTGGAACTACCACTATTTTATTCTCTAGGGTGTCATAGGGCTGCATATAAGAAGGTTTTTGTTGATGAAAATAAAGCTTTGTTAGTTAAAAATAAATAAAAAAGCTATTTTTTTTTTTTTCAACTGGCTTCAAAGCAAATTTGTCAAGCCCTGATGTAGCTGATTTTACTATGGCTACGGCTCTTGACCGTGGCAGAATAACTTTTGTTTTGGAAATAGTTTGGGTAGGCATGGTCCAAACAGTATAACCACTTAACCCCCGGACCATATTGCTGGTCAAAGACCAGAGTACTTTTTGCGATTCGGCACTGCGTCGCTTTAACTGACAATTGCGCGGTCGTGCGATGTGGTTTCCAAACAAAATTGGCGTCCTTTTTTCCCCCACAAATAGAGCTTTCTTTTGGTGGTATTTGATCACCTCTGCAGTTTTTAGTTTTTGCGCTATAAACAAAAATAGAGCGACAATTTTGAAAAAAATATGAATATTTTTTGCTGTAATAAATATCCCCCAAAAATTTATAAAAAAACTATTTTTTTCCTCAGTTTGGGCCGATAAGTATTCTTCTACATATTTTTCGTTAAAAAAAAATCGCAATAAGCGTTTATTGATTGGTTTGCGCAAAAGTTATAGCGTTTACAAAATAGGGGGTATTTTTATGGCATTTTTATTATTATTTTTTTTACTAGCGATCAGCGATTTTTTTCGGTACTGCGACATTATGGCGGACACTTGACACATTTTTGGGACCATTGGCATTTTTATAGCGATCAGTGCTATAAAAATGCATTGGATTACTATAAAAATGCCACTGGCAGTGAAGGGGTTAACACTAGGGGGCGGTGAAGGGGTTAAGTATGTCCCTGGGTGTGTTCTAACTGAAGGGGGGGGGGTGGCCTCACTAGGGGAAATCACTGATCTTCTGTTCATACATTGTATGAACATAGGATCAGCATTTCCTCCCCTGACAGGACCGGGAGATGTGTGTTTACACACACAGCTCCTGGTCCCCGCTCTGTAACGAGCGATCGCGTGTGTCCGGCCGCGATCGGGCAGGGAGTCGGGGGCGCGCGCGCCCCCTGTAGCCTGCGAGAGAGCAGACGTAGAGCTACGGGCTCTCGCGCAGGAGAGCCAACCTGCCGCCGTAGAATGACGGCGGCAGGCAGATAATACGCACCTTCATTTTAAAAGGGAAGTTTCAGAAAAAAAAACGTACATTTAAAAAAAATAACTTTGAAGCGAACTAAGGGTCAGTGCCCATCGATGCAGTCTGATCAATGCCCATCTGCAGCTTCACAATTGCCCATTAATGAGAGCTTGATCAATGCCCATCTGTAGCCTCACAATTGCCCATCTGTAGCCTCACAATTGCCCATCAATGCAGCTTGATTAATGCCCATCTGCCGCCTCCCCATTGCCATGAATGCAGCCTGATCAATGCCCATCTCAGGGATGGGGGCGGAATTAGCGCCGTTAGATTCCATACAGCGAGAATCTCCAGTTTACTCAGCGGCCTCTGTAATACGAAGTCCCACCTCCTGGACCGGCTTCTATGATAGACAACACTGGTCCGATGCCGGCCCAGGAGACAGGACTTCCTATTACAGAGGCCGCTGAGTAAACTGGAGATTCTTCTCGCTGTATGTAATCTGGTGGCGCTTGTCCCGCCCCCTCTCCCTTTTCTCCGAGGCAGCCCAAATTGCAGTATCGGCGTATAACACGCACACGCTATTTTCAACCGATTTGCAGGGTGAAAAAGTGAGTGTTATATGCCAATAAATACTGTATTTGCACGAATAGGAAACCTGGACCTATGCTTTAAAGTGTATCTAAAGCCAAACCCTGTTCACCCATCTGGTGAACATCTGTAACCTAAACAAAAAGTAGTGGGAAAGCCAAAATTTTCACCAGAACTGTTGAAAGGGGGTAATTTTCAGTGGCGACACCTGCTGTCACTAATAGTATTTGCCCTTATTTGGGAGAGGCTTCCTCTTTATGTTGATTCTCCTAGACAGGAAATTAGAGGAAATCTTCCCAGTGGGATACAACCTACAAACAAACCTGAAGCAGCTCTAATCCTTCCCTACTCTATCCAAAGCAAACACAACCATATATATAGTCTTTGAGAACCCCGATCCCTCCATAACGAGTACCTGTCACCACTTATTACTGTCACAAGGGATGTTTACATTCCTTGTGACAGCAATAAAAGTGATCAAATTTGATCAAATACGTTTTTTTTTTTAAAGTGCCCCTGTCCCTGCGAGCTCGCGCAGCAAAGAAAACGCATAGGAAGTCGTGCATGTGAGTTATTGCCGCAATCGTCAGAGCGAGAGCAATAATACTAGCCGTAGACCTCCTCTAACTCTAACCTGGTAACCGTAAAAAATTATTTAAAGTGCTACCTATGGAGATTTTTAGGTACCGTAGTTTGTGGCCGTTCCACGAGTGCGTGCAATTATAAAGCATGACATGTTTGGTATCTATTTACTCGGCGTAACATCATCTTTCACATTATACAATTAAAATTACAAAAAAAAAATTGGGCTAACTTTACTTTACCGCTGCACAAATACCTTGTGACATAAAATATTGCAACAATCGCCATTTTATTCTCTTGATTTTTGGGGGTTATAAGTAATTTTCTAGCCAAAAACGGATTTTAAATTGTAAACACCAAATGTCAGAAATAGTCTTAGTCATGAAAGGGTTATATGATCTATATCTTTTTTATTTTTTTTATTTAACCACTCACGGACCAGGCCTTTAACGTAGATGTAAACCCCATTTTATTTTTTATTTTTTTAATGTCACACTGTACAGTATAAGAATTCCTATCATCTGTGCCCAGTCTTGCCACCCAGTGTTAATCCAGCTCTGAGCAATCCTCTTTTTTATTGTTCAGTGAAATAAAACAGACTTGCAGAGAATGTCCGGTCCACACCCTTGCTGTGAGTGACAGGTTATTTACATATCTCATGCACCAGCCTGGAGACGGGCATTGTTTTTTTAATTCCCACCCCCACTCCTTTTCTAAAGTCATGTGGTTACTTTTCTGGATTTTGACTGGATGTTAGTGATCATAGCAGAATTAAACATCCCAAATTTTTTTTTTCATTATTGTGCTCATTAGACCTAAAAAATAAAAAAAATAAAAATGTTTTACTCGTCTGGAAATGCCTGTTTCTATGCAGTCCCACGAAATCTGCCTTTGGAATCACCTAGGATTCTGACATCATCTCCCTCTAATGCTCCTAGGAAATGTGTCATAATTTCCCAGGATGCAGTGCGCTACCCAATTATCACTCCCCATCCAGGACTTACAGGAAGTGAGTGCTTGTGGGCTTCACAATGCCCAC
The DNA here is from genome assembly GCF_905171775.1 of Rana temporaria. Taxonomy (NCBI): domain Eukaryota; kingdom Metazoa; phylum Chordata; class Amphibia; order Anura; family Ranidae; genus Rana; species Rana temporaria. Next base: position 240,028,963 of record NC_053490.1, on the reverse strand, counting down.
AAGCAAAATGACAACGGTGTGTACATAGTTAACTATGCGGAGCGGCGGCGGATTGTAAAATAGTAAGTGACCGGATTTATATTATAAAAACGCATGATGAAAGGACATACATTAAAAAAATGCTAATTGTGGTTGGAACTCCGCTTTAAGTTTATACAAATAATCAGCATTTTAAGTGTTAACCCTTCTTGTTCAAGACCTCTGCAGTTCGCCCTGGCATGCTGTCAATCAACCTCTTGGCACCATCCTGACTAATGGCAGCCTATTCTTGCAAAATCAATGCTTGGTTGTGTGTGTTTTTTTTTTTTTATTATTTTTTTGTGCGCAGCTGCCGATTGAGGATTTACCACAAGGTCTGAGGAGGTTCCTAACTATGGACCCAAAATGTTGATGTTTTTGTTTTCCAAGCCACTTTGCTATCACTTTTATGGCAAGGTGATCCATCAAGCTGGAAAAAGCATTGTTCGTCTCCAAACTGTTCTTGATGGTTGGGAGAAGTTGCTCTTGGAGGATGTTTTTCATGGCCGTGTTCTTAGGCAAAATTGTGAGTGAGCCCACTCTCTTGGCTGAGAAGCAACCCCACACATGACTGGTCTCAGGATTACTATTGGCATGACACAGGACTGTTGGTAGAGCTCACCTTTTGTTCTCCAGACAAGGTTTTTTCCGGATGCCCAAAACAATCGGAAAGGTGATTCATCAGAGAAAATTACTGTACCCCAGTCCTCCGCAGTCCAATCCCTGTACCTTTTGCAAAATATCAGTCTGTCCCTTATGTTTTTCCTGGAGTTCTTTGCTGCCCTTCTTGCCACCAGGCCATGCTCCAAAAGTCTTTGCCTCTCTGTGTGTGCAGATGCACTCAAACCCTGCCTGCTGCCAATCCTGAGCAAGCTCTGCACTGGTGGTGCTCCAATCCTGCAACCGAATCAACTATAGGAGACTGTCCTGGCACTTGCTGGATTTTCTTGGGCACGCTGAAGCCTTCTTAACCAGTGTTAATTGTGTCAATAAAAAATGTTTTGGTCAAATATTTCGTTCGTGGCATTTTTACAGTGACGAAAAGTAAAGCACATTTTTGTCCACTGACGAAATCTATGATGAAAATCGGATCCATTTTCGTTATTTAATAAAAACGGGATGAAAATGTGAAGCAGGGACGTTTACCCTTGTGAACTAACTTCTGTTTTTTTCACGGAGCTCCGCCTACTAATGCAATCTGTTCCCAGTAAGCAAGCACACCATGATGAGAGGATTGCCAGGGACCTGAGAGACCTGACAACTCAGGCTGTGAGTGTACAGTAATTGTGGTTACAATTGCAGCATACCGGAGGCCTCCCCTCAGACCACTGTCCATCCAGAGCACACTGTGCATTACATGCCTCCTCTGACCACTGGCAGTGGCATCAAGGGCACTGTGCATTACAGGCCATCCATCAGACCACCATACAGAGCACTTTGCAGAATTACAGGCCTCCTCAGACCATCCAGACTGGCTAAATCTGAATCTGTGAGTTTGTTTAAACCTTAAAGCGGAGCTTCACCCTAAAGTGGAACTCGCGCTGATCGGAACCCGCCCCCCCTCCGGTGTCACATTTGACACCTTTCAGGGGGGAGGGGGGTGCAGATACCTGTCTAAAGACAGGTATTTGCACTCACTTCCGGCCACACGTTCGGGCAAAAGACAGGTTTTTCCCGACTTCCCGTCTGTCCCCCGTTGTGTGCTGAGAACACTCGGCTCCCAGCACACAGCGTGTGAGCCAATCGGCGGGCGCAGCGCGACTCGCGCATGCGCCGTAGGGAACCGGGTAGTGAAGCCGGAGCGCTTCACTTCCTGGTTCCCTCACTGAGGATGGCGGGGGGAGCAGCAGAGAGATGAGCGATCGCTCATCCTCTGCTGCGGACGGCGCTGGACTCCAGGACAGGTAAGTGTCCTAATATTAAAAGTCAGCAGCTGCAGTATTTGTAGCTGCTGGCTTTTAATATTTTTTTTTAATGGCACATCCGCTTTAATGCTATAAATAATATATTTGATTATTTTACCCCAGGAGTGTATAATGAGTTTTAAAACTCTAGAAAATGCTTAAATGCATTATTTAACTAAACACAATAGATTTTAGTCGACCAAAAAAAGTACTGCAGATTTTATTTGACTTAAATGGGACTAAAACTTAATTGAAATTTGCTGCCAAAATAGAACACTGTTCTTAACAATTGAACCTCTCTGAAGTTTTTAGGCGCCTTTCACACGGGCGGCTGTTTTGCCGCAGATAAAAGCATGTTTGTTTTTCTGGAATTCAAGACTCCAGGCACAGCGGTCAGCTGCATTTCTACAGTGCTTTTAGCTGCGGTTGCGTTTAGCCGTGGCACGATATTGAACGGGGATCTGACTTGGATCCCTGCCAATACCAAGCACTGTGTCTGGTATGAATCTTGAGGGGGAACTCCACGCCAAATTTCAAATAAAAAAAACGGCATGGGTTCCCCTACAGGAGCATACCAGGCCCTTGAGTCTGCTATGGATTTTAAGGGGAACACCGTACGCCGAAAAAACGGCATGGGGTTCCCCCAAATTCCATAGCAGACCCGTATCCGAGCAGCAGCCCAGCCGTTCAGGAAAGGGGGTGGGGACGAGTGAGCGCCCCCCCTCCTCAACTGTGCCAGGCCGCATGCCCTCAACATGGGGGAGGGGGTAGGTGCTTTGGGGCAGGGGGGGTGCCCTGTGGCCCCCCACCCCAAAGCACCTGTCCCCATGTTGAAGACAGGGCCCCTTCCCGACAACCCTGGCCGTTGGTTGTCGGGGTATGAGGGAGGGGAGCTTATCGGAATCTGGGAGCCCCCTTTAATAAGGGGGCCCCCAGATCCCGGCCCCCCCACCCTAGGTGAATGAGTATGAGGTACATCGTACCCCTACCCATTCACCTGGCGAACAAAAAATGTAAAAAAAACACACTACACAGAGTTTATAAAGTAATTTATTAGTCAGCTCCGGGGCCCCCCTCTCTTCTTTAGCTCTTTTACGAGGGGGGGCTTCTTCGATGTCTTCTGCGGGGGTCCCGGGCCTTCACCGCCATCTGGTTCTCTCCCGCTGGGGGGGCGCTTTCTTCATTGGCTCTTTTACAGCGCCCCCCTCCCGGGCTTCTGTCTCCTTCTACCTCTCTTCTCTTCTTCGATGTTGACACGTCGCTTCCTCCCGCTGTAATGCCGTGTGCGCAGCTCGCAACCGCTTATTATGTAGGCCTCTTATGACGTCGCAGTCCCATCATGCTCCGGGTGCACGGAGCATGATGGGACTGTGACATCATAAGAGGCCTATATAAATGGGTGCGAGCATTACAGCGGGAGGAAGCGACATGCCAACATCGAAGAGAGGCAGAAGGCGACAGAAGCCCGGGAGGGGGCCGCTGTAAAAGAGCTAAAGAAGAAAGCTCCCCCCCGCGGAAGAGAACCAGATGGCGGTGAAGACTGGGACCCCTGCAGAAGACATCGAAGAAGCCCCCCCTGTAAAAGAGCTAAAGAAGAGAGTGGGGGCCCCCGGAGATGACTAATAAATTACTTTAAAAACTCTGTGTAGTGTGTTTTTTTTTTTTTTTACATTTTTCCCCTCCCGTCTTTCAGGACAGCCCACAATTGAGAGATACTCCTCCTCTTCCTCTAGGAAACACTGCGCCAGCCCATAAATTTCTCACTCCCCCTGCCAGACCTCAGTATTAGTGTTTCCTCCATTAAGACCATTAAGAAGGAGTGGCAGGATCCTGAAAGGAAACCCTTTTTTTCCAGATCCCTAAAGAGGAGATTCCCTTTCTCAGAGGATCCTTTATCTGTTTGGAACAAAAGCCCCAAATTAGACGCCGCCTTCTCCCAAGTGTCCAGGAACACGGATTTAGCGTTCGAGGACATGGGGGTTTTGTCCGATGTTATGGACAAAAGAATGGATTCCCTATTAAAGAAATGTTGGGATTCTACTATGGGGAATCTTAAACCAGAACTTGCCGTCACGGTAATGGCTCGCAATCTGGAGCATTGGCTCTCTAAAATTCAGGAGCACATTGAAGCTGGTACGGATAAGGAAACTATTTTAGCCTCCTTCCCTACTATCCTGCAAGGAGTCGCTTATATAGCGGATGCCTCAGCGGAGTCAGTCCGCATGTCGGCCAGATCGGCGGTTCTGGCTAACTCGGCCAGAAGGGCCCTCTGGCTCAAGACTTGGACTGGCGACAGCGCCTCTAAATCCAAGTTATGTGGTATTCCCTTCACAGGGGACCTGCTTTTTGGCCCAGGCCTTGAAGCAGTACTAGACCGCACGGCGGACAAAAAGAAAGCCTTTCCTCCTAAAAAGAGAGTCACAGTACAGGCAGGAAGGGGGTTTCGTCCGCATAAGCAAAAAGGGGCCAAACCAGCAGGCCAAAAGAGGGTTTGGACCCCCAGGGGCAGAGGCAGAGGTGGAGCGATTTTTCACCCTCCTGTCCAGCCCCCTAAAAACCCATGACTTGTTAGTCAGGGTGGGAGGAAGACTGGGGACTTTTCTCCCACAATGGGAATCAATCTCCCCAAACCAGTTTGTCCTGGCGGTCATAAGAGGGGGATACCGACTGGAATTTTCATCACCTCCCCCCCAGAGATACCTAGTCACCCATCTACCCAGGGACAAGGAGAAATCCGAAGCCTTGTTGGGAGCTCTAAGGGAGCTAGAGGATCAGAGTGTCATCCTCAGAGTTCCAAGGGCAGAGGAAGGAAGGGGATTTTATTCACACATCTTTGTGGTAAAGAAGCCCTCGGGAAAATACAGGTTAATCCTAAACCTAAAACCTCTGAACAGATCCATTTCATACAGGAAATTCCGTATGGAATCAATTTATACAGTCAGAGCCCTCCTTCCCCTCAATTGTTTCATGGTATCTCTGGACCTCAGAGACGCATACTTACACGTCCCGATCGCAGAGAATTCTCAGAGTTATCTGCGATTGGCCGTGGACCTAGAGGGAACGATTGTACACCTCCAGTTCCAGGCTCTGCCATTCGGGCTATCCTCCTCGCCCCGGATTTTTACCAAAATCCTGGCAGAACCCTTAGCGTTTCTGCGACTTCAGGGAATATCCATCATAGCCTATCTGGACGACCTGCTACTTTTCGCAGCCTCGCCAGAGCAGCTATCCAGGGACCTGGAAGTGACCAAGAAGGTTCTAACGGACCTAGGGTGGTTACTGAACCTAGACAAGTCCAGTTTAATTCCATCCCAACAGATCACTTACCTAGGGTACCTGCTGGATTCTACTCTCTCAAGAGTGTTCCTCCCGGTAGAGAAAGTCAAGAAGTTGGACAGAGCAGTAGCTTCCCTCCAAAACAATCAACAGGTGTCACTAAGGTCCCTGATGTCAACGCTAGGTCTGCTGACATCTGCCCTCCCAGCCGTACAGTGGGCAGGGATTCACTTTCGCCCACTGCAGGCCTTCCTACTAAGGGTCTGGGATCACAGCCTAGAAACCCTAGACTCCTTGATTCTAGTACCCCTTCAGGTAAAGAGATCCCTCTGGTGGTGGAGAAAGGCCACCAACATTACCCAAGGACGTCTGTGGATTATCCCGGTGTCTCGGGTGGTAACCACAGACGCAAGCGGCAAGGGCTGGGGAGCGCACCTGGGGTCCCTTCCAGCGCAGGGTACCTGGGGTCTCCAAGATCTAAAAAGATCTTCCAATTGGAAGGAGCTGAGGGCAGTGGGCCTAGCCCTCAGGTTCTTTCAGGAGGAACTCCAGGGGCACCACATTCAGGTGAGATCGGACAATTCATCGGCCGTAGCCTATTTAAACAAGCAGGGCGGCACGAGAAGCGAAAGTTTGTCGGTCCTGACAGCAGAGATTCTGGGCTGGGCCGAGATCCACACCCTCTCCCTTTCGGCGGTCTTTCTGAGGGGAGAAAGAAACGTAACAGCAGACTTCCTCAGTCGGAGGCAGCTGAGGGAGGGCGAGTGGACCCTCAACCAGGAGGTCTTTCAGCTCCTGAACAAGAGATGGGGAACTCTGGAGGTGGACCTCTTCGCCTCAAGAGAAAATGCGAAGGCCCCCTGTTTCTTCTCCCTGAACAAGGGAGAAGGAGCAAGGGGAGTGGATGCCCTGTCCCAAAGCTGGAAGTTCGGAAGATGCTATGCATTCCCACCTCCGGTACTTCTTCCAGCAGTACTGAGAAAATTCCAATTAGAGCACACCTCTCTAGTCCTGGTAGCTCCTTACTGGCCCAAGAGGGCTTGGTTCTCAGTCCTCAAACAATTAGCGGCAGAACCACCCTTATTTCTACCTCAGCGGGAGGATCTTCTATCACAGGGCCCAGTCCTATGTCCACAAGTCCACAGGTGGAGGCTAGCAGCGTGGCTACTGAGGAAGCCATACTAAGATCCAAGGGATTTTCCGAAGGTTTAATTGCCACCCTCCTTAATAGTAGAAAAAAGGAGACCCGCAAAATTTACAAGAAGGTTTGGCTTCGTTTCAACGAATGGTGTGTAAATTGCCCCTGTTCTGTACAGAGCCCCACGGCTGTCTTAGAATTTCTTCAGTGTGGGGCAGATAAGGGTCTTTCGGTTAGCACCCTTAAAGGGCAGGTTTCGGCACTTACGGTGTATTTAGAAAAACCTCTGGCCACCAGTCCCTGGATAGTCAGGTTCTTTAAAGCACTATCCAGACAGAGACCAGCTCGAGGGCCACCCTTCCCCAGTTGGGACCTGTCTCTGGTATTGCGTACCCTAACGGGTACTCCCTTTGAGCCCTTAGATAATTGTTCTCTAAGGGATTTAACCTTAAAAACAGCTTTTTTGGTTGCAGTGACCACTGCTAGGAGGGTCAGCGAGCTAGAAGCTCTATCGATCAGACCCCCTTTTTGTGTTATTTTCCCGGATCGGGTCGTTTTCAAGACCGATCCAGCCTTTCTTCCTAAAGTGACTTCAAAGTTTCACAGGAGTCAAGATATAGTTTTACCCTCTTTTTGTTCCAACCCTTCGGGGGAAAGGGAACGACGTTTCAGTACGTTTGATGTTAGGAGAAGTATCCTACATTATTTAGAGGTGACTAAACCGTTTAGACGGTCAGACTCACTATTTGTTTTATTTTCTGGAACCAGGAAGGGATGCAAAGCATCCAGGCGCACTATTGCCAGGTGGCTAAGACTAAGCATTGAGCAAGCATACACTTTGGCTGGTAGGGATATCCCTACAGGAATTAAAGCACACTCCACTCGAGCGCTGGCAACCTCTCAAGCAGAAAGAGCGGGAGCAACGCCGGAACAGATTTGCAAAGCAGCAACATGGTCCAGCTACACCACCTTCGTTAAACACTACAGGGTGGACCTGGTTTCGGCAGGTGAGCAAGCCTTTGGACGAAAGGTTTTGCAAGCCATAGTCCCACCCTAGTTGGTAAGTTCTCGGTTATCCTCTCAATTGTGGGCTGTCCTGAAAGACGGGAGGGGAAAAATAGAGTTACGTACCGGTAACGTCTTTTCCAGTAGTCTTTCAGGACAGCCCTGGGTACCCACCCGAATAGAGGAAGTCTGATTTCAAGACCAGGACATGATGTTGATATGTAATTGTATGTTATTAACATGTTCTTGTGTCTCCCCAGCTGACCGGAGGTGCTCGTATAAATACTGAGGTCTGGCAGGGGGAGTGAGAAATTTATGGGCTGGCGCAGTGTTTCCTAGAGGAAGAGGAGGAGTATCTCTCAATTGTGGGCTGTCCTGAAAGACTACTGGAAAAGACGTTACCGGTACGTAACTCTATTTTTTTTTTTTTTACATTTTTTTTCCGCCAGATGAATGGGTAGGGGTACGATGTACCCCATACTCATTCACCTAGGGTGGGGGGGGCCAGGATCTGAGGGCCACCTTATTAAAGGGGGCTCCCAGATTCCGATAAGCTCCCCTCCCGCATACCCCGACAACCAACGGCCAGGGTTGTCGGGAAGAGGCCCTGTCCTCATCAACATGGGGACAGGTGCTTTGGGGTGGGGGGGCCACAGGGCGCCCCCCCTGCCTCAAAGCACCTACCCCCCCATGTTGAGGGAATGCGGCCTGGCACGGTTAAGAAGGGGGGGCGCTCGCTCGTCCCCACCCCCTTTCCTGACCGGCCGGGCTGCTGCTCGGATACGGGTCTGCTACTGAATTTGGGGGAACCCCACGCCGTTTTTCCGGCGTACAGTGTTCCCCTTAAAATCCATAGACTCGAGAGCCTGGTATGCTCCTGTAGGGGAAACCCATGCCGTTTTTTTTTATTTGAAATTTGGCGTGGAGTTCCCCCTCAAGATACCAAACAAAGCTGACACGGTGCACTGCAATTACCTGCGGTTATGTGCCGATAGCTGCGGGATTTCGCAGCTGGACGCATTGAGATCTATTTTTTTCTATCCGCACAAAACCGTGGGTAACAAAACCGCAGGTAACCGTAGTGTGTGAATGATGTCATAGGAAAGCATTGTGTGCTTCTAGCTGCGGTAAAATCCGCAGCTAAAAGCACCATTCTATCCGGCCGTGTGAAAGGGGCCTTAATGATCCGATTAAATGGTTGATTTAGGTGCAATCTTAGTAGCAGCAATATGATTTCCTTTTTGTGCAAAGCAATGATGACCGCATGTGTTTCCTTGCAGGTAACCATAGTTAAAGAGCAAGTTAATGCTAAAACTAAAGCCCCTGGATCTATAGCCACCAGCATTCTAACACTAACCTATCTAGCCCTGTAAAGAAAAAAATAGTATACATACCTTTTCTGCAGGCGATCTGACCCGATCTCCAGCGGCAGAAGCTCTGCAGACACAACAACAGCTGTAAAATGGATGGGAAATTACATCACCCATAGTTACTATGGGGTTTCCATTGTCGGTGGGGTGTCCTCTGCACCAATCTCCACAGCGAAGCCGTGGTTGACAGCTCAGCATGGGATCTGTTCGGATCGCCTGCAGAAAAGGTATGTATACTCATGTTTTTTTTTTTTTTTTTTTTTTTCTGTACAGGGCTAGATAGGTTATTGTTAGAATGCTGGTGGCTATAGATGCACAGCCTTTCTCTTTTAAAAGAGGAAGAACAATGATTTCAAGCACCACCCTTCTTTTTCAAGCTTCCAGCCTGTTCTAATTCAATCAGCATTACAGAGTGATTTCCAGCCTTGTCCTCTTCAACACTGACACCTGTTTTAACAATAGAATCACTGACTTATCCTTTTGTAGTAGGGCTGAAATGCAGTGAAATTTTTTATTTTATTTTTAGGATAAAGTTTGTTTTCATGGTGAAGAGGGACTTTGCAAATAATTGCAATTCATCTGATCACTGTCCATAACATTCTAGAGTATTGCTATCGTAAAAACTGAGGCAGCAGATGTTGTGAAAATGTATATTTGTGTGTGTGTATAGGGGAAAACCCCCATAAAATAGAACTTTACAGGATGTAGAGCTGACACTGAGGTATGCACACGGTATTGAATAAAAATTGTTTATTGAACGAAGATGATATCACATACAAAAATATTCATATCTCATAATATAGTCAATGGCATGGTAAACAAACAATGATGCGTGTTCCACATGCTTGAGGACAGTTCATATCAGAAATCCAACGCGTTCCGTAAAGTAATATCTCTGCTGCTTCAGGGAATTTTGCGTTATGTCGTCAACTATATCAATATGCAGAAAGCATGCTCTCCTATAGGCTCTCAGCATACAGAGAAGCTGTTCTCCAATCAAAGGTCCCCAATAAGAAATCGGTATCATGTAACAGTGACGCTGTTATTGCACTAATGTCTTACTGAAAACATCCTATTGCAAGGCACGCCACATGCAATCAAAATTATTTAACCTTTGGGTCTCCTGTCTGACTCTTAATCCTCTACTTTAACCATATTATATTCTGAATAGAGGCAGATGAAATACTTGGTATTAGATAGATATCCTTTCCGCCATATCTGTCAGCAACAGTGGGGATTGGATCCTGCCACTGACACCAACAATCGGGCACTATTCCTACAACAGAATTGGACGATGGGACACTATTCCTCCCACCGACACCAAAGATTGAGCACCACTGATGGGATACTGTTTCTCCCACTGACACCAATGATGGGGCACTTTTCTTCCCCAAAAATGTTTACTCCCACTGATGCTGGGACATTTTCTTCCCCCAATGGCCACAGTCTGTCCCCCCTAAAGTTTGAAGGACCGTAAACTGACTCTCTTTGTCTATCAAGTTTAGAGACCCCTGATATAGATATTAAAGCGGAGCTCCACCCTAAAGTGGAACTCCCGCTGATCTGAACCCCCCCCCCCCCCATCTGGTGTCACATTTGACACCTTTCAGGGGGAGGGGGGTGCAGATACCTGTCTAAAGACAGGTATTTGCACCCACTTCCGGCCACACAGCCTCGGGCAGAACGTCGCCTCCCGTCCTCTGGGAACTCTGTTGTGCTCTGGGAACGCTCGGCTTTTTTTTCATGACACATCCGCTTTAACCCTGGTTGTATAGAAAGCCAAGGCACTACAGGGAAATATAGCAAGTGTGTGCTACCAATAAAAACATTCTGTAGATGTGTTAACTCCTTGGCTATACGGAACATTCTGAGGGCTGTAGGTGGAAATATGCCAATTTAGGCAGAAATGTCTCTTTTAATGCACATGAATTGTCATCAATATTGCCTATGGGCTTTCTGCTGCTCATTTTTTCCATTGACGTTCCTTGACTTCTGTACTATCTCTGTGTGAAACGGCCATCTTTGTAAAGTAGTAAGTTCTCCTATTCTCCCTAGTGATCTGATAACTGCATCAAGGAACAACAAGAGAGACTCAGAAGTTACAGGTCCACTGAATTAAATAACATTTCTAGCTGTATATAGCAAATCTTCATTTTTGGAAACTTCTACAGAGAGAAATAGTGCCTGGTCCACTGATCTCAGAGAATAAAAGGGTTAAGGAAAGATTTATCTGCTTGATCAAATTTTCCTCAAGATAGTTGCTGGCTAGCTGGTGCCATAGGCACTTTTCAGACGGACGGACTCGCCTGCTCATCTGTGAATTTCTGCTAAGCAGGCGGATGACTGGTCCATGTCTGCTCGCTTATGCAGGGTGGTTACGGACACGGCACACTCTCCTCTATGGGAGGTCGGATGGAAACGGACCGCCTTTCTATTTCTATCCGGATGCCATCCGCTCCACCAGATGAATAACCCAACGTCTGTTTGTAGCGGATAGGATCAGATTATATGTTGGCAGGTGTCAACAGACACATGTCCGTTGACATTCATCGATTCATAGAGAGTCCAATTGGGTCTGTCTAATAAAACTGACGATCGGCCCGCCCGTGTGAATGGGGCATAGCTTCATGTAGACATGCAGGCAAAGCAACATAATTGGGCAACTGTCCTCTCATATCTTTGCATAGCTTTTCTCTTCTCAGATAAACATTTGTAGTACTTTGGAAAGGTGCTTTTTTAAAAGGAACCTTGAAAAAACATAAGCCACCATTGTAACTTTCTAAAAAATGCTAATTACCTCCCTGTCTTCCTATTATAATATTTTCAGTACTTTGTGTTGTGACCCACAAGACTGCAGTTCAGGAATTCTTGCTTGGTACATGTTTGTTTCAACCCTTTGTTTTCAGAAAGCATAGTTGTTGGTAGAGGTTGGGCAACTAGAATTTTCAGACGAAAATCTGCAAAGACCATGCATGTTTCTCTCACTACTAGTTTTCTTTAGCATCTGCCTTTTTATTATTATTATTCACTCACTTTACAACTCCTTTAATATGAAAATGTGTAACCTGGTAGGTTCTGTCCTCTATCCAGTGCTGCTGTGCCTCCTGGCTTCAATCCAGGATTGGCCCACCTCCTGCTCTCCTCTTTGTGTAAGTTAGGCGAGTGAAGCAAGCAAATGACATGGCTGTGACCTTGTGAAGAATGGGGAGGTGGGGCGATCGTATACAGAGGGGCATGGCCTTGTGTGTGGAGGATCATGTACAGGTGGGTTGATGTAAAGGAGCATGCGTGTGGTCATGTGCAGGAGGGCAGTGTGTGCATGTGGTCATGTGCAGGAGGGCAGTGTGTGTCTGTGTGTATACAGTGGTAGAATGTGTGGTAGAGCCATGTTTTTGCCACCCACCAATCTTAAAGGATAAGTCCATACTAAGCTCCTTTGGCTGGGTTTCTCCTATGGATCATAGGAGTGCAATTTGTTTTGCGCTCCTGTGAACTGTTTTTAGGATAGAGCGGGCTGAAGTCCACTCTCTGCTGAAGTCACCAATGTCGGTCCAGGCACCACATCATCCAGACAATGGGAGTCTGGATCTGCCAAGTGCCTGGACTGACAACTGTCTTGGCGAGCCTTACATGGCCGCTCCCCACCCCTCCTCCAGTGAGCGAGGAGGGAGCAAAGCGGATTGATAGTCAGCAGCTCTCTGCTCAAGAAGCTGTAAGAACCGAGCCGGCAGTGTTCAATCGCTCGGTTCTCGGTGTAAAGGCATTGGGTCACAGATGCAGCAGTGCACCAATGCTGCATCCACATGGGTAAGTATGATGGAGGAAAAATCCATACTTTTAAGCTGCAGTAGGCAGCAGATGAGGGCGTTTTACATGCCACAGTTGTGATGCAATTGGCATAATGAGTTTCCCCCTATGACAAGTTTTTATTGTCATTCTTTCTAGCCAGCCTACAACCCTGACATAACAGCGTTGTCTGGTTTATTAGCTGACCGGCCGCTCTGTTGTAAGTAATTTTAATGTGTTAAAGAGCACAAAATAAGTACCTTCCCCAGGCACTAACAATCCATGTTATGCTAAAAAAGAAACTGGCTCCTAACTTTTTTTTTAGCTGGCTCCTAGTTTCAAAGCAAATTTGTCAAGCCCTGCGGTACTTGCAAACTTCATATCATTGAAGGAAGGATGAATGGAAAAATGTACAAAGACATTCTTGATAAAAATCTTCTGCCATATACCAGGATGATGAAGATGAAATGAGGGTGGACATTTCAGCAAGACAATGATGCCAAACACAAAGCACAGGGAACTCTCGATTCACCTGACTTTAGTTCTTTCCATAGATTTTCTATTGAATTCAAGATCAGCGTGCAAGATTTGAAGATTGCTTGTGTGGAAGAATGGGCAAAAATCACACCTGAGCAATGCATGAGACTAGTTTCTCCATACAGAAGGCTTCTTAAAGCTGTGATTTTTATATATCTATATAAAATCACACAGTCATGCTCAAAAGTTTGCATACTCCCGCAGAAATTGTGACATTTTGGCATTAATATTGAAAATGTGACTGATCATGCCAAAAAACTATTTTATTTAAGGATAGCAATCGCATGAAGCCATTTATTATCACATAGTTTTTTTTTATCCTTTTTAAAATCCATAATAACAAATAGCCCAAATGGCCCCGATCAAAAGTTTATATACCCTGGAATGTTTGGCCTTGGTACAGACACAAAGGGTGGCACAAATGGCTTTTGAAATCATAATTTAATTTTGTGTATAAATAGTCAATGAGTTTCTTCGCTCTCACATGGATGCACTAAGCAGGCTATGAGGAAAAAAGATGATCCGCACTCCGGTCGTTGCTCTTAAATCAGGGGTTGACAAATTAGAGAGTAGAGCGAGAGCAATAATTCTAGCCCTAGACCTCCTCTGTAACTCAAAACATGCAACCTGTAGAATTTTTTAAACGTCGCCTATGGAGATTTTAAAGGGTAAAAGTTTGTCGGCATTCCACGAGCGGACGTAATTTTGAAGCGTGACATGTTGGGTATCAATTTACTCGGCGTAACATTATCTTTCATAATATTAAAAAAAAATGGGGATAACTTTACTTATTAACCTTTAATTGCCGTTTTAACCTGCGTGTGCCACATTCTGTGTCTGTACCAAGACCAAACATTCCAGGGTATGAAAACTTTTGATCAGGGCCACTTGGGTGATTTCGGTTATGATTTAAAAAGGATCCAAAAAACTGATGGCTTCATGTGATTGCTATCCTTAAATAAGACAAGTTTTTTTTGGCGTGATCAGTCACATTTTCAATATTCATTTCACAATTTCTGCCAGGGTATGAAAACTTTTGAACATGACTGTGTACACACACGCGCGTACAGTTGAACCTCGGATTACGAGCATTATCCGTTCCAGGACTCGCATATCAAAGCGAGTTTACACATTGAAGTCAATGGAAATTAAAATAATTCATTACGCATTGACTTCAATGGCATGCAATACCGCATGCGACCAGAGGTGGAGGGTGCCGGAGAGCCTCTGAAACGTCCGGAAAGACCCAAGGACACCTCCGCAAACCTCGGAAAGACTCTGTTCCCTCGGGCCTTTTCGTGCATTTCCGAATGGTGCTGATCGGCGCCGTTCGGCTCTGCTCAGGGCCGGCACCCCCCACATCAGGCCAAACGCGGTACTGCACACCGCTTTTGCCTGAATCGTGCTCTTTTTGAGAGACAACACTCGCAAACCGAGTTGCGATTTTTTTAAAATACAGTGCTCATATTGCGAAACGCTCGTTAACCACGTTACTTGCAATCCAAGTTTTCACTGTGTGTGCGCTCTCAAACCAAGTTACTTTAGGTTTTACTATGTGTGTATGTATGTGTGTATATGTATATGTGTGTGTGTGTGTGTGTGTGTGTGTATATATGTATATCATGCACCACCGTCTGCTCAGCGGAGATTGCTCCGTTGATCCCCGCTGAGCCGGCGGATGACAGGGCGATTCCTGCACACTGTGCAGGGACCGCCCTGTCTTTTCTCCGCTCTCCCTTATGGGGGGATCGGATGAGAACGGACTGTCTGTCCGTGTTCATCCGAGACGGAAGGAAAAATGGGGTTTTCCTCCGCCTGCAGAATCGGAGGAATGCAGAGGCAGGCGAAATCGGGTGTCAGCGGATGTTCATCCGCTGACACCCGTGATGTCAAAGGGACCAATGTATGTCCCTTTTTCATCCGCACACGGATGGATGAAAAAGTGGACATACGGTCCGCAATTGTGAAAGAGCCCTAATGCAGATTAAATTGGTGTGAAAAATGGGGTTCTATGTCCTCTAGTTAGATTTTCGCTTCAATCAGGTAGCTGCCTCATATGTAGTGAAGAGTCCTCACTTCAGTCAGATGGCTGCCTCGTATGAAGCGAGGCGTCTGTAGATAATCACCATGATATTAATTAGCTGTGGTAAAACTGCCTCATCAATTCAACAGTCCAAGTGAGATGGATTTGAACTTGCCACTAGTGACAGCTGGCGTGTGTCCTGTGGTGTGTGCTTTTATATTGTGTCTCCTGGAATTTCGATCCGGAAACGCCCATGACGCAGAGCATCTGACGTTGCCGGACCTGTCTCCGTGGTGCGCCTGTGCGCGCATGCGCCATAGTCCCAAAAACGGTAGATGCATGGAATTGCTCCACCATAAGGACCATAGTTGGCACTAACGATACAAAATCATCAGTGCAAACCTGCACCAGAAACATGCATCCACCGGGTGAGTTACAATTGGCCCGGATGCACAGCCCATGGCACAGATCTGTGCCAATGCTAAGGGCGCCATTTTGGAAAGGGGAAAATTGCTCCTTTCTAGTGTAGGATGTCTATAGTGGTGATGGATCCCTCAGTGGTGAGATGGCCACATTGCATTTCCACTGTGCTAGTTAACATGTCATCCCGGGAGAAAGCAGATGGTAGCACTCTGTAAGAAACATATGATGGCTTCTGGCCACTTACCTGACACAGCATCCACGGTGAGATGTTCTTTTGGTGATGGTTATATACTGGCAAATGGATGCACTTTTTTTCTATAGAACTATCTATCTCTCTATATCTCGACAAAATCCAGTCGCAATTGCGACAAATTGTGGCCTGGGGAAGCTTAGGGCTGCAGAAAGCCGCGGCCTCAATTACTGACCGGCGCGATCGCGGTGCGCCCGCCGGTAATTGAGGCCGCAGCTTTGCACCCTTCAAAGAACGAAGCTCAGGCCTGCAGAAGGAATCTAGGAGTGGCCATCTTGTGGTGGCTGTTGGCATTACAGGTTACATTACATTGCAAGTAGCAAAAAACAGCAGCTCCCCCCCCATAAAAAAATTGCATGCTTTTTTTGGGTGGAACTCCCGGTTTCAAGTTAAAAATATGTATGCAAGTTTGAACAGGTACTTTTTTTTTTTTTTTACATTTTAGTGTAACTCCAAAAACTTTTATTTTCTCTTGCGTTAATGGACGGACACAGCAGCCTTTGACTGTAGGGTCCTTCCAGGAGAGTTAGGCAGAAATACAGCACTTAAAGTGTTAACAACTTTTCTTCAGTGTTGCTCCTCCCAGGGGGCGTGGTTCCCCGGGTATAACCCACACCTTGCTCTAGCAGCCTCCGTTTTTCTCTGCCTAACGTCAAAAGAGAGGACAGGCCCTCTAGAATCCCCAGAAATTGAGAATGCCAATCGGCAGTGTTCAAACTCTAATCGGGAGTGAAAAATTAGGGGTTCTGTTGAAACCAAACTACGGTCAGGTAGACCAACTAAAATTTCAGCCACGACTGCCAGGAAAATTGTTCGGGGTGTTTTGGGTATGTGTGAGCTACAAAGGCACAGGAAATTTTGGTCAGAATTGATGGCGAGATGAATGCAGTATGGTATCAAAAATTACTGGAGGAACATTTACGCTCATCAGCCAGGAAGCTGCGCATGCTTGGACATTCCAACATGACAATGATCCAAAACACAACCCCCTTCCCTATTTATTTAAATGTTTATTTTAACACAAGACCATCTTGCATTTCATGGAGGTGAATGAAGGGTCCGATTGGGTCCACCTGAAAAACTGGACCAGTCAAGTGAAAGGTGCCTAAGGCTGCTTTCACACTTATACACTGCAGTTTACCTGCACCTTGGGTGTAGCACAGGGCACCTGCGGCTTTCCTGTGGGTTAGCTGTGCTTTGCCATAGACTTCTATTCTATCTTGCAGGTGTGCACTTTCAGCGCACCACACCCACAGGATATAATAGAAGTGTATGGCTCAGTGCAGCTAACCCACTGGAAAGTAGCGGATGCACTGCACGTGCAGATTGGTGTGAAAGCAACCTAAAGTAAAAACCATTGATAAACTATGCCCATAGCAAAGCTCACATAACTTTGCCCAGTGCTAAAACTGTTATTCTCATAAACTGACCTTTTTATTATCCCTTTTTGCAGGCGTTGCTGGCGGTTCGATTCTTGTCCGAGGCAGTGGTAACGAAAGCACTCCGCTTGGGACAAGAGCCAGCGCTATAGAGGAAGCATCAGCCGCTTGCTTCCTCCAGCGCCGGATTTATCCACAACACTGATGCTCTGGCATAGCGGCTTGGCAACCTGCAATCTGGGCTTGCCAACCCGCCATCCCACAGCAGGTGGTCGCCGACCACTGGTTTGGCACCCCTGTTGTATGTTATGTTTTAGCAAAAGGTAAATTTTTACCTGCAGAAGACCAGTCATCAGCCTGGCTATACTGTTTGCTCTAGATGTGACTGGCTGCAGATATACAAACCCTTTTGGCAGGTAAACGGCTCCCATATATGTATTTAAGCTGTGTATTTAGTTGTTTGCCTGGAATTGAGCTTTAAGTGAATTGATTTGGGTTATTTAAGATCATGTTTAGAGCCCTATGAGTAGGATTGATTTTGTTTTAGTTGTATTGATTTGGCATTTCTACTACATGCGCGATTTTTAGAAGGGTAAAATGATCTAGTTGCATAACATGATTTCCAGTACATGCCTATCAATATTGGAAAAGCATTTATTTTTATTTATTTTTTATTTTTTTTGTGGTTGAACTGGATGGACTTGTGTCTTTTTTCAACCTGACTAACTATGTAACTACTATGTAACTGAATTAAATCGAGGCTTTAGTAAAGCATACAAAGAAATACTCATACTGATTTGTTTTGTTCATAAAGTTTGCCAGTTTGTTGCAGGTACTCCAAGATTGCATGTAATGTGTATTCTAATTATTACCTTCAGTCTTGCTCTGTTGTACAGGCTTTTCTCAAGCATTGAAGCCTACTCTAATTTCACTAGATACTTCAGCAATAACCAGCCAAGATTTGAACTGTTGATGGGCAGGCTGAATGTACCACGTTGATTGTGTACAATCAGGCTGCAAATTCTCTTGCGATTTATTGCTAGTGGCTGCTATGGCCACCAACTATAATGCATTGTCTTCTCCCTTTGAATTGAGCAAATCTGTGGCCGCAGGAAAGAGCTGCACGATTCTGGCTAAAATGAGAATCCCAATTTTTTTGCTTAGAGGATAGATCACGGTTCTCTCACCGTAACATCTTTTACATCGAACAAAAAATTGGCTTAACTTTACTGTTACGTTTTTTTTGTTTGTTTGTTTTGTTTTTTGTAATTCATTGAAGTGTATTTTTTTCCCATAAAATTGTGTTTGAAAGACCACTGTGCTATTACAGTGTGACATAAAATATTGCAACAATGGCCATTTTATTCCCTAGGGTCTCTGCTAAAAAAAAATATAATATAATGTTTGGTGGTTCCAAGTAATTTTTTAGCAAAAAGTACAGATTTTAACTTTGTAAGAAACAAGTGTCAGAAAAAGGTTTAGACTTTAAAGGGACACTAAAGGCAAGATTTTATTTGTTTAAAAATAACAAACCTGTTCTACTTCCACTGTGAAGTTCGTTTGGCACAGAGTGGCCACCGATCCGTGTCTTCTGGGGTCCCTCGGCGGCTGTCTCTGCTCCTCCTCGCAAAAGCTTTCCACGTTCATGCGAGCTCCCTCGCATGGTGGAAAGCTTTTGCGAGCGCTCTCCCGTGATACAGCAGCGGCCATAGCCGCTGACTGTATCACTTGGCCCGGCACACCGCGTCATCCGCTGTGATTGACAGCAGCGCCAATCAACGGCCAGGCTGGGAACCAAATAGGATGGCGAGAACGCGCACGGGACTTTCGAGTGGAGAGGTAAGTAAAACGGGGGGGGGGGGGGGGGGGCGGTGCAATCAGATGTTTTTTTTACCTTAATGCATAGGATGCATTAAGGTAAAAAAACTTTTACCTTTACAACCCCTTTAATTGGTTAAACTTCCAGCAATTACACACAGAAGTTTTATCCATTTGATCTAAGAAGGAAGAGTTACAGGGTTTCTATTTATCTACTAGCACAGACAATGTTAGAAACTTGGCAGACTGCCAAAGTGGGCAGAGATTGTGAGGGGGGTTGAATCGAGATCGCAATTATTATTTTTTTGTAATGATCAATTGTGCAGCTCTAGTAGTTGATAAAACAATATTGAATTCAAAATGACATTTAGGGTCTTCAAAACTACCCGGAAATGCAAAGTATTGCAGACTGGGGATTTTGGGGAGGTGTCATCAGTTACATATGTACGGTAAGTGCACATAAGCACACATGCGTTGGCATGCATAGCAATGCTGCATTGCATTTTAACATTTCTACTTCGCTAAACTTCTTTTTTTGGTAAAGGAGTCTTTGCATTTATGCATGTTGCAGGGTTTTACACTTGCTACACTGGAAGAAAAAGTTGGGTCTGTCCTATTCCTCCTTCAGCTGTTTCCGCCCCCTGCACAGCCTAGCACACTGAGGCTCCATTCACACCTAGGCGTTTTTAACATTGTCGGCTATGGAGATGGTTCACATCTCCACGCCGAAACGCCTGAAGCTCAAAACAAGTCCCGGACCCTTTTTTTTAGGCGGCTTTTGGCGTTCGGCATAGCCGACAATGTTAATCACCCCTCCGGCGTATGTTAGGCTTAAAAAACGCTGCGTTTTGTCGCGGCAATTTGTGGTACAATATGCTGCGTTCAGGTGTGAATGCAAACAGATGCTGCAACCACCTAGGTGAGTATAATTTTTTTTTTTTACTTTTTTCCAACATAAATTCCTCATACTTTTTATAGTCTTAACATGCAAGTTTATCTGTGGTGAGTTGTCCTTGAATGTGAAGAAAAAAAACAATGTAGCCACCACATTTTAAGGACTGTTATGGTGCAATACAATACATTTTTGTTTTAGACTGCCTCTAATTCTGTGGGCAGCTGCTTCTCCTACTGCCTCTAGATATAATGGTTTGAATCACACTGGCATTCTAAAACACCTGCTGTATTCAGTATACTTGTGTGAATGGTAGACTGGACAGAACCAAGTCATTTTGCAACAGTATAAACTTTGTTTGATATCTGCACTGGGTGCATTCTTTAGCGGTCACACATCCGTTGCTTTCCTTGTCTGCATTTTTTCATTGACTATTATGCCCATAGATAAAACTGAAATGTCTTTTGTTGGAGCGGACTTGAGGGATTTTGTGTAAAAGAGCAAGAAACTGAGGGGAAAATATCAGTTTTACAAGACCCTACATGCTGTATTCAGCAGAGTCAATGCTGTAAGCAGCTTGAATTCTCCCTGATTTTTGTCTTGTTGGTAATTCTACTTTGGATACTTTGTTTTTATCTGCTGTATACACTTTTTAAAACCTGCTGTATACACTTTTTAAAACCTGATCTTTTTAAATTAAAAGTTGAAGCAGCAAAAAACATTTAAACGGTTTCCAATAGAGCTGTAGTTCTGTTTAGGCAGTTTTGTGATCCAGGCTCCCCTAAGAGACAACATAGGTTGATTATGGATGTTCGTTGTAGTTGGTGCTGAACACTGGGCTGGAAAAAAGGTTAAATTGCTTCTAAAGGTACAAGGTTTTCTATCGTAATGCATTCTATGCTTGCAAAGCCCCCCCCCCCCCCCCAAATCCTAAATACTTACTCAAGCCTGATCTCGATCCAGCAATGTGCACAAGAGCAGTGGCACACTCTTCACTTTCTCCTCGCAAAAGGATCCTGATGCTGTTAATCACAGCCAATGAGGAGAAAGTGGGGGGTGGAGCCAAGCCATGCATGTCGATGGACACGCAGAGCTGGTTTGAGTGTGCGTGCACATATGCCCCCATAGGCAGTTTGCTATGGGGGCACTAGGCAGGGGGAGCAACACTGGTGGGCGACCCCAGAAGAGGAATATTGGGTCTGCTTTGTGCACTGTAAGGTGCAGAGAATGCATTAGAAACCTATAGGATCACTTTAGTCCCTCAACCTCCAGTGATTCTGCTCTCGAGTGTGACCACTTAAAATATGCTGTGTGGCATGTTTTTTATGATTAAGCATGGACTTCATGAACTGTTGACAAGCGGTATGTCAGTTGGTAAAAACACATTTTGGGTGACATCAGTGACTGAATTGATGACATTTATTTTTTTGGGCTGGGGTGGTGGTGTTTTTTTTTTCCTGGAATGACTGAGGGTTCCTAAATCCCCAGAGGGCCAACATTTGTACAATGTTTTGGTGCCATACAGTAGTTCAGGGGTTTAATCCACAAATGGGAAAGCTGTAGGAAGAGTTGGATGATTGGTCTGAACGTGTAGTGTCACCAGTGATTTACCATTCTCACTTTTAATGTGGTGGGAGGGTTATGGCTATTTTGACCAAGTCAGACACTGTGCATTTGATATATTTTTGATACAAAAAAGTAAAAATGAGAGGAGAGCTGCAGACTGGCACAGCGCTAGATTGAATAAGGGCACAGGTAAGTAAAAGGGGGAAGGTGAGAGGGGTACCTTAATGCAAGAAATGGGTTAATCTTCTTTTTTTTTTTTTTTTTTAGGTTTTGTAACCACTTTAACTTGTCAGTGGTCATTATGGCTGATTTGTGTGTGTGTGTGTGTGTGTGTGTGTGTGTGTACACGTATTTGTATTTATGTACTTTAGCGTGTTTAATGTTGTACAACACTGGAAATGTTCATGTACTGCAGAAATGTACAAAAGATTTTTATTTTATTTTTTTTGTATAAAATTATACATTTTATTGTGGTTTAACAAACTTTTTCATTGCTCCGGTCTCTGGGATGTTTTGTTGACAAGTTATCTTTAGAATTAAAGTTCTAATTTTTTTTTTTTTTTTTTTACAGCTTCCAATCAAAGCCGGGCAGCAGAATACACACACCAAAGTCAGTATGGAGCACAACAAAGAGTGTCTCATAAACATTTCAAAGTACAAATTCTCCCTGGTCATAAGTGGACTTACACACATTTTAAAAAATGTAAACAACATGGTAAGCTTCTAGAGTATGGTTCCAAAAAATATTGTATTCGTTGTTGATGTGCTGTTAAGGCGATTAGCTGTTCCTATTTTGCAGATAGAGATTTTGCCTGCCGTGCCACCTGCTGGGGGGAAAAAAACTAATATTGCCCACATAATTTATTTGATTAGCCAATCGGACAGTCTTGTGATCCATACCAAACAACTAGTATCTTGACCTGCAGAACAATGTACCCATGTTCATGAAATCACGGGTACAATGTGAGACTCCTGCAGACACTCTTATGCCCTGTACACACGATCACTTTTTGTGATTAAATAAAATGACATTTTTAAAAATGTCATTTAAAATGATCGTGTGTGGGCAAAATGTCATTTTAGGTCTTCTGAAAAATGAAAAAAAAAAAATTCGAACATGCTTGAATTTTTTATGTCATTTTTTGTGTCATAAAAAATGATCGTGTGTGGGCAGAAATGACGTTTTAAACCCGCACATGCCCAGAAGTAAGCTTTGAGACGGGAGGTAAAACTACCATTCATAATGGATTAAGTACATTCATCACGCTGTAACAGACAAAAAAGCACGAATCGTCTTTTACTAACAAGTAACCAGCTAAAAGCGAATAGAACTTCCCCTTTAGAGTGCCGTCACTTTGTTCATCATTTTTCAAAAACGATGGTGTGTGGGCAACATAATTTTTAATGATGAAGTTGGAAAAATTTCATTTTTTTTTTCATCACAAAAAGTGATCGTGTGTACAGGGCATAATAGTTCTCTACCCATACTGCTGTACAGCCTGTCAGTTTCAGAGTAACAGGAAGTGTAAATGGACTACGAGGGCCCCGAATAATGCTCCTGTAGTCCATTGAGAACTAAGTCCTTCAGCTGCAGTGGCAGAGAGAACTTAGTCTATTCACAGATGATGCCGCTGTGCAGGTAGAGCCCCTCACAACCACACTGATTTAAAATGGGACAGCAGCTGCAGGGGAAGCGCTGCTTGCTATTACCGGGGGGGGGGGGGGGGGGTGTATTCATAGCCACATGTGGTACATCCTAAATACCGGTGTAACACATTGCTAAAGGTGAACTTGGTCTTTAAAGGATAAGTCCATTCTAACACTAAAATCACTGCATCTACAGATTACATTCACGATCCAACACTAATCTTGCCTCTCTAGGCCTGTAAAGAAGAAATCCATATACATACCTTTTCTGAAGCCGTTCCCTTCCGACCCGATCCCACGCGGAGCTATCGGCTGCAGCTTTACTGTGGAGACTGTGCAGAGGATGCTGCCAACAACGGAAGCCCCATAGTAAGTCTATGGGTGACATCACTCCCCATTAATTTCAGAACGGAGCGGCTTAAAAAAAAGTGTGTATACTGATTTCTTTACAGGGCTTGATAGGTTAGTGTTGGATCGTGTATGTCTGTGGATTTAGTGATTTTTAGTATTGGGGTGGACTTATTCTTTAATAAAGAAGAGACATACTATGTCTCTTTTGCCTTAATTTTCCTTCCTGCTTGTTTCCAATGTACACTAGTTATGCATGCACACCTCAAGTTACAATTTCAACATATGCCAAGATTAGGGAATTCCAACTCATGTACGAGAGTAACGTCACCCTGGTCCAGCCGGCTGAAGGTGGTAGTATATTTACACTAGTTTCTCCTTTGGTCACATGCATAGGTTTATTGTAATGTTGGTCGCTGTGGGACCCCGGAGTAGCAGTTTTTCATGGCAAGTATTAGAGGATGAGTTTTTTTTTTTTTTTTTTTTTTTTTTTTTTTTTTTTTTTAGCCTTTTTTTTTTTTTTATCAGGTAACCTGGTCAAAATGTAAATGGACACAAACCAGTAATTCCCTTCAACCTGTACGCTGTGGAAATCATTTACAACCTTTGTGGATGCGCAGGGGCGGACTGACAACTCATGGGGCCCCCGGGCATTAGATTTATCTGGCCACACAGTATACACACATACTCAGTATACATACACACATAATACACATACACACACAGCTATAATCTTGGGATTTAAAAATAAACAGATTTTTACATACTGTCCCTGGTTTTAATGAGGCTGGCAACCCTGTTTTGGTCCCCCTAGTGGCATGGGGCCCTCGGGCAGTGCCCGAATGGTCAGTCCGTCCCTGTGGATGCGGACATATTCCAAGCTGAGGACATTTCAGTGCTTGTGTTTATAGAAAAACCTGTTTGATTTCCTGGGCAGTGCACACTGTTTTCATCTTTGTCTACTCTAGTCATGTCCATAGCCTCAATGGTGCTCTTGTAGAATGGATTTACTTATATAGTATACTAGCTGAATACCCGGCGTTGCCCGGTCTTCCTATCTTAACCTTTTGGGGAGGAAAATCATAGTAATATAAATATACCCATCTTTTATATAAGAGTGTAGGTAAGGGTTAATTTAACTGTCATATATTTTTATTTGGCATATAAGTAATATGTGTACCAGGTATTATTGAAATATCTCTAGGCGTACAGAAGTTATGTGGGAACATACATTTCCCATTGATTTGCATGGGACTTTAAACAAAAACCCTGACCCTCACAAATGGGGGTAGTTAAGGGATACATTAACTATCCTATAGTTTAAGTGGACATATAAGTAACATGTGACCAAGTGTTATGGAAATATCTACAGCCGTTTGGAAGTTATGAAGTAACATGTATTTCCCATAGAGTTGAATGGGACTTTAAAGGAAAACCCCGACCATGGCAAATGGGGGTGGGTAAGGGTTAAACCACCTATCCTATGTTTGTTTCTGACATATAAGTAACATGTTTGCCAAGTTTCATGTTAATATCTTTGGCCGTTTGGGCGTGATGCTGGAACATACATAAATACACACACGCGTTGAGTTTTATATATATATAGATTGGCTTGTCTTTTTGAACTTTAAAAGCTACAAAAATGTATATTTTTATATTGACTGTTCCATAGGTTTTGTGCATTCTGACCTATATTGTTTTACATTTCTAGAGGATATTTGGAGAAGCTGCTGAAAAAAATTTGTATTTGTCTCAACTGATTATATTGGATACACTGGAAAAATGTCTTGCAGGGGTGAGTACTTCAGTTTTGTGAATGGTTTAACTTTTGAATTTGGAAGCTTAGGTTTTGTGATTGGGGGGGGGGGAAACACCACCCTTTAGATATAAATAGTTGTATTGTACATGTACTGGTTTGATTGGTACTATATTCTTAGTATTGTTCATTGGGAACGCAGTATCATTACACAGGTAATGACTAAATTTCTTCATTACCCTAGTGCTCCATGGTTTTGTGTATAAAAGGCTTTAAGTTTAATGAATGAATAATACTAATCATCAAGTGGGGTTGAGAATTTGTATTCTGCAATTGATTAGTGATCATTGCCGGACCTTGCTGCAGAAGTGCTTTTGATCCGTAGCATTTTTCTTAATTTCTCCTAGTTACTATTCTGCATCTTGCTAGTTAACTACTGGATAGTTTTGGCAAAGAGGACTACCTTGTTTCCAAATTTTTTTTAATGGTAATTGCTCATTACTACCTTCATTCTTGATTTAACCACTTAAGCCCCGGACCATTTTGCTGGTCAATGACCTGGCCACTTTTTGCGATTCGGCACTGCGTTGCTTTGACTGACAATTGCGCGGTCGTGCGACGGGGCTCCCAAACAAAATTGGCGTCCTTTTATTCCCACAAAATAGAGATTTCTTTTGGTGGTATTTGATCACCTCCTGCGGTTTTTATTTTTTTGCGCTATAAACAAAAATAGAGTGACAATTTTGAAAAAAAATAATATTTTTAACTTTTTTTCTATAATAAATATCCCCCAAAAATATATAAAAATATTGTTTTCCTCGTTTAGGCTGATACGTATTCTTCCACGTATTTTTCGGTAAAAAAAATCGCAATAAGCATTTCATTGGTTTGCGCAAAAGTTATAGCGTCTACAAAATAAAGGATCATTTTATGGCTTTTTTTTTTTTTTTTTTTTTTTTAACTAGTAATGACGGCGATCAGCGATTTTTTTTTTTTTATCGGTACTGCGACATTATGGCGGACACTTTTGACACATTTTTGGGACCATTGGCATTTTTATAGCGATCAGTGCTATAAAAATGCATTGATTACTGTAAAAATGTCACGGTCGAAAGAAGGGGTTAATTATGTTAATTCGGAAAGACCCTGCTGAATCGGCCACATTTTTATTAAGCTATGCACACATCTAGGGCTCAGTTATGTAGTTGGTAAAGCACAGTTCAGTAGTTTGAAAGGCAGATTTCTCTGCCTTGCAATCTACTGATCTCTTAATTATAAATGACTGAACTCTGTGTACAGACCACATATGACCACCTCAGAAACTACATTTTGGGCTTGTTGCATAATTCCTAATGGCACCCCCATGCATCTAGCAAATGCGCTTGCATTTACACCTGCTAAAAACTCATGGAACCACAGTACCATGCATTGCGAGCAGCACAATTTGAAATCATGCTGGCTTTTTTTTTTGCATGTTTCACACACTTGGGACAGTCCACTGAAAAATGTGACCAGTGCGAACACTCAAAAAATCTTGGATGCACTTCCTGGTGTGATTGAGCCATCAAACTGGTGTGCCCCAAGATTGTGCACAATTTTAAAGGGTGCCTAGGTTGAAAAACTGTGCCTTTTTTTTTTTTTTTTTTTTTTTTTTTTTTTAACTATATTTTCTTTGTTCCTAAGCCTCAGTTACTTTAGAGCAGGCATGTCTAAAGTCCGGCCCGGGGGCCAATTGCGGCCCGCGTTTTGGTTTAATGCGGCCCCCCTGGTAATTTGGTTATATATATCTTTTGTGGCCCCCAGGGGCCGTATTTTTCCGAGCTGCCTCAGAAGGGACAGGGCGGAACGAGCACCGTCGGATTACATACAGGAGAATCTCCTGTTTCCTCTGCGGCGTCTGTAATAGGAAGTCCCGTCTCCTGGGCTGTCATTGGACGACTGTTCTGTCTATCATAGGAGGCAGGACTTTGTATTAAAGAGGCCGCCAAGTAAACAGGATTTTCTCCTGTATGTAATGTGTTGCCACCCGTCCCGCCCCCCTCCCTGTCCCCTCCGAGGCTGCAAATAAGCATGGATCAGGCTGCATTCATGGCACATGTGAGGCTGCATTCATGGCACTTGTGAGGCTGCAGCTGGGAACTGATTAGTGCAAATGGGAAGAAATTCTGCACAGCCACACTCCACAAAAAGTTTTTGCCTTTATTCAAAAAATAGATTCAAAAATACATGCCACAGCAGATCAGAACGGACAGAAGAGCTGACGCATTTCACACTAACAAACAGTGCTTAGTCATAGCTCTATGATTAAGCACTGTTTGTTAGTGTGAAACGTGGTGATATCCCTTTCTCTATTTTGATTCCTGGGTACTGATTAGGCTGCATTGATGGGCACTGACCCTTATTTTGCTTCACAGTTCTTTATATAAAATAAGAAATCCTCAAACTTCCCTCTTGAAGTGAAGGTGTGTGTATATGTATGTATGTATGTGTGTATATATATATATGTATATGTATATATATGTGTGTGTGTGTGTGTGTATATATGTATATATGTATATATATATATATATATATATGTATATATGTATATATATATATATATATGTATATATATATATATATATATATATATATATATATATATATATATATATATATATATATATATATATATATATATATATTCAAAATAATATGCCTGAGCTCTTCTTTTCACCACACACACAGCCACAAGAGCATTCTTATTGGGCAGTGTATTAGTGCTCGGACGAACACACTTAGACCGAATTTTAATTGTTCAAAGAATGTCAGGCAAAATGGTCGGCCCTCACGCATGTTCACTTCATCAAATCTGGCCCTCATTGAAAAAAGTTTGGACAACCCTGCTTTAGAGCTCTTTACACCACGTGGTTCATGATATCTGGTGTTGCCTGAATTTGACTACAGCACATTGTCCGTTTTTTTTTTTTTTGGCCATGTCCAATCATCTGAAGATGGCATCTTAAAGCGGGGGTTCACCCTTAGAGGGCACTTTTCCCCCTTAGATTCCTGCTCGTTATTACTAGGGGAATCGGCTATTTATTTTAAAATATGAGCAGTACTTACCCGTTTACGAGACGCATCCT
The DNA here is from genome assembly GCF_905171775.1 of Rana temporaria. Classification (NCBI taxonomy): domain Eukaryota; kingdom Metazoa; phylum Chordata; class Amphibia; order Anura; family Ranidae; genus Rana; species Rana temporaria. The sequence continues at coordinate 240,000,702 of NC_053490.1, read as the reverse complement.
CTCCGTCGCTTCCGGGTATGGGCTTCGGGAATGGGCGTTCCTTCTTGATTGACAGTCTTCCGAGAGGCTTCCGACGGTCGCATCCATCGCGTCACGATTTTCCGAAAGAAGCCGAACGTCGGTGCGCAGGCGCAGTATAGAGCCGCACCGACGTTCGGCTTCTTTCGGCTACGAGTGACGCGATGGATGCGACCGTCGGAAGCCTCTCGGAAGAATGTCAATCAAGAAGGAACGCCCGCTCCCGAAGACCCATACCCGGAAGCGACGGAAGAAGATGCAGCTCGAAAACGGGTAAGTACTGCACATATTTTAATATAAATAGCCGATTCCCCTAGACCGAACGAGCAGGAAGCTAAGGGGAGATTTTTTTTTTTTTTAAAAATGGGTGAACTCCCGCTTTAACCCTTATTGTAATGGATATGAAAATATCCTGTATTGTGATGTACTCCAAGAAAAAGATTTTACAGGTAAACCGAAAATCCCATTTTATCACCCCCCTCACCTTTATTGCCCCAATAGTATGTAGCGCCCCCTTACTTTCTATGTGGGCGCTACACTAAAGTTAGTGGGGAATGGAAGGCTTAGTTTTACTCCCATTTGTGATTTATGGAAACTCAGGCTGCTGCCCATTTCAGAATCGGTCCTGTAGGTCAGTCTGCGCTCCAGGGGTATGTTGTCACCCCTGGGCGGCAGTTGGCGCTAGAGGGGTTCTGACGGACCCACCTTCTCCCAGCAGCCAATCGGAGGAGTTCTTGCCTCGTTGGGCATGCTGGGAGGGGGATATATCTGGGGCAGCCGCTTTTGGCGGGTTCTATGCGGGACCCGAGTTCCAGGTGCGGTACCCACCTTCAGGGTACGCGCATCCATGGGCCCCGCCACCGTGGCCTGCTTCGCTGAGGTTGTGCACCATGCAGAGCCTCATCCTGACATTGAGAGGGGCCCCAGCGGCTTGCTGGGTCCCAACCTTCTGTTGAGAGGATCCTAAGCTGGAGGCTGTGCGATGGGGGATCGGCTCGGGGGAACCTAGAACTAGAGGTTGTCCAGGAGGCCTAGACGAACCATCGGGGATCCGGTCACCACACCATATGACAGGTATGCTCAAGCTGTCAGTGGGTGACACTGATTGAACTAACTGGGAGGATTTGCTCAAATTGATCTCACAAATCCTAAGTTGTCCAGCCTGTGGCAGAGGTCTGTTTCCTCCCAGTGATCCGCAAGTGACGCTCCGGCTGCCAGGCCTGAGATAACCGCCTGTCCGGGGAACTTTACCCACCCTGTTTGGGGTGGCGACGTATTGAGCTATATCATTGCTGAGAGCAGGCTTGCTCTCTCTTCATATCCAAGGCCTGATATTAAAGTTTTCTCTACGCTCATCAACCTTTCTCTGTCGTGTGCCATGTTGATGTTGGCCGTGTTGGGCCTTGGAATAAAGCATTGAAAACTGAATTGATGTCTGGACACTTGCTCTTTATTCACACTCACAGAAATCACCCCTAGACCAAGTCAAAAAGCTAACTCGGTAAGCTGATCCCAAACTAATCAGCGGCTCCTTCGGGGGTGAGCGCTACAAGTATATCTCTGAATTTAAAGGGAGCACTCTTATAGCCACATCCGTATGAAAGTTTAGGATAAACAGAAAAAAGGGGAGGGGCAAACATAGCCCACAGATCGGACTTTAAGGGCACAATGAGCAGTGGAGAGTATACAATAATTATAGCAGTACATGGTACAAAGAACATTTGAGAGTTAAAAAAGCATATATACATAATAGTGAGCCCCTGTGTCTTTGTACAGGGGCTCACCTGTGGGCTACTTCTGCCCCTCCCCCTTTTTTTAATGGTATATTTCAGAGCAAATTGAACGTTTTTTTTTTTACTGCTTTTTAAACGCTTGGTTTACCTGGTTTAAAAGGACTCTGGTGTGACTATTCTAATATAAAATGCAGTTTCCTACCTTTGTATGCATTAGTGAAGAGTTATAGAGCTATAAAAAGGATGTTTTTCCCAGTGGGCTTTGTTTTTCTAAAATATAATTGGGCTGTTATATGCTCATTCTATGCAGGCAGTGCGTTGTTCTTTAGTCTTTTATCTCACAATTGAGTTTTATTTACACTTTCTCATTTCAGCAACCAAAAGACTGTATGCGCTTGGATGAAACGATGCTTGTTAAACAGCTGCTACCTGAGATCTGCCATTTTATTCACACACATCGAGAGGGCAACCAGCATGCAGCCGAGTTGCGGATTTCTGCTTCAGGAGTCTTGTTCTCTTTAAGCTGCAATAACTTCAATGCAGTTTTCAGTCGCATTTCCACCAGGTGAGAAGCAGTAAATTGTAGCATTAAGGGAAATTAAAAAAAAAAAAGATTCTAGATGCAGTGTATTTTGTGGTATCGCATGAATTTGATGTTTTTCGCAAATTCCTCATTGGAGTATTCTTCCACAGAATGGCAATGTAGCTGCGCAGCCTAGGGACAATTCCAAATGAAAGCTTTGTTGTATATTCACTGGCTTATATGATATTGACAGCAACCAGAGATCTTGGATATATCTTCTGTCCAAACTTGGATTTTTAACTTTTTTGGAAAAATGTAACCAAAGTAGAGTCCCTTACAGAAATTGAGCAGCAGTTAATGGTGCACAAAGTATTAGTGAGCAGCCAATTATGTAACACCAACTACTGGTACTGCAGGTTAAAGCATGTGAATGCTCAGTTGTGTTACAGAACATGAAGTGTATAACCGCTAATTGTTAAAAAAATAAAATAAAATAGGATGTATGTTTGTTTTAAATGACAGTCTCCAGAAAATATGTTTTATGTTTAACAGCTCAAAATGTTTGGTAATTTCTATAAAAGATTCTCCGAGGATTTATTTAACTAAGAAATCTGTAGGTTTATAAGGTGCCATTTGCCACATAAAGAGATTGTAAATGTTTTTTTTTTTTTTTCCCAAATGACAAACTTGTCATACTTATCTTGATCCTCCTCTTTTGGGGTCCCCAGCTGGTTACTGTGGGGACACTCGTTTGGGCTTGAATCCCGATTCGCGCCCTGCCCCCCCGCTCTCTGCTCGCTGGCTGTAATTGACAGCAACAGGTTGCCAATGGTTTTCTCCGCTGTCTCCATATCCAGTGAAGAGAGAGCTGCAGGAGGGGGAACTGCGCACAGATGTTTGTTTTGGTTTTCTACCCTAATACAGAGAATGCATTAAGGTAAAAAAAAATACCTTTTTACAATCGCTTTAAGTTGGAGATTTAGCCAAAATATCCTAATTCAAAAATAAACTTGACTGTTGTTTTTTTTTGTTTTTTTTTTTTAGGTTGCAAGAGCTGACGGTTTGTTCGGAAGACAATGCTGATGTTCACGATATAGACTTGATACAGTACATTAATGTGGACTGTGCAAAACTGAAAAGGCTGCTACAAGGTTGGTGCATTCCTATGGCAACACTTATTTTAGTATGTCACAGGGGAGTAATTTCTCCACCTCCTGATGTTTGAATACTGGCCAATAGCAAAGCTTGACTCAGCCCTCCATAACCCGTCCCATCCTTGGCATTTTTTTTTTAGTGTTTGTAGATGATGGACCTGTCTCTCTCTAAAGCCTTGTACACGCGATCGGATTTCCATCAGACAACTCCGTGGATTTTTGTCCAAAGGGCGTGGGCCATGAACTTATTCTGCATACAGACAGCAGAACATTTTTAGCCAACAGTCACGAAACTACAGAGTTTTTCTGCTCTTTAGTGCCACCCCTTGGGCAACTTCTGCTAATGTTGTCCTATGGTTGGCATTGGTTCGGAAAATGCATGTTTGTACTTTGGATTTTAGTCCAATGTATTTGTGTACACACGATCGGATAATCTGACGGAACACATTTGTTGTCGGACAATTTGACAGCATAACCATTCAACATTTGTCAGATATTCCGACAACAATTGTCTGATGGTGCATACAGTCTTATTATCCGACAAAACACGTCCATTTCACAATTGTTGGAATATCCAATCGTGTGCAAGGGCCTTTAGAGTCCTTTCTCCTAAGATACAAAAAATACATCCACTGAACTGTGCTCCTGAGCCTTGGTGCTCTAGAGCAGGGGTCTCCAAACTGCGGCCTTTTGCTTGCCTTCGTCCGGCCCTTGGGGCACTATTCCAGCCACTGACACCAACAATGGGGAATCATTCCTGATGCTGAAGCCACCAATAGGGCACTATTCAAAGAATTGTTTTTACATTGTTTAGATAGGACCTCTTTTTGTTTATTTTGGTGGATTTTTGTTTAAATGGGTGGAGTGGGTATTGTGCCTGCTTCTGTACTTGTTATCTAAAACCCTAAATAGAATTAAAAAAAAAAATAGGATTTTTTGTATTTCAAAGGCTTGACATATGGGTTGTGTTCCTGTTCATAGGAGAGGACTAGGCAGAACATGTTTGATATATAAAAATAAAGTACAGCGCTAAGTGAAAAATTCTTGAAAACAAAAATGTGAAATAAATTAATAAAATATATAAAATATAAGAGTGAATGACATGTGTTGAAACAAACAATTGTGAAGAAAAAGTTCAAAACTATAGGTATTGAAGTCCATAAAATGTGTTGAGTTAAGTTGATAAAGTAGCGCGGTAAAGTGCAAATATAGAGGGAATGCGGCGTCTCCTCAGATCCTCTCCTGTCTGCTAGGCTCTGTAACTGCGTATCTCCGTAATCAAAGCGGGATGACGTTCCAATCAGCAAGGCCACACCTACGCGTTTCGTCATCAAAAGATGTCGCCGGGGCCTATCGTGGAACGTCATCGCGCTTTGATTACGGAGATACGCAGTTATGGAGCCTAGCAGACAGGAGAGAATCTGGAGGAGACGCCACATTCCCTCTATATTTGCACTTTACCGCGCTACTTTATCAACTTAACTGTAAGTGCAACTTTATTAGCCAGTTAAACCCACTTTTAAGCAGTATTACGCTATGGGGTTTCCTTTTTTTTTTCTCATTTCATGAGTTATTGAAGCATCAACTTTCTGGAGCGAGTTCATTTTGGAGTTGATGCCTGTTTATTTGAAGCAAGTCTATCCGGGTAGACTTTAAAAATCCCTGTGTCTATCTAGACCGCTGTAATGACGGTCATCCATTTGTGGTAAGGAGACTACATCTCACTCACTGGGTGTTCTCTTGGTGGAAGAAGATTTTTCTCTTTATTCATCCAACTTTTATTGCGATGTGAATCACATTTTATGGACTTCAATACCTATAGTTTGGAACTTTTTTCTTCACAGTTGTTTGTTTCAACACATGTCATTCACTCTTTTATATTTTATATATTTTATTCATTTATTTCACATTTTTGTTTTCAAGAATTTTTCACTTGGCGCTGTACCTTATTTTTATATATTAATTTACTTTTGGTCTCTTTGGTAATTGGTACTGGCAGCTTTTTCTCCATGTATCAATTTTGGGACTTCACGTTCACATATTTTGTTAGGGCAGTGTTTTTTTTTATTAGAACATGTTAGATATTTTAATACATGTTACTTTAACAGAGTTGAACAGCCCCACCCAGGGGGCGATCCCTCAGGACATAACCCTCCTCCCTGCAGCATGCAGCCTCAGTTCGTAACAAGCAGTACAAACCTAAAAAGGAGGGGTGGGTGCTGTGTCCATCCATGGACGACAGAGAAAAGGATTTTACGGTGAGTACAAAAAATCCTATTTTCTTATTGTCCATGGGCGGACACAGCCTTCAAAGTCTTGACATATGGGACGTCCCCAAGCAGTGTCAAAAAACGAGGGGTGGGAACGGCATCAGTAAAAACAATTTAACTTCATACCAAAAGAAGTAGAGCTCCTCAACAGAGGAGTTGCAACTTTAAACAGCCGCCTGCAAAACCTTGCGGCGGAATGAAGCATCTGAAGATGCACTCACATCAACCTTGTAAAATTTGGAAAAGGTCTGAACGGACAACCAATTTGCCGCGTTACACACCTGTGAGACGCTTGATGTCGGAAAGCCCAGTAATCACCAATTGCCCTGGTTACATGTGCCGCGATCGGAAAGGGGGACGCTCGCCCCTTAAGAGCATAGGCCTGTATGACGGTCTGCCTGATCCACCGAGAAATGGTGGCTGACGAGACCCTTTTGTGGACCAGATACCGACACAAAGTGAGTCAGACCTCCGAAACGGAGACGTAGCGGACAGGTACCCCCGCAAAGCATGTACCAAGACTAAAGTATGCAGCGCAACCTCAGGATGCGCCGGTCGAGGACACAAGGATGGAAGTACAATGTCCTCGTTAAGGTGAAAGGATGAAACCACCTTCGGAAGAAAGGACGGTTGCGGGCGCAACACCGCCTTATACTTATGGAGGATCAAGTAAGGCGACTTGCAAGACAAGGCCGCCAATTCAGAAACACGTCTGACAGAAGTAATGCCCACTAAAAAGGCCACCACCTGAGATGGTGTCAAGAGAGGAATCTCTGTTTTCAAAGGGAGGTTCTTGAAGAACCGAGAGCACTATATTCAGATCCCATGGAGGAAGAGGTGTTTTAAGAGGGGGAAGTATGACACACCCCCTGCACAAAGGTACCCACCAGAGAATAGGCCGCAAAAAGAACACAGCGAAAGCTGAAATCTGTCCCTTAATGGTGCTTAAGGCAAGTTTCTGATCTACTCCACGCTGTAAAAACAGCAGGACCCTGGAAACCGAATACGTCAGTGGACGCCACCCCATCTCCTTGCACAAAGAGATGTAGGCCTTTCAGGTGCGACGGTAGATCTTCCTGGAAGATGCTTTCCGCTCCCTCAGCATGGTTGAGATGTCCAAGTCGTAAAGACCTCGGTCCCTTAGTACCTGGCTTTCAGTAGCCATGCCGTTATAGACTGTGTAAAGCAGGATGAAGTATGGGACCCTGAGACAGAAGGTCCTCCCGCATTGGCAGCCGCCAGGGTGCATCCGCCACCAGGCACACGAGATTGGCGAATCTGGAGCGATTAGAATCATCTGGATCCATTCGGCCTCCACTCTGCAGAGCAGCCAAGTAAGCAACTTCAATGGGGGGAAGGCATAAATTAGCTGATATTGACCCCACAAGGCCACTTGCTTGTCTGCCCAGGGATCTCTGGACCTGGAAACAAACCTCGACACTTTGCTGTTGAGGCGAGAGGCCAGGAGATCCATGTCCGGTGTGCCCCACCTCCTGCAAAGGAGTTGAAATGCCTCCGGATGCAATGACCATTCCCCCTGGTCCAGCACCTGGCGACTCAGGTAGTCCGCCTGACAGTTTTCTACGCCCGGAATGTAGACGGCCGATTAGAGCCGGCACGCTTCTTTCCGCCCAACGCAGGATGTGAGCGACCTCGGACGCTGCAGCCGAGATCTGTGTTCCCTGACGGTTGACATAAGCCACTGCCGTGGCATTGGGCGACCTTGAAACCTCCTCAACCACGAGGAGAGGCATGGCCTGAACGCCCAAAGTTCCAGGACATTGATCAGCAGACGGGATTCCTGTAAAGTCCAGCGACCCTGGGCCGACTGGACCCCCCAGACGCCCCCCCCAACCTGTGAGGCTGGCATCTGTCGTAATCACCGTCCACTGGAAGGGAAGGAACGACTTCCCGGACCGAAGAGACGGGGATCTCGGCCACCAATTCGGAGAGACTCTGACTAGGTGGCTTACCTGAATCTGGCAATCCAGAGACAATAGAGATTTGTTCCATTTGGACAGGATCTCCTTCTGCAATACTCGAGTGTGGAACTGGGCATACGGTACTGCCTCGAAGGAGGCTACCATCAGACCCAGGAACAGCTTCACTGCAGACTGAAAAGTCTGCAATTTTTCTAGGGGAAGAAAGACTTTCGCCTCGAGTCCAGAATCAACCCCAGGTATTCCAAACGCTGAGTCGGTACCAGGACCGACTTCTGGATGTTTAACACCCACCCTATTTCTCGGAGGGTCTGGCTGGCAATGGTCACATCGACCTCTAATTCTGAGCCTGAAGCTGCTCTCAGAAGAAGATCGTCTAAGTAGCCCACGACGGCAATGCCTCGCTGTCTCAGCAAAGCTAGAATCGGTGCGAGCACATTGGTGAAAACTCTTGGTGCTGACGCTAGGCCAAAGGGAAGAGCCACAAACTGATAGTTGTATTCTCCTATTGCAAAGCGCAGAAACCTCTGAAAATCCCCCGGATGGAGCGCAGCCATCACCGAGCGAATGGATTTCATGCGGAACTTCCGTACTCTCACAAAGGGCTTTGAGGTCCAAGATTGGACGGACCCCGTCCTTCGGGACCACAAACAGATTAAAAAAAAAAAAATCCCTGAAACCTCTCGTCCTGCGGAACAGGTAAAATTACCCCGCAACTCAGTAAGTCTTGCACTGCTCCCAGCAGGGCAGACCGATGAGCCGGATCTTGTACCCCGAAGTGACCACCTTGCAGACCCACTGGTCGGAGCGCAGGGAGGTCCACCGAGCTGTGAACCTGCGAAGCCCCCCCCCTCCCATTAGTCAGGTGGGGGGCAAAACTTCATGCGGTGGTGGGTTTGGATGCCGGTTTGTTCGGCTTGCGCACCCAGGGACGTTTCTGTCCCCCAGCTGAGCCTTCTCCTCTGCTAGGCAGAAAAAACTGAGGCTGCAGGGAGGAGGTTTATGTCCTGAGGGACCACTCCCTGGGTGGGGCTGTTCAACTCTGTTAAAGTAACATGTATTTAAATATCTAACATGTTCTGCCTAGTCCTCTCTTATGAACAGGACCATAACCCATATGTCAAGACTTTGAAGACTGTGTCCGTCCATGGACGATAAGAGAAAAATCCTCTGCTCGAGTCAGTCTGTCGAGAGCAGCCTTCGTGGTTTTGATGTAGGGGTGAAACAGCGGTGATGCAAAGCAGGCAGTGAGAGATGACATCTCTCTGCTGCCCTCCGCAGCGCTGACAAATTGGCAGAGACCGCAGCGATCACATAAGATGTCTGAGCTTGTGGCTTTGTCCTGTTAAGGAATCTATTCCTTGTTGGACCTCAGAACCCCTTCCTGTCTAAGATGGTCCTTAGATTTCATTTGAATCAGGACCAAGTTTTGCTTTCCTTTTGTCTGGATCCAAAATATCCTAAGGAGACTGATCTTCACAGCCTGGATGTAGCTAGAGATGTAGGAGTATTTTGCAGTCATGGCCTTAATTTGTCGATGTGGCTCACTGTTCCTGTTGCCTGAAGACTCCAGAAAGGGACTTGTTGCCCCTTGATCCACAGTTTAAGTGGTTTTTATAAGTTACTCGGGTGTTGACTTGAAATGTAGGGTTTCTCCTTTTCTGTGAAGGCCCTTTTCACCAGAGGTGTCAGTGCTTTGTGGGCTTTCCAACATCAGGCCTGGTGGATGCCAGTCTTGGTTGAAAAGTTCTCCATAAGGCCCTGTAATAGCCTTCTCAGTTTGTTGCTTTTTTGGGGTTTGTTCTTTGGCTGAGTTAGACTTTTTTTTTTTTTTTTTTTTTTTTTGCTTGTCCCTCATGGGATTGCTAGGGATGTCCCAATGGTCTAAGCGTTAACACTCTCTTGTAATGTACAATTAGGAAAGTGGGTTATTTGACTTGCCTTTACAATACATTTTGGAGTACATCATAGGTCACAGGTTCCCCCCTCCATTTTAAAGAAGAGTTCTTAGAGCAGATAAGCAGAGCTTTCACTTTGGGGTGGAAGTTCGCTTTAATTCCAATATTTTTATGCTGGCAAAACTGAGGCAATCATGGGAGTGGTAGGGGTTGGGCAGTGCCAAGCTTTGCTATTTCCCAATGGCCGCCACCTGGAGGTTGAGCATAACACTGTAGTCTAAAAGTTAACTGTCCTGTGTTCTATGATGATCTCCAAAAAAGAGATTTTACAGGTCCAAAATACTGTTTGTTTTTTTACTACACAGTTATACAATCAAATTAATATTTGACTACAACAAGTTTACAAATGTATTCTAGTTCCAAAAAAGACAGTTAATTGTATGTTTTGTTTTTTTCAGAGACGGTTTTCAAATTTAAATCCCTAAAGAAAGTGGCTCAGTTGGCGGTTATCAATAGTCTTGAAAAGGTAATAACTGATGACAATACACCCTGGAATTCATAGTGTATTAGACACTCATTAGAAATCTGTCTCCTGGCTGTGCAACAAATGACATTTGCAACAGATAAATGTAACTGGTAAGATGTACAGTTGTGCTCATAAGTGTACATACCCTGGAAGAATTTTCTTTCATAGCCATTTTTCATAGAATATGAATAACACAAAAACGTTTCTTTCACTCGTGGTTGGTGTTTGGCTGAAGCCATTTATTATCAACTGTGCTTACTCTTTTGAAATCATAATGACAACATAAACTACCTACATGACCCTAATCAAAAGTTTACATACCCCAGTTCTTAATGCTGTTTAACCCCACCTTAACATCAATGACAGCTTAAATTATTTTGTGGTATATGTGGATGAGGCTCTTTATATTCTCAGATGGTCAAGCTGCCCATTCCTCTTGGCAAAAAAACTCCAGTTCCTGTAAGTTGTTGGGCTGTCTTTGCATGAACTGCACGTTTTGAGATCTTCCCAGAGTGGCTCAATGATATTGAGGTCAAAAGACTGAGATGGCCACTCCAGAACCTTTTTTCTGCTGTAGCCAATGACAGGTCGACTTGACCTTGTGTTTTGGATCATTGTCATGTTGGAATGTCCATGTATGTCCCATGTGCAGCTTCCGGTCTGATGAATGCAAATGTTCCTCCAATATTTTGAGAACATACTGCATTGATCTTGCCAACAATTTTGACCAAATTTCCTGTGCCTTTTTTATTTATTTTTTAGCTCTTATATCCCCAAAACATCAGTGATCACCTCTGTGTTTCACAGTAGGAATGCTGTGCTTTTCATCATAGGCTTTGTTGACTCCTCTCCAAATGTAGCGTTTATGGTTGTGTCTAAACGGCTTAATTTTGGTCTCATCACTCCGAATGACTTTGTGCCAGAAGGTTTGAGACTTGTCTCTATGCTGTTTGGCGTAATGTAAGTGGGATACTTTGTGGCATTTGCGTAGTAATGACTTTCTTCTGGCGACTCGACCATGCAGCCCATCTTTCTTCAAGTGCTTCCTTATTTTGCATCTTGAAGCAGCCACACCACATTTTCAGAAGGTCCTGTATTTTACCTGAAGTTATTTGTGGGTTTTTCTTTGCATCCCGAACAGTTTTCCTGGCGGTTATGGCTGAAATTTGAGTTGGGCTACCTTACCGTAGTTTGGTTTCAACAGAAACCCTAATTTCTTTATTGTACACCACGGGACACAGTCTTTTTTTTTTTTTTACATAATGGGTTAAGGGTCACCAGCGGTGATTGGACACTGGCACAACCAATTAAAGACGGTTCCCCTCCATATAACCCCTCCCATCAGGGTAGTTCCTCAGTTTTTCCACCCTTGTCTAAGAGGTGTTGGATGAGCGAGGATGTGCTAAGGATAGCTCTGCTAAGAAGGCCCTCTGGGGGTGAAGGAGCTATGCTTTAAGGATCCATCCAAGACGCTAAGAATCATGCTGAATCTGCATGGGATCCGGGCCTCATGGAGGAGGCGTCGTCTGTAATGTCTCTTTTCTGAGTACTGGGCTCTGGCGGCGGGGATAAGGTAAGAGAAAAGGAATCCTAAGAACAAGCTTAAAGAGGTTGTAAAGGTTTTTTTTTTTTTTTTTTTTTTCTAAATAGATACTAGTGCATTGTTGGTTCACTTACCTTTTCCTTCAATTTCCCTTCTAAATATTTTTTTTTGTTTGTCTGAATTTCTCACTTCTTGTTCCTCCTCAGTAAGGTGTTCTGTAAACTGTTCTAAATTACTTTCCACCGCTCAGATGATGGTGGAAAGCTTACTGAGGCGAAACAGGAAGTGAGAAATTCAAACAAAGAAAAAACTCATTTAGAAAGGAAATCGAAGGAAAGGGTAGTGAATCAACAATGCACTAGCTTAACAACTTGCCGCCCAGCCGCCGTAGTTTTACGGCGGCAGGTCGGCTCCCCTGCGCGAGAGCACGTAGCTATACGTCGGCTCTCGCACAGGCCACTAGGGGCACGTGCACGCCGCCGGAGGCGCGCACTCCCCCGACCCCGTGCTCGTGCCCAGCGGGCTAGGATCGCCGCCGGGCACACACGATCGCTCGTTACAGAGCAGGGACCGGGAGGTGTGTGTGTGTGTGTGTGTGAGCACACAGCTCCCGGTCCTGTCAGGGATAGAAATGCTGATCTTAACCCCTTCCCTGCCCCCTAGTGTTAACCCCTTCAATGCCAGTGGCATTTTTATAGTAATCCAATGCATTTTTATAGCACTGATCGCTATAAAAATGCCAATGGTCCCAAAAATGTGTCAAGTGTCTGAAGTGTCCGCCATAATGTCGCAGTACCGAAAAAAAAAAATCGCTGATCGCCGCCATTACTAGTAAAAAAAAAATATTAATAAAAATGTCATAAAAATACCCCCATTTTTTCAAAATTGTCGCTCTATTTTTGTTTATAGCGCAAAAACTAAAAACCTCAGAGGTGATCAAATACCACCAAAATAAAGCTCTATTTGTGGGGAAAAAAGGACGCCAATTTTGTTTGGGAGCCACGTCGCACGACTGCGCAATTGTCAGTTAAAGCGACGCAGTGCTGAGTCGCAAAAAGTGCTCTGGTCTTTGACCAGCAATATGGTCCGGGGGTTAAGTGGTTAAAGGAACCTATTTAGAGAAAAAAAGACGAACCTTTACAACCCCTTTAAGGATCCTTTTCAAAACCTGTGAGTTGGGTGTCTTCTCTGTTTTGGCCACTAGAGGGAGTAAAAAGCTGAGTTTACTCACTTCACTCTGTACGATGTCCGATCCACTGGATAAGCACATTCCTTCCGCTGCAAAGCTCTGCATCAGCACGGCAACAGCTCCTCCCCCCCTAGAGCGCGGAGTATCCCAAGAAGGAATAAAGTAAGGCATCAGGAAGGTAGCAGAGAGTTGCGCTCTCATCCCTCACGGCCGCCATAATGCCCCAGGCGTGCGCAGGGGGGTGCATTTTATAGACGGGGGGCGGAGGAGATCGGAATGTGCACGGGCACGTGGATCAAAGATGGCGCTCAAACAGGAGCCCTCAAAAGCACATGGAGGCCGGCAGCTCTTCCCCAGGGACACAAGCTGCAGCAGCGATAGCAGCGGAAGGGGACACGTAAGCTCTGTGGTTGGTAGGTCACTACCAAGAGAGACACCCACTCCATAGCATGAAACTGTGTGTTTAAGTTGCATACTTTATGTAGATTGCTAAACTGAGCACAGTAGTATATGCTTATTGGTACCTCGGCTTATGGCTTAATATGTCTCCCCTTAGAAGGAATTCAGCGACTAAAATAGACAAGAAAGCACCGACGCCTGAGACAGGAGGCTCTAGCTGTACCTGCTCGGTACATTCCTCCCCTGTAAATCTTGATTTACCAATACCAGAGGAGCCATTGCCACCATCGGCAGTAGCTACTTCTCCAGTGGCGTCTGGGCCTGCATATGTCACTGAGGACAATTATCGCAGCCACGGAAAAACTAGAGGGAAAGATCGCTACGCTAATCGCAAAGTCCTCGTAAAAGGACAAAAAGCGAAGCAGATCTCCTTCAATGCTGTTAGATCCCCTTTCGGAAAAATCTGAAGAGAAGGATGAGGAGGAGATAACACCTACAGAGGACAGGGATGAAGAGTCGGACGGATCAGGGATTGAGGAGGAACCCTTTTTTGGCTTCCCAAATGCTAAGGTCACAGGTAAAATTTTATGCTGAAACAGTGCGTACTACATTCAAGTTGCCTTTTTCGGAGTTAACTTTATCACCTGTCTCCTCCCTGGGCTCATTAAAATCCCTGCAGGGTGCATGCTCTTTTCCAGTCCATCCTTTGTTAAAGAAACTTATCTATGCAGAATGGTTACACCCAGACAAGCGTTTCTCACCTCCAAAGAAATTTGATATTCTTTATCCTATGGAGGAAGAATTTTTCAAGAAGTGGAGCCTGTCTTCGGTAGATGCAGCCATTTCTTGTGTAAATAAGAACCTGACTTGTCCAGTGGATAACGTACAGGTGTTTAAAGACCCTTCGGAAAAGAAATTGGAATCTTTATTGAAGTCTTCCTTCCTTCTTGCTGGGTCAATCGCCTAACCTGCTGTAGCAGCAGTAGGCATGTGTCAGGTCCTCCAAGGACCAGGTGAAACGGACTGAAGGCGCTGCCTCCAGAACAAGTCAAACTCTGGGAGAATTTGCCTAGAGCCTTATGTTTTTACAGTAGACGCGATGAGGGATTTGATTCTGCAAACATCTCATCTCACACTTCAGCTGGTGCATATGCGCAGAATTCTTTGGCTAAAGCATTGGTCTGCAGAGGCACCCTGCAAAAAACTTTTGACTAGTTTCTCCTTTCATGGCGGATGCCTCTTTAGGGAAGATTTGGAGAAATATATCTAAAAGATATAGAGTGGGAAAAGCACTCTATTACCAGAGAAGAAGAAAAAGAGACCTTGTTTTAAACGTTCTCTCTCCCCGGCTCCTGCTAAATCTACCTCCAGCCAGTGGCGACGGCATTTTCAGCCGGCCACAAAAACCAAAGAAAACCAGGCCCAAAATCACAAGCAGTGGGGTTCAAGAGCGAACAAGCAAAACCCCAAAGCCTCTGCATGAAGAGGCACCCCGCTCGGCCGAGTGTGTGTGTGTGGGGGGGGGGGGGGGGCGACTTTGTCAGTTTTCAACAGCATGGCAGACAGAAATCCTGGACAGATGGGTAGTATCCACAGTATCCCTAGGGTACAAACTGGAATTTACGAAGCTCAAGGCTTTCCAAGGATCCTTTTAAAAAGCGTGTCCTTCAAAGGATTGGATCACTTGCTATCCCAAGGGGTGATCACAGAAGTACCCTTAAAGGAGCAAGGTTCAGGGTTTTATTCAAACTTCTTTGTAATCCCAAAGCCAAACGGAGATGTCGGACCCATTCTGGATCTAAGAGCTCTAAATCAATTTCTGAACATTCGCCATTTCCGAATGGAAACTATTCGATCAGTGGTCGCCACCCTACAAGGCGGAGAATTCATGGCGTCAATAGACATCAAAGACGCATACTTGCATGTATCTATCCAGCCCGCTTACCAAAGATTTTTAAGGTTTGCAGTGGAACATTGCCATTTTCAGTTTGTGGCTCTACCCTTTGGTGTGGCTACCGCACCTCTGGTATTTACAAAGGTACTAGCCCCTCTGTTGGCAAATCTCAGAGCACAAGACATAGCGACAACTGCTTATCTAGACGATCTACTGATCATAGATCAGTCAGTAGCAAAATTAGATCACGCTGTGCTCACCACTATAAAGTACCTGGAGCATTTAGGATGGATTGTAAGCTTACAAAAATCTTCTCTATAAGCCCAAAGAAGGTGGAGCTGCGGTGGCTCAACGCGATTGTCACTGCGCTGACAAGCCATTGACCTCTGCAGCTAGGGGTTCGGATCCTGGTCTCAGCTACATGTGAATTGAGTTTGGTGGTCTCAGCCCGGCTCCCGGTGGGTGTGCTATGCGAGGTAAGCCTGCGCTTAGTACGCCCACCCCCCTCCCACAAAAACCACCACACTTACACGCACTCGAAATTGGGTTAACATGCACGCACTTTGACCACGCGGTCTCTAAAAAGAGAGGCGAAGGACTAACGGGGCTGGTTGAGCGGGCTAGATCCTCTCACTCCCTTATAGGGAGTCCCTCTGCCCCGTTGGGCTTCAAAGCGGAGCAGGTAGGGCGGGCTGTGTGGGAGGACCCCCTCACACACCCACCATTGCCACCCGGGGCATGGAGAAAGGTGGCAGATTGCCTCTGGGGGAGGCCTGCCTACTCCCAACTCCTGCAGTCCGGCTCCTCTCTCGAGTACACGCACAAAAAATACACTTAAAAAAAAAAAAGCCCAAAGAAGGCTTGGAGTACTTGGGCATGATCATAGACACAGCCCAAAGCCGGGTATTTCTACCAGAACCAAAGATCAAGTCACTAAAGGACCTGATCCACAAGGTCAAGACAAACAAGAAACCATCTATTCGCCTTTGCATGAGGCTATTGGGGAAGATGGTAGCCTCCTTCGAGGCTGTTCCTTATGCCCAATTTCACTCAAGACTACTTCAGGGCAGTATTCTAGCTGCCTGAAACAGGAAGATCCAAGCTCTGGATTTACCCATGCGCCTGTTGCCACAGGTGCGCTAAAGCTTCAGTTGGTGGTTAAAGCGGGGGTTCACCCTATCGACGGGAAATTATTATTTTTTTTTTATTTTACCTTAAAATCAGGCATTGTAGCGCGAGCTACAGTATGCCTGTCACGAATTTTTTACCGCCGTACTCACCTTGTAGTCGTCCATCGAAGATTCCGGGGAATGGGCGTGCCTATGGAGACGGAGGATGATTGACGGCCGGCTCTGGCGCGTCACGCTTCTCCGGAAATAGCCGAAATAGGCTCGGTCTTCACGACGCGTGCGCATAGCCTGTGCGCAGGCGCCGTGAAGAGCCGAGACCTACTCCGGCTGTCTTCGGGGAGAGTGACGTGCCAGGGCCGGCCGTCAATCATCCTCCCTCTCCATAGGCACGCCCATTCCCCGCGGGAGCCGGAATCTACGATGGACGACTACAAGGTGAGTACGGGGTTAAAAAAATCGGGACAGGCATACTGTAGCTCGCGCTACAATGCCTGTCTCGATGGTAAAATGTGTCGGGGGGGGGGGTGAACTACCGCTTTAAAGACCAAGAACTTGCAGAAAGGAAGATCCTTTCCCCCAGTCACTTGAAAGGTGGTGTCTACGGATGCCAGCCTAATAGGCTGGGGTGCAGTATTGGAAGAAGCTTCAACCCAGGGAACCTGGGCCAAACCGAAAGGAGCCTGCCCATCAACATATTGGAAATTCGGGCAGTATACTTGGCCCTCAACCTGGACGAGCAGGTTACAGGGCCACCCAGTTCGGATACAGTCCGACAATGCTACTGCCGTAGCTTACATCAATCTCCAAGGAGGCGGGAGGGAGGAGTCTAGGAATGGCGCGGTCCGAGCGCCGTGACGGCTAGGCGGGAGTTCCGGCCAGCAGGTCTCCAGCGAAACAATGCGCTCTCTCCACGCTGCCGCTGACCCCCGTAGACACCGCCGGATTGAGGTGCCGCGATCCCCGGGCTAAACAACTCTCCTGTATCCCCTGCAGCGCTCCGGGCGAGGAGAACGCCCCACGTACAGGGCGCGCTGGAGCCAGCTGCAGCTGGGGATGAGGAGCGCCAGTGAAGGTGCCAGTGGGAGAGCGCTCAGCCCTGTCCGTGTCGAGGGGTGAAGCAGGAAGCATCAAATCACTAAGAGTGGCAAAAGGTTTCAGGTGTCAAGCGTAACCGCCGGGTCCCCCCCTCTTATTGCCCCCCCTCTTATTGCCCCCCCCCCCCCCGCTCTGCATTATATCCCTAAAGATAGACAAGATATGTATGTAATTAAAACTTTTATCACCCTACAAGCAGTGTCCACGATCCCAGAGGCAACAAAGCGTGAGTACCACACTGCTACATGTTATATCCCCTACTAGGGAAAAAAAGAGCTATTTGGACAATGTTATTTTGCTTAACCTCCTGGGACCCGCGCTATAGTCGAATGACGGCTACAGCGCGGATCCCAAAATCCAACAGGACGTCAATAGACGTCCGCCCCTTTGGGCGTTCCCCGCGCGCGCTCCAGAGCGCGCAGCGGGGAAACTGTGTTGCCCGTGTCCCTTGGACACAGCCAATTACAGATCGCCGCGAACGGCCAATCAGAGTGGCCGTTTGCGATGCGATCTGTGCGGCCAATGAGAGATGATCTCATATGTAAACATGAGATCATCTCTCATTGCCGTTTTACACAGAGACAGCGGAGCTGTCTCTGGAGAGGAGACCGATCTGTGTCCCTTGTACATAGGGACATAGATCGGTCACCCCCCCTCCACCTACAGTTAGAACACAATGCAGGGATACATTTAACCCCTTCCTCACCCCCTAGTGTTAACCCCTTCAATGCCAGTCACATTTATACTGTAATTAGTGCATATCTATAGCACTGATCGCAGTATAAATGTGAATGGCGCCAAAAATGTGTCAAAAGTGTCCGATGTGTCCCAATAAAAATCGCAGATCCCCGCCATTTCTAGTAAAAAAAAAAAATAATAAAAAATATTTCTGTCCCCTATTTTGTAGGTGCTATAACTTTTGCGCAAACCAGTCGCTTATTGCGATTTTTTTTTATTTTTTTTACCAAAAATATGTAGAAGAATACGTATCGGCCTAAACTGAGAAAAAAAAGTGTTTTTTAAAAAAAAAAAAAATTGGGATATTTATTATAGTAACAAGTAAAAAATATTGTATTTTTTTCAAAATTGTCGCTCTTTTTTGTTTATAGCGCAAAAAATAAAAAACGCACAGGCGATCAAATGCCACCAAAAGAAAGCTCTATTTGTGGGGAAAAAGACGTCAATTTTGTTTGGGAGCCACGTCGCACGACCGCGCAATTGTTAGTTAAAGCGACGCAGTGCCGGAAGCTGAAATTTCACCTGGGCAGGGCAGGAGGGGGGTTTATGTGCCCAGTAAGCAAGTGGTTAAAAAAGAACACAGAACATAGAAGCGTGGAAGTATCACTACATAGACGGTTCTCTTATTGCTTTGATTTACGCTCTCTCTCTTTCATTGTTGTTTTTTTTTTTTTTTTACTTGAGACAGCAAAATTTTAATTAAATCTAATAGGCAGAAAGCCATTACCTCTCGGTTTGTATAGCTTTCAGGACTGTTTAATATTGCGCTTTTGAACTTCATTCTAGCAAGGAGTGTGAGGAGAGAACCGGAATGAATCACCAATGAAAAGATTGGATAGTTCTTTCCTATCACAAAGAACAAATAAAAGAGAGGGGATGAGAACCATAAATGTCAAGCTGAGATGCGATAAAGGACTAACGGATGCTACATTTTGTGAGAGAAAAAAAAGTAGAAGATAGAGCCCCCCCCCTTTTTTTTCAACATATATTGCCTATATACTTATGGATATATATATGTGATAAGTGGGAATTGTGAGCTGTGAATTAAGTTTTTCAAACACGCCAAACTACTGCGATTTCCATAATTTTATATTTCAACATTAAAGAATGATTTAAAGGTCAGATTGTCTAGCGGGGGAGAGGAACAGGGGCTAATGACGATATCTAGGATTGTACAGATATTATAAAATAATTGTTGGTCATTACTTGCCCCTATTGGTCCGGGGGGTTTTTCTACCAAGGTGCCTTGGGTCTCCCCCTGCCCCCTTTTTTTCCTTCCTTCTCCCTCTGACCTCCCCCATTCTTGAGACATGGGAGTATTTCAGGAACACAAACCGGGGTTACGGTAAGGCTTTGGGGAGGACGGGCTCCGATAATAAGCATCAAGGCAGAAGTAAACTGAGCAAGCCATTTGGGCCAAAAATGAGTACAAGGGCCAGAGGAGCGAGAGGGGGTGCTACATCAACCCCCCGATTAAGTCAAAGCCCAGGCCCGATGAATAATTTTGTAACCCATGGGAGTAACGGAAATAAAAAAGTAGTTGAAAAACAACAAGGTGTTAAAAACACCCAGACCGAGAAGGAGAAGAGATGAGATAAAAATGGCTCCTAAAAATACAGCAGAACAGAACATAATTGTCTGAGACTAGGATAGACTATGTGATGGAAATGGAGTCTGAACAGAGAACGAATACCACAGTAGAGTCCTAGAGATATCATAAAATTTGAAAGCTGGGAAGAGGAAAAATCAACTATGGAAAAACCTGAGAGAAGTCTCCAATAAAATTTGAAGAGCAAAACATTCAAATATATCAGGATCTATCTCAAGAGACGCTCGGAAGAAGAAGACGTTTAAGACCATTACTAAAGGTGCTGCAAGAGCAAGGAATACGGTACGATTGGGGTTTTCCCGCATGCCTGATCGGCAGAAAAAAGCGTCAAGGGGGGCGCAAGAGGAGATGCTCCATAACAAGACCATAGGGTCTAGGTTCCATCATGGGAAGGGCCAATTTACGCAGTGCTTTACACATATATTGTACAATCGCATCAGTCCCTGCTCTCAAGGAGCTTCCAATCTAAGGTCCATAACTCCCATTCGTTCAAACATATACTAGGGCCAATTTAGACAGGAGCAAATTAACCTACCACCATGTTTTTCAAATGTGGGAGGAAAACAGTAGAACCCGCAAAGGGTGAACATGCAAACTACATGCAGGCAGTGCCGTGGTTGGGATTTGAACCGGGGCCCTTAGTGCTACTAGGCAAAAAATTTGCCGTTGTAGGTGCCCGTAGATAAAAAGCAAACTGTGCAGCTTTGACTAAAGTTGGATAATGCCCTTGCCAACTACGTACTTTCGAAGCCTGGCTGAAAAACGCAGACTGGTGGCATCATCCTACCCTGCCTTGTTGCTAGGGCATTGCTAGACACTCCCAGTCATTACTGCTCACACCTTCCATAATAACGAGCACTCAAACCACCTCACATGTGTGCTCCACACATCTATATCTATCTTTTTGTCTTAAATTTGTTCTGAAAATGGCTGTACTCTTTCTGTCATGTGATTTTTGCCTAGGAAGTGTTATTCTGATGCGTTGTAGCTGTATTTCTGCACTGAGATCGAAGGCACTTCTGCCTCTTAATGCTAGTCTCATGAGATGTGGACTGAGATTTGATGTCAACACTATACTTCCTACTGTTCTTTGCCAGAAACCCTAATATAAGTAAGAAAAAGCCCTGTCTAACCAGGTGACCACCTCCACACAGACACACAGTGCAGAACAAGGTGGCAGGATCAGCTGCAGGGAGACTGTAGACAGTGCTGGTGATTAAGAAAGTTGTAAAGGCTCAAGGTTTTCCACCTTAAAGCATTAAAGTAATAAACCTTCTGTGCTGCATCTGTACCCCTTTTTCTTGCCTGAACCTGATCGTTCCAGCAGCTCCAGCTGCTGTCTTGGGTCTTCATTGGCTAAATTGATAGCAGCATGAGCTTTTGGCTCCCACTGCTGTCAATCAAATTTAGTGTTGCAGGGCTGAGTCCTGCTGTCTGTCAATGAATGCATCAGTAGGACTCAGGAGCGCGCATGCACAGGTGCACCTATGGAAAGCGGCTCTCCATGGGGGCACTCGAAGAGTAGGAGCACGGAGCGCCGCCGAGGTACCCCAGACAAGGAGGATCGGGGCCTCCCTTGCGCAGAGTATAACAGGTTTGTTTTTATTAAAAAAAAAATATGAACCTTTACAATTGCTAATCCTTTCAGTTTTTTATTTTATTTTTTTACTTAAAGCGGAGTTCCACCCAATCCACTTCTCACCCCCTTACATGCCACATTTGGCATGTAATTTTCTTGGGGGGGGGGGGGGGGTTGGGGAGTGAGGGCTTTAGGAGGAGTGGGACTTCCTGTCCCACTTCCTCCTTCCGCCCAGGGACAACTAAGGCGATACATCACATCGCCTTTTAGTGGCTCCTCCCTGTAGGCCATCACCTGGGACACGTGACCGGTCCCAGGCGATCGCCTGTCCAATCAAAAAGCGCTGCGCCGTTCGCGCATGCGCAGTAGGTGCTTGGCCGCGAAGCCGAAAGCTGTCACAGCCGGGTGCCTACAGTTGCAGTGGAGGCACCGGTGGTGAAGGGGGGGACCGGAACGAAGCTCCCAGCGGGCACGTCTCTGGACCGAGGAACAGGTAAGTGTAGGTTTATTAAAAGCCAGCAGCTACACTTTTCATAGCTGCTGACTTTTAATAAACATAAAAAAAAGCCTTGAACCCCCCTTTAATACCAACTAATGAACTAAATTTCTTTCCAAACTTTGCTTTTTTTTCCCAAGGGATATAGTTTTTTATATTTTGCAATTTTTTTTTGCAGGCATTTTGGAATTGGGTTGAAAATTATCCTGATGAGTTTACAAAGTTATACCAGAGGCCTCAGACTGATATGGCTGGTAAGTTTTCTTCTGAGCAACTGGTGTAGTGCAAATAAAGATTCAGAGCTCTGTGCACACTTTGTTCCAGATAAAAAGTTAGACCTCTGTAAAAACACCATTCTTAAAGGGTCAGTTTATTTTATTGCCAGTGTTCAATATTCCTGTAGGTGCAGTATAAGTTGATGCTAAATGACTTCACTCAATGGATGAGAAAAAAACCTTGTTCAGGCACTAATTCATATTTTTACCTGTTTAATCCCACCTTTGAGTAACGTTTACTTTGGAATATAATTTTGAACATTGTCAGTGCTACCACTGTACTATGTATGCTGCCAAATATGTGTTTTTATTGAGCAAACTCCAAAAAAAGTATTGCATTACTTGTTTTACAAAAAGACAACATTTAAATTGGTGTGAGATTCCTCATTTAAAGCTTTGACAAGCTATGCAGCTTAGGCATTTTATCACCATTCTTTTGAACCCTAGGGCATGTTTATTAAATCAACGGCTTTTGAGCCTCATTGTCTAGCTCCAAATCCACTGCGACCCTCTATTCATTACTTGCCAATCCAGAGGAAGATCTTGCACCCCCTTTGCTTTTGCTATTAGGAAGGGGGTCTAGAGTGCGCGTTCACCCAAAAAGAAAGATCATACTATTCTTTGCAAACAAATCATCCATTTCCAGTAGAGTCCAGGAATCCGGAAAAAAAAGACTTGTCTTAATCCTACTGCCACCTTCACGTGTTTGGGCACAGGAGGGAAAAAAGTTGCGAAATCCCCTATATACCCCCTGCCACTAAGCCTCAGTTCTTGCTCGTTTCCTTAGGTGATGGATGTCTTCTCTCCGTTCAGATAAGCTTGGTTATTACATGTGTTGGTCTCTTTTGCTTAAGTCTAGGTTCACACACTTATGCGGGACGCCACAGGAATCTCACCTCATTCCTGTGCAAATCACTTGTGATGCCTGTACGGTGCGATTTAAGCCATTCAAACACCAATATCTTTGCCCTTTTTTTTTTACGTGCCTGAATTTAATCGCATGGGTGTACATACAATCATATTTAGTAACTGGTTGAACCTCCTTTTGGCAGCAATAACTTCAACCAAACATTTCCTGTAGTTGCAGATCAGACGTGCACAACGGTCAGGAGTAATTCTTGACCATTCCTCTTCACAGAATTGTTTTAGTTCAGCAATATTCTTGGGATGTCTGGTGTGAACAGCTTTCTTGAGGTCATGCCACAGCATCTCAATCGGGTTGAGGTCAGGACTCTGGACCACTCCAAAAGGCGTATTTTCTTCTGTTTAAGCCATTCTGTTGTTGATTTACTTCTATGCTTTGGGTCGTTGTCCAGTTGCAACACCCATCTTAAGTGGAGCTTCAGCTGGTGGACAGATGGCCTTAAGTCCTCCTGCAAAATGTCTTGATAAACTTGGGAATTCATTTTTCCTTCGATGATAGCAATCCGCCCAGGCCCTGACGCAGCAAAGCAGTCCCAAACCATGATGCCCCCACCACCATTCTTCACAGTTGGGATGAGGTTTTGATGTTGGTGTGCCTATTTTTCTCCACACATAGTGTTGTGCGTTTCTTCCAAACAACTCCACTTTGGTTTCATCTGTCCACAGAATATTTTGCCAGTACTGCTGTGGAACATCCAGGTGCTCTTGTGCAAACTGTAAACGTGCAGCAATGTTTTTTTTTGGACAGCAGTGGCTTCTTCTGTGGTATCCTCCCATGAAATCCATTCTTGTTTAGTGTTTTACGTATCATAGCTTCGCTAACAGGGATGTTGGCATATGCCAGAGTCTTTTGTAAGTCTTTAGCTGACACTCCAGGATTCTTCTTCATCTCATTGAGCAGTCTGCGCTGTGCTCTTGCAGTCATCTTTACAGGACGGCCACTCTTAGGGAGAGTAGCAGCAGTGCTGAACTTTCTCCATTTATAGACAATTTGTCTTACCGTGGACTGATGAACAGCAAGGCTTTTGGAGATACTTGTATAACCCTTTTCAGCTTTATGTAATTCAACAATTCTTAATCATAGGTCTTCTGAGAGTTCTTTTGTGTGAGGCATCATTCACATCAGGCAATGCTTCTTGTGAAAAGCAAACCCAGTGTGTTTTTTATAGGGCAGGGCAGCTGTAACCAACACCCCCAATCTCATTGATTGGACTCCAGTTGGCTGACACCTCACTCCATTTAGCTCTTGGAGATGTCATTAGTCTAGGGGTTCACATACCTTTTCACCTGCACTGTGAATGTTTACATGGTGTGTTCAATAAAAACATGGTAACATTTAATTCTTTGTGTTATTAGTTTAAGCAGACTGTGATTGTCTTCACAATGAGGGTTGAATGTTACATCTTGATTGGTGGCTTTACCTCCCTGTTCTAAGACACGGGCTGGAGGGGCGTGACACATCTTTTGACTGGCAGAAATCTGCCCACACCATGTTTCCACAAAATAATAAAGATTTTATTTCAAATATATATTTGTATGACAATTTAACCGCTTCCCGTCCGCTGTACGTCATATGACGTCCTGGATTTTGAGTGGGGATATTTGAATGCCTACAGCTGCAGGCATCATTCAGATATCATTATTTTCCGGTGGCGATTCCTTGCACCGCAAAAACAAGCAATCCATAGTGGCTGTTCAGCCCCTTGATTTTTTTTTTAGGCAGCGGGAGGACATGACTCCTGCTGCCCACCGGTTCTTCTTCCGGCTCCCCCTTGTGATTTTGGTGAGAAGGAATCAGCTGACGGTGGAAGTTAACTATGTAAAATGCATAGCTGAGAGGATTCTTTTTGTATTTAATTTTTTTTTTTAATCCCAGTCTTTCCAGACTATAGACCCCCACATCTCTCTGTAAAGAGGACCTGTCATGCCCTCCATTACATGGGATGTTTACATTCCTTGTAAAAGGAATAAAAGGATCAAAAAACACAACGTTTAAGCACCTCCATTCCTGTGCACACACAGAAGCAAACATATATGTACGTCGTACCCACAAAGGTAAACAACATCCAAACCACACATGAGGTATCGCCACAAACGTTAGTGAGAGCGCTACTTCTAGCACAAGATCTCCTCTCTAATTCTAAACGGGTATCCTGTAAAAATGTTTAAAGCATCACCTATGGAGATTTTTAAGTACTGAAGTTTGGCGCCATTCCACAAGTGCACAATTTTAAAGCATGACATGTTGGGTATCTATTTACTCGCTGTAACACCATTTACATAATGCAAAAAAAAATTGGGCTAACTTTTTTTTTGTTTAACCACTAGGGGCCTGCGCTATAGTCGAATGACGGCTACAGCGCGCACCCTAATTGCCGGGAGGACGTCAATAGATGTCCTCCCCTATGCGTGCACCCGAGTAAGTGGGCCCTTTACCACGTGATCAAATCAAAGCTCGGTAGTTGTTGTTTTCTCTCCTCTAGCTGACAGCGTGAGGAGAAAAAACTATCACCTGCTGCTGAGTGAGGGACATCGGTCCCCAGTGGAAGAGGCAATTCTGCCTCAGTGGACACAAGTACCGCCTGCCAGTGGCAATCAGTACCACCTATCAGTGCCCATCACTGTCACCAACAATTCCCACCAGTGGTACCAGTCAGTGCCACCTAGCAGTGCTGCCTATCAATGTCACCTACCAATGTCACCTACCAGTGTTGATCAGTCCCCCTCACTGCCGCCCATCACTGCCAATTCTCAGTGATCACCAGTGCCACCTCTAAGTGCCGCCTTATCGGTGCCCACCAGTTCCTATCAGTGTCGCCTCATCAGCGTACATCAGTGAAGGAGAATAATTACCCGTTTGCTAAATTTTATAACAAAATAGACCGTTTTGTATTTTTTTTTTTAAAAGAGGTAATCAAATACCAAAATTTACAAACATTTCATTTGGGTACAGTGTAGCATGGCTGCGCAATGGTCGTTCAAAGAGTGAGAGCGCTGAAAATTGGTCTGGGCAGGAGGGGGGTTTAAGTGCCCAGTAAGCAAGTGGTTAACCACTTCAATACAGGGCACTTTCACACCTTCCTGCCCAGGCCAATTTTCGGCTTTCAGCGCTGTCGCCATTTAAATGATTGTGCGGTCATGCTACACTGTACTCAAACTACATTTTTATCATTTTGTTCCCACAAAAACAGATTTCTTTTTGTGGTATGCCACCCTGAGGGGGGAGGGGACGAGCAGGAGTGTCAAGACGCCCATTAACACACAGCTCCTTTCTCTATCCGAAAAGTAGAGTGTCCTGACACTCCTGCTTGCCCCCTCCCTCCTCAAGAGGCTTTCTCCACACCAGGGAGAAAGCCTTGCATTACTTTGTGTAGTTACAGACAGAAGAACAGGAAGTGAGGATGTCTTAGAAGAAATAAGGACATTTAAAAGCAAAATCGAAGGATGAGGCAAGTGAAGGCGGACTGCACTAAGGTAAAGGAAGCTACATAGGGATTTTTTTTTTTTTTAACCTTTAAAACCCCTTTAAGAGCGTTCACATGGCTTCTCAGAATCACTGCAGTATTCTGTCACGTTGTGGATCCCAAACAATTCAAAGAACGTCTTTTGTTAGTAACAAAATTTCTTCATCCAGCATTGTTGTATATGACTTCTTATCAAATGAAGCCCACAGACTTTGGAACTTCTGAAAAATCTGGATGTCAGGGCCACTTGATGGTATACCACAACAATCCTCAAACACTCCTTTCAATATTAGTTCATGGATGTGATGACTGCAAGCCAACCACAACAATGTTTGTCTGATTTCCCTTTTCAATTCTGGTACATGCCCCTTGGATCAGTCCTATATTAGATGCTGTAGTATCAAAAGCTATACCGATTATGTTGTCACGTAGCCCAAATTGGGCCACTTCCCGAATAACTACTTCAGCCATCTGCTCACTAGTGCCTTTCAGGGCAACGGGTACGTCAAGCAAATGCTCAAAATCTTAGCCTCCTAATCGCTAGCATGAGATCTGGAGCCTCAGAAGATGGCCCACTTAACCAGTAAGGCTTCATATGTGTGTGTGCTCGTCATCAAAGGGTTAATGTAAAAAATAAGGAACAGTCTACAAAATACTTTTTATCTCAGCATCAGGTTTGTTTTTTTGTTCTTTTCCAGATTGTGCAGAGAAATTGTTTGACCTTGTGGACAGTTTTGCTGAAAGCAACAAGAGAAAAGTAGCAGTTTGGCCCCTGCAAATAATTTTACTTGTTCTGTGCCCGGAAATTATCCAGGACATTTCTAAGGACTCGGTAGAAGAAAGCAAACTGAACAAGGTGAGCAAGACTGGAGAATAATTTGTATGATTTCATGTTCATTCCTTATAGATGGCCAACTCCTATAATATTGATCATTGGTTCCAAATTGCTGCATTAGGGAACAGACACAAAAGGATACACAGCATCTTTTCAAATCAATGTTCAGTTTATTTGGCAGAATTAAGGTGTGTTTGCACTTTTATGTATTAAAAATAAAAAAAACACAATTGTAATATTTAATGTGATGCCTACATAAGGTAGCAAGGGGTGCTACATAGGCAGGCTAATTTCTTATCAGGACTCGAAAAAATGCAAATACATAATCAAAACATTTAGTGTCATGTGCACAATGAGTTTAGTGTGCAATACATGGGTAAAGCATTACAAATGGAATACAGTTCTATACATAATTTACAATTTCCTTTGCAGAATACACTGATCAGCCCCAAAATTCACTGATCAGCTCTTGCAGAAGTGTTGTAATGCATGTCTTCCATGGTCATTCTTGCTAGGGGAGATTAGAGAACGCCTGTTCACGGGTCTCCCTCCCCTCTACCCAGCGACACCTGCCAAAGGGGAGGGTTGCCAAGATGATTCTCCTTTTAATGCCTCTCCCAGCAGAACAGACTCACATTTTTCTCCCTCCACAACTTGCTTTCTACATAATAGGATGTGTTTTCCTGTTCCTTGGGATTTTAAGTCTTATCTCTCTCTCCTAGGGTTATACAAGTAAACTGCAAGTAGACAAATGTTAATGCATTGTTTTACCTGTAATAAGTTATTTTGCAGTGAAAGCTAAATATCACATGTCTGCTTGCCCTCAAAATCCAAGCAAAGGAAGGACTAGAAAGTGGATGCAATGAATCTAGTTTTTCAAAGAAACGTATTTATGATAACAGAAGATGACCAAATAAGTACAAGAAAATATTGTCTGTAAACAAAATAACTGACTTTCTGTACTTTGGAAGTACGTTATTGTACTGCCTTTCTGTGTGGGTGGGGATGAACAGTATGCAATTGCTTAGATAGCTTGGCTCTTTTTGAAACGTGTCATATCTTGTAATGCCCAGTATTATATTTATAGTATTTGAAATTTTCTGTATACAGTTTTGATTTTATGATTATAAGATACATTTGCCTTTTTAAAAAAGATTTCGTGAATTAATTGATGACTACCACAGACTGATAGTGTAGAGTTGTTCTGATTCTATGCAAAGGGTGGAAAAAACCCACAGTAATATATATAAAAAAAATCAAATTCAGCAGAGTTGATGGGCTGAATTGAAAACCGATCCAAATGACTTGAGTCCCAAATCGAACAGATGCTGATCCAAAGGTGTGTGGACACTTTTTAGTAAGGAGACACTACCGTTCCCAAAAGCAATAAATAGCTGCTTACCAGACCCACATAGGTCAAAAGTGTGTGTGCTGATCCACAGCTAAGGGATGCATTTCTCCGTCTACCAAATCGCGGAGATTTACGATGGGACAACCGCTCCCAGCAGACACGAATTGATGAGTAAGCATGGACACATCTGCAGCTGATAAAATGGATTCCTCTATACCTTTTAAGGGCTCAAGTGGATCCCCGGTTAATAGCTCATGATGAATGATAAAAAAAAATTGTAGGAAGACAAATAGTGCAGTATCCTTATTGATAAAAAAAAATCTATTTAAAAGGTACATAAAAAATAAATAAAAAATAAACGTTACAGCAAAAAAATAGTGGCAACCCTGCCTGCTTTGCGGACCGTGCTCGCTGATGTTACAACTGGCTCCTTCCAACGTGTTTCCCCCTAAGGAGTTATCAACTGAGATTGGGGATTACTACCACACACTCCCAATAGAAATGAGCCACAAGCTTAATTTTGGTGAGGTTATGGTCATTGTCCTGTTTTAAGTTTGGCAAAAACAATAATTGTGCATCAAGACTAATGTAATTATGTAAGAACCACATACTTGTGTACAGTTTGTTTGATCATACAAATCTTATTTGTTTTAGAAATTGTTTCTTGAAAGCCTCAGGAAAGCCCTAACTGGCCATGGAGTAGGGAAACCACTTACAGAGAGTGCTGCAATTGCTTGTGTTAAGTTGTGTAAAGCGTCCACATATGTCAACTGGGAAGATAATTCTGTCATATTCCATCTGGTTCAGTCATTAGTCATCGACTTAAAGGTGAGCACAGGCATATATTTGTGCTTTTTTCTTTAGCTTCTGCATTTTTGTAACAATCTTCGAAGTATATTAGTATAAGCCTTTTGCGCCCCGGTTCACTCTACCGACTGGTCATGTGACTTGAGTGTTCAAAATCGCATGACAAGTAGCACCCCATTAACGGCAATGGAACCGTTTTCTCAAGTCACTCTAACTTAGAAAAAGGTTCCTGCACTACTTTGGGTGGCTTAGACATGATTTGCATTGACTTCTGTTAAAGTCATAGGCAAGCCGCCATAAGGTTGCGCAAGGATGTTTGATTTACAGTCACGGTAGTGTGCGCAAGGGCTGATGGATTATTGCATTCTGTATCGTTACTTTTCATTCGTCTTTGGGGTTTGAGATGAGTAATCTTACAAGTCCAGGGCTATTTTCTTATCAAATTCTTTCCCCTGTGTCATATTTCATTCATTTTGGCTATGGTATTGTTTGAAGCAAGGCCAATTAGTAATGGCCCTGGAAGGGAGATGGTGTGCAAATTGTACCTGCCAAATATGTGTGGTTGAATCTCTTATGACCATGGGAAATATGTTTGAATATGTGGCTGCACACTTGACAATACAGTATGCCGTATTACATGGAAATATGTAGTTGAGTATTATGTTCTTATTTTTAATCTGTTCCTGGCACGGGATCCTGCAGCTTCAGCTCCTGCTTCAATTTGTAGCCGATACATGGAAGAGGGCACGCTCCCTTACACAGATGAGCTGGAGCTGCAGGATCAATTGACCTAACTTCAGCAGATAAAAGAATGGGTAAGCACACAGATCTTATACAGTGTAGGCAGGATAGCTAGGAGGAGAGGAAAAGTAACATTAAGAGGAGCTATAGTTTGGCTTTTTACCACTTTTTCAAGTGGAACCTTACCCTTAATAACCTGATTAACAATGTTAAACAAGGAACATACGTTCCACATTAACCACTTCCGATCTGGGCCAATTCTGACATTCCTTTCGTAAAAAAAAATCATATATTTTTTTTCCGGAACTACTTGGAACCCCCTAACATTATATATTGTTAAGCAGAGGCCCTAGAGAATAAAATGTCCCAGTATTTGCTCAACAGTTTTTCAAACTTATTATTTGGAAAAATGCACTTTAATGAAAATGCACAAAAACACAATATAATCAATTTGGTAAAATG
This sequence comes from Rana temporaria, assembly GCF_905171775.1. Classification (NCBI taxonomy): domain Eukaryota; kingdom Metazoa; phylum Chordata; class Amphibia; order Anura; family Ranidae; genus Rana; species Rana temporaria. The sequence continues at coordinate 239,970,109 of NC_053490.1, read as the reverse complement.
ACGTTATGCCAAGTAAATATATACGAAACAACAACCAGCTTTAAAACTGCGTCAGCCCTTGGAACAACGCCAAATTGCGGTACCTAAAAATCTCCATAGGCAACGTTGAACGCCTTTTCAAATTACCAATTTAGAGTTGCACAGGGTCTGGTGACAAAATAATTGCTCAATTGGCGGTTTGCGGCGTTTGTATTTGAACACAGGGTAACAGGGGACACTTTTTCTATTGCAAGGGATGAACATCCCTTGTAATAGCATGGGACCGTGACAGGTCCTCTTTATAGATGGGATTTGGATTCTTATAGACACCAGATCTCTCCTCTGTCCTCCAGTGCAGCTGATGAGACACAGATGGGCTGCTTTACTGGTAGCTAACTGCCAGGTAAACAAACCCGACACAGGAAGTGACAAAATCCTTGTTGGTTCCTGTTTTTCATGTCCCACAATGGGAGACTCAACATTTGTTCCTCCCACTGTGTGCCCAGAGCTGGATGCCACCAGTCACATCCTTACTGGGCTCCCCCATCGCACCCGGTAAAAGTAATCTAGCAGCTATTTGGCTGCTAGGAATACATTTATTTTGTAGGAAATCACAGCCCAACAAAATGATCTTGATCATTGCTGCAACGATAACCGTGATCATATAATGTTCCTGCAGTTTAGTTTTTAAACTAGTTTCATGTTTCAGTGAAGTACAGAGACACAGAACAAAAACAAACACAGGGCAGTGTTTGTTTTTAAAATGAATCCGATTGGTTCTGAGGAGTTTTAGACACAGTAATCACACCTTCTTGATCATGGACCACAGTGAGAAGCTCGTATGAGTTTTTTCATAAGGAGCCAGACAAGCAGAAAGTGTGGAGATCAGAGAAGGATTACAGCTACTTCAAAGCAAAAACGAACAATGAGGACATGAAACCAGGACTGCAGTAAGGTAAAGGAAGCTATTTAGCTAAAAAAAATCCTTTAGTTACCCTTTAAATTAATTTAGACCAATATGTATTCTGCTACATATTTTTGGTAAAAAACAAAACAAAAAAAATAAGCATATATTGATTGCTTTGCACAAAAGTTTTAGCATCTACAAAATAGGGGATAGATTTATGGCTTTTTTTTTTCCTTTTTAACTAGTAATGGCAGTGACCAGCGATTTTTAGCGGGTTTGCGGCGGACAGATTAGACACCTAGCTGATGTTTTTTTGGGAGCCAGTGACATTTATATAGTAATCAGTGCTAAATATGCAGCGACACAGTATACCGGTAAATGACACTGGCAGGGAAGGGGTGGACATCAGCGCCAATGTGTTTTTCGAACTGTGAGGGGGGTGGGCTTACTGCATGGACTCACTGATCTGTGTTCCTGATTAGCAGGAACACTAGATCAGTGTCCATGCTTGACAGCACGGTGGTCTGCTTGTATACATCGGCAGACCGCCATCCTGTCTCTGTGGGGAGCAATCGCGGTTGGCCGGCAGACATCGCCGGCCCGCTGAATCGCTCCTCCTGTGACCAATCGGCGTGCGATCATGGCCCCCAGTGGCCATTGACAAAATCCAGTTCAGATACGTGATTTTGCACAATAGAGCGGCCTTGCCGCAGTATATGTACGGCAGGCGGTAGGTGGTTAAAGATTTTTATAGCTCTTCTTTGTGTATGGTTTTGTATGTGCTACTGGGTACTGCACACACTCTGGTGTGTAAACCGATAGATCGTTTAGCCTCTCATCCCTAAATATAAACATATTTAGGGATGAGAGGCTAAACGATTTTTTTTTTTCATTGGTATTGAAGCTGTCTTTTTGATATTTTTGAACTGTTTGTATGTTTTTTGTTTTGTCTAATACATATTTAATAGCAATAATATAAAACAAAAAAAACAAATGTAAAAACAGAAGTGTTAGACTGCCTAAGTGACCTAGAAGTTTTCTGTCTACAGAACTTGCTCTTCAATCCCAGCAAGCCTTTCTCAAGAGGAGCCACAAATCAGAATGCAGATGTAGACCTTATGATTGACTGCCTAGTTTCATGCTTTAGGATCAACCCTCAGAACAATCAGCATTTCAAAGTATGTTTACACTTATGTTTTTTTGGGTGTTATTATTGATATGTTACCTTCCCTATTCAATTTTCTCCATGATGTCCTTTACTTGCTCAACAATTACATTTCTCCTAAAGCAGAGTTCCGCCAATTTTTTTTAAGTCGGCAGCTACAAATACTGCAGCTGCTGCCTTTTAATATATGGACACTTACTGTCCTGGGCGCTTGTGATATCTGCACCCGAAGCCAATCTTTTCCTCGGCTCTCGGGTGGAGGCGCCACCATCTTCGGCAAGGGAATGAGGAAGTGAAGCCTTGCTGCTTCCTAGCCTGGTTCTCTACTGTGCATGCGTGAGTCGCGCTGAGCGATCCCTGCTGTCTTCTGGGAAGACAGCAGGGGTGACGGAGTAGGCGGCGGACATGGCGTAGGTCACTGCGGTAATCTATGCCCGGAAGTGGGAGCAAATACCTGGATTACACAGGTTTCTGCTCTGCCCCCCCCCCCCCCCAAGTTGCCAAATGTGAGACCGGAGGGGGGATTCCAAAAAACAGAAGTTCCATTTTTGGGTGGAACTCCGCTTTAACTGCACTGTGGCAACAGACTGCAAAATACTATGGATTGAAGGCAAGTGCTCGTAATTGCATTTTTTTTCTTCATTGTACCACACAAGCTGGGGGTGAAATGACATTAACTGTAATGTCCTTGGAATAGTCTTTGTTTTAAATATAAGTTGGAGAAAGCAGTGCAGTCAATCCTAATAAACCAAGTTATCGAATGTTGTTCACCCAAGGAGAACAGCTGGGTTCATTTAAGATGCTTGCACAGTATACCAACATTAATGCACAGAAAAAAAGCCACCACATTCATCACATGTCCCTTAGCATAATTTAAGGTCTAAAGCCCTGGTGCCCAACCTGCAGTCTGAGAGTTTCATGCAGCCCTTTGATATATGATGTGCAGCCCTCAGGCCCCAGCTTTCTGTAGTGGGAGCATTGATTAGGGTAATGGTATTGATCTCTATTACCATTATGCAACATGTTCCCTGTTTTGTATGGTCCCTAGCATGTCCACACGCTGCCCCTCATTTCCTCTGTTAGGTCTGCAGTTTGACAGTCTTCTCAAGCATTTATGTATTGAAAATTATGTGCAGCCCTTTGGGGATGTCAAGGGCTGCATTTGAGGCCCCCATTAGCTGACAACTAGGGCCGAAACAACTAATCGATTATGAAATTAATCGATTACAATTTTCATAATCGAATAATCGGCCAGTAACATAATGGGGTTAAAAAAAAAAAAATTGGCCCTTTATAGTACAAAAAAGCAAATCGCTAATGTAAATATTACTTTCAATGTCCCACAGTAAAAAAAATGAACCATTTACAGTAGTGATTATTTGCTCTTTTTGTACTTATTTTTGTTTTTTTAACCCCATTATGTTACTAAACCTCTCAGGCCTGGGTCACACCTGTGTGTGTTTTTTGGTGCTTTTTGCAGAAACTCACTACAGTTAATTTACATGTTTTCCTATGGGACACGTTCACATACATGATTTTTTTTCAGCTGCTGCGTATTTGGAAAGGGCAAGGACTTAACGCAAAATGGTGCTTTTTTTGTTCAATATACTTCAATGGAGAAGCTGCAGAAAAGCATTTAATGTGTTTTTGCAGCAATTAGTGTTTTTTGTAATCTGCCCAACAACAAATTGGCCCAAAATTTTGTTTAAAATAATTTTTTTTTTTTAAAGGCTATTATCCAATTAATCGAAACAATCGGCCAACTAATCGATTATGAAAATAATTGTTAATCTTGAACACATAAAGCACATTTAAAATATCGTTGTTAAATGGATCTACAAATGTGATCATGAAAAATAAAATGAATTAAAAGGAACATGTAAACAAGCGTCCACAAGTGAAGAAACTGAACGTGTGATTAGTCCAGACAACTAGAATAATCATCATGACATCTTCATGACATCCTCATGGCATCAAAAGTGGAGACAGATGTAAGGCGAATACAAGCATAATATCCCCCGCCAACTGTATAGAGGCTTACTGGAATGCTTGGACGCAAAAGGACATATGCCTGATGAGTCGACAAGGCTTGTGATGAAATTACACTAATGGATAAGGGCATCTGCATAGGCAACCTCTGGCTTGTAAGTAGGGTGATCCCACAATCCCTCAGATGGTTCGCAATGACAGTAACCATTGAGGTGGACAATCTCAGGACGAGGTGGATCAGATTTCTCCCATAGTCATATAAGGTTGTCAAGAATAGAGTGCTACATATAGTGTAATTCCATTTTGTAAAGAGTACTATTTTAAAATGCTTTTATGCTTTTGGTATAAATGTCGCAATGGCATCAGCGTGGCTCGTTTCGATGCGTTTCGTCTAACAAGACATTTGGGTTGCCAGCCTGTTGCAGTCATTGCGTTTAAATAGATGGTTTGACCCCAATAACGAGATAGACCCGTGAAGTGTCCTCAATGCCAAATGTACATTGCCACAATCACTTCCTTACTGAACAAGATGGCGCCAGGGGTGTGCGATTCAAGCCTCGCTCTGGAAAGTGAATCATTGCATGCGGCAACGGTGCCATCTAACTGGCACACTATTGAAAATGTATGCCAAGCCTCGTCCGATGCTGAGCATGCGAGTTAAGCCTCAGTCTCAAAAATGCAGTATCCACTGAATGGAACAGCACTGGTTTGACCCCAATAACAAGATACAGACCAGTGATGTGTCGTTAATGGCAAATGCACATTGCCACAGGGGCATGCGATTTCAAGCTTCGCTCTGGAAAGTGAATCATTGCATGCGGCAACGGAGCGATCTAACATCACAATATTGAAAATATATACCAAGCCTCGTTGTCAGATGCTGAGCGTGCGAGTCAAGACTCATTCTCAAACACTCGGTATCCACCGAATGGGACAGCGCTGACTTATGCAGGTCTAACCTCGCTTCCAACAGCGAGTTTCAGATAACCCATCGCCGCAGTATAACAAACGGTATAGATAACCATAGGTCTAGCCTCCGCTTTGATACGGTGGCAAAGGCAAACCTGTGTCTGCAACATCATTGGCTAAAGGTCTGTTGACTGTTATTGAGACAGTGACACCCTGTTGTCTTATTAAGGAAAATTAGAAAAATGGAATAAGAATATAAATTTATGTTTAAAATATTAGATTTATGACGGTCACAACCAGGCTGACACTAATGGGGTCAAAAAATGAGAAACCTTATACAAAGTATGATGCATTTTATAAAATCATACATAATAAAATAAGTTAAAAATTGAAACCCAGACATTCCAAACATGTATTGGTTGGTAATAAAAATGAAGCCATATTTAATTAAGGTGGTAATGTCCCACTCCACATTCATACCGAGTGGGACTGTAATTCGTAGATCCAGAAGGTTATGAGGCATAAAACTCCTAGTCGTAGCTCCACCCCTCCCATGGAGGAATGCATCTGTCAATGACTAAAAATTCTGTACCCTTTTGGATCTCGATTATGGCACTGACAATGGTGTCGCCACTCTTGATTTTGGCTATGTGTTTATTAACTCTAGGGGTGAATGAAGTGGTAGTTTGCCAAAAGGGCAAGTTATTAGATATACAACATGTTTAGTGGCACGTGCAGAAATGCTTAATGGGATACACGCGATTGATAATGGTAGATCTAAACTACTCAGTTTTATGTCTACCCCGTGTTATGTTGACAAACGCCACACTTTTTACATGAGTGATAGCCTACCAAGTTATGAGAAAAGTCTCAAACTGGTGGATTGATACTGTGGGCAACTTTGCTCTGCAGGGAGGGTACACCACTGTAAATTACTTTAGCCTGATTGGGTAGCAGAGTGCCCAAAATCCGGTCACTTTTTAGTATATTCCAATGTTTGGTAATAATGGATCTAATTTTGTGTTGGACAGAGAAAGATGTTAACATTGACCACTGGACTTGACCTGGAGGACACCCTATCGTGAGTGGCATGGATTGTCACTTCACCTATAGGTCATTATATCGATTTTTTTTTTTTTTTTTTTTTTTTTCTCTTCAACCTTTGGTTAGACAGACACCCTCGTACCTCAAAGACACTAGGGATACTATTGGACTGTTAGAGGGTCTAAATTTTACAGGGATGGCTACATTATGGCTACCGCCTCCCTATATACCCCAACAGGTGGGAATTGAGGCAGTTTAACATTTTAAGTCATGACCATTCACTTACCGAACTCCAGAATGGTAACATTGAGCTACTCGAGTTTGCTACTAAGCCTAGCTATTTCTGGTTTGATAATCGTTTTTTCCTTCAACAGAAAGGCGATGGACGCTAAATTTGCCCCAAAGCCTCGCTAATTTATTTATGGCAAAGTGGGAGGAGGTAGTCTTTGCCCAAGACAGGCCAGGCATGTAGACAGCCTCCTCTTATGGGATGGCAGTTCAGAGTCTTTAGACCAATTCTTCACTCTTCTGAATAGGAATGATGGGGGTATCTCTGTCCTATAAATCTAGTCAAAATAAAATCTATTTCTTAGATCTTGACATTAAAATCCGTGCATGTCAGTTTAAATTTAAAACCTATTTGAAACCCACTTACTCTAACGGCTTTATCCTTTTGGATAGTTGCCACCATAGATCATGGCTTCACACAAATTGTACCGATACTTGGTCAAAACATAAGCCATGACTCTTAGGCTCCTTTACACTGGGGCGGGAGCCGCGGTGGAGGTATAGCGTCGCTAAAAATAGCGGCGCTATACCGTCGGATTTGCCGCGGGATTTGGCCGCTAGCGGTGCGGTATTAACCCCCGCTAGCGGCCGATAAAGGGTTAATATCGCCCGCAATGCGCCTCTGCAGAGGCGCATTGCGGGCGGTATTGCCGCAGTTTCCCATTGTTTTTAAATGGGAAGGAGCGGTATACACGCCACTCCTCTCACCGCTCCAAAGATGCTGCATGCAGGAGATTTTTTCTCTCCCGCCAGCGCATCGCCTCAGTGTGAAAGTCCTCCGGATTTCACATTGAGTATGCAGTGCAGGAGTTTTTCAGGCGGTATAGCAGCGCTATTTTTAGCGCTGTACCACCTGAAAAACTCCTCAGTGTGAAAGGGGTCTTAGAGGTTTCTCGACAAGGATTATGACCGAGCCGAAGTCGACTTGGAGTTGCATAATATTTTAGGAGTTGATGGGTGTTCATTGCTGGTCGATTTAAACCTCAACGAGACTCAAAATTTAAGCGATCAATGTTGACATCATTATCTGTCCAGCACAGACAAATTCAATCCATTATTAACAAACCTTGGAATATACAAAGAAGTGACCGGATTTTGGGCACTCTGCTACCCGATCAGGCTAAAGTAATTTACAGGGGTGCACCCTCTCTACAGAGCAAAGTTGCCCCAATATCATCAATCTACCAGTTGTAGACTTTTTTTTTAATAACTTGATGGGCTATTACCAATGTAAAAAGTGCGGCGTTTGTCAAAATTACACATGGGGTAGTCCTAAAACTATGGAGTTTAGGTCTACCATTACCAATCGCGTGTATCCCATTAAGCATTTCTGCACATGTGCCACTAAACATGTTGTATATCTAATAACCTGCCCTTGCAGCAAACCGTATGTAGCCCGAATCAACCGTTGATTCACCACTAGAGTTGATTAAGACATCGCCATAATCAAGAGTGACGACACTAAACATTGTGCGCCTAAACATTATCGTCTGTGCCACAATTGAGATCCAAAGGGTACAGAATTTTTTGTCATTGACAGATGCGTTTCTCCATGGAGGGGTGGAGCTACGACTAGAGGCGTTTCATGCCTCAACCTTCTGGATCTATGAATTAGTCTCACTCCCCACTCAGTATGAATGTGGAGTGGGACATTAACCACTTTATTTTTATTACCAACCAATACATGTTTGGAATGTCTGGGTTTACATTTTATTATGTATGGTTTTTATAACATGTATCATACCTCAAGGTGTCATCATTTTTGTTGACCCCATTCAGGTGTCTGCCTCGTTGTGACTGTCAAATTTAATACGTGCAATGATTCACTTTCCAGAGCGAGGCTTGAATCGCACACCCCTGCGGCAATGAGCATTTGGCATTGAGGATACATCACTGGTCTGTATCTCGTTATTGGGGTCAAGCCATCTATTTAAACACAATGAATGCAGTGGGCTGGCACCCTAGATGTCGTCTTGTTAGACGAAACGCATCAAAACGAGCCCCGTTGATGTCATTGTGTCATTTGTAGCAAAATCGCCTTTAGATCTTCTCAAATGTGAGTGTTCCTTATTTTAATAAAATACTCTTTTTACTAAATTGAATTACACTATGGCACTCTGTTGCCTCCTTAAATGACACTATGGGAGAAATTTGATCCACCGTTATGAGATTTTCCACACGTGTTCGTCAGCAGGTTACAGCCAACGATTTGGGCTGTATACCTGCTGATCGACTGTGGCCATACGCCACACAGATGTGTGTTTGTAAACACAACACCCACATTCTGGCTGGATTTCTCCCTGCTATCAGTTACCATTCAGAACTGAAAGCAAGGAAAGACTCAGCCAGATCTGTAGGTAAATGCAGCATGCATACACTTGTTAGGCAAACAGTTAACCCCTTGACTGCCCTCCTGATCACTCCCGTCATCCAGCCTGTGTCAGCAGTACTGTAATATAACTAATCCCTGTATTGGTGTCACTAGTGACATCAGTGTCAGTCAGTCAAACCCCCCCCCCCCCCCCCAGCCAGTATCTTTTAATACCTGATTGCCTGCCAAACGGTCATTCACACTATAAGCTTCTGATCACCACCATGAATAGTATAGTCTCTGTACTGATCAGTATCTTGATTAAGGATGAGCTCCAGCGTGTTTGCATAGCACACGTGCAGAGCCCGCCAGGAAGTCTGTACAGCGCTGCGCTAATCACAGCCAGGGAGACATTGTCCCGATGCTCGGCTGCAGAGATCTTGATCACAGTCAGAACTATACTATACCATTTTTTGGGAGGTTTTTCAATTACATTGAAAACTCCCGTTGGCGGTCATTTTGTCATAGCTGCGCTATGGCACAGCTTACATTGTGGTCGGCCATTTTCCTGTGGCCGCGTTCTGACCGCTTGAGTGGCCATCTTGGAGTAGTCTTGACCCCTAGTGCTGTATACAACTCACGGAGTGAGCATTTTGCACCTGACAGTGGAGGAGCACAGACTCTCTCCCGAAGTTATTAGGCTAGCGGACCAGCTGGTCCAGGGCCTCATCTAGGTCTGTGATGCTTCATTGAATGCTGTGCCCTTGTTATCCAGGGCTTCTGTTTCAGAATGGTTTTATGCACACGGTGGTGTAGTGGTTAACTCCATTACTTGGCAGCAAGAGAGTCATTGGTTCGAATCCGGACACTGCCGCCAATCTGCCTGGAGCTTGCATTGTCGCTCCCTGTGTCTGCGTGGGTTTTCTCCGGGTACTCCGGTTTCCTCCAAAGGCATGTGTGCATACACCTACATAATATACATGCACACTATGTGTGTGTATTATTTAGGGGCAACACTCCCAGGCCGTCAAAGGCCCAGTTGGGGGACTAATCCGTCCCTGGGTGCGCAAGCCGATCACACCGGCACCCAAATCCTGCCAATGTATGTAGCCTTCCCTCCCTGTCTCTAGGTGGGAGGGGCGGCTTGCAGGTTCACAATTAGGTGAAACCTCCCTGCTCTACGACCAGTGGGTCTGCGAGGTGGTCTCTTTGGCGTACTAGATACGGTTTCCTCCTATCCACAGAACAAAGTTCTTTCCTCGTGTCTTCCTCTCCCGACCTGTCGGTCTGCCTTGGGCAGTGTGGCATTTGCTAAGCTGCGGGGTAATTTTACCTTTCCTGCAGGACGAGAGGTTTGGGGTTTTCTATGGGCCTCAGGCCCTAAATACCTTTGTGAACGTCGGGTAGTCCCGCATGAAATCCATTTGTTCGGTAGTAGCTGCGCTCCATCCGGGGGACGTCCTGGCGTCCTCGAACATTAGGGACGCATGCATGCATGTCCCGTTTTGCGCATGTCAGTGTTTTTTCTGTGCTTCGTGATGAGAGAGGGTCTCTGTCAGCCCGTGGCCCTCCCTTTTGATCTGGCGTCGGCACCATGGGTTTTCAGCTAGGAACTCGCACTTATCCTAACTTTGTTAAGAAAGCGAGGCTTTGCCTCATTCGCTACTTGGACGACTTTCTTCTGAGAGCAGCTTCTGTCTCCGACCTAGTGGATGTGTTATTCCCATTCAGACCCTCCGAAGATTCGGGTGGGTGTTAAACGTTTAGGCCAGAAGGTGTAGCTCAGTGGCAGCAAGCCTGCCCTCCATGTGTGCGACCCAGGGTTCAAATCCTGGGCATGCTAGATTCCGACTCAGCGTTGGAGTATCTAGTGTTGATCCAGACTCCTCGGTGGCTCAACACTAGAGGTATTGGCATCACGCAATCGGTCTTCTCTCCGGGCGCCTGCTGGTTCGGGGCCTGTGGGTAGCCTCCTTCAAGGCGGTATTGTGTGTCCAGTTCCACACTCTGGTTTTCCAGGGGAACTACTGTCCACGTGGTAAAAACCTCTTGTCTCTGAAATCATTGCGCCACCTAGTCAGTCTCTGAGTTGGTGACAGAGATCCCCGACTCTTCGGTCCGGGAAGTTGTTTCTTCCTTCCAGTGGTAGGTGTTTACGATGGATGCCAGCTCACGGGTTGTGAACCTGGGGGGTTCACAAAACTGGGGGGTCCAGTCAGCCCTGAGTCGCTGGACTTGCGTGGACCTACGGCCGCACCTCCCTGAATGTGTCTGGTCTCGGTAGCTACCCAGGGTCGGGCCTGGCTAGTGCCTGGATGGGAGACCGCCTGGGAATACCAGGTGCTGTCTACTGTTCATATTTTAGGCGATCAGGCTATTCTCCTTGTGGTCGACCGATCTGGTTTCAGCCGGACAACGCCACGGCCGTGGCTTCGGACTACCATAAGGTATACCGGCAGGCGGACTACTGCAGTCGCCAGATGCTGGACCAGGGCGACTGGTCTTTGTGCTTGGGGTATTTCGGCTCCCTTGCAGGAGGTGAGCCTCACAGGGCATGGATCTCCTGGCCGCTCGTCTCCGACGCAAGGGTGTCGAAGTTTGTGGCCAAGTCTAGTGATCTGGTACAGACGCGTCAGTCGCACTGGTGGCCCTGTGGGGTCTGTATCGGAGACTTTTTGCCGTTCCTCCATGGTAGTTGCTTCCTCGGCTGCTCCACAGAGTGGAGGCTGAGGAGATCTTGATTCTATTCGCTCCAGATTGACCTTGGCGTCCTTGGTATGCGTCGGTCTCGCAGGTGTGCGAGGCGGCGACTTGCTTGTCTGCTCACGCTTTTTCCAGAATTTACATGGTTGCTGTGAATGCATCTTATGATGCTTTTGCCGGCGGCTGTTTAAAGTTGCACCTCCTCCGTTGAGGAGCTCTGCTTGTTTTGGGGTTAAGTTAAAATTGGTTTTACTGATATATTTCCCACCCCTCGTTTTTGACACTGCTTGGGGACGTCCCACTTGTCAAGATTTAAGGAGCTGTGTCCGTCCATGGACGATAAAAGAAAATAGGATTTTTTGTACTCACCGTAAAATCCTTTTCTCTGAGTCCATGGACGGACACAGCACCCACCCCTCCTTTTTAGGTTTATACTTTTTGTTACGAACTGAGGCTGCAGGCTGCACTGAGGAGGGTTATGTCTGGAGGGACCGCCCCCTGGGCGGGGCTGTTCAACTCTGTTAATGTAACATGTATTCAATTATCTAACATGTTTCTGCCTAGTCCTCTCCTGTAAACAGGGAACATAACCCACTTAATTATAATAAATATATTGCGCTAAACCTGAAAAGAAATGTATGTGTAGGCAGCCAGCACAACAAGGAAAATTGTAAATGTGAATATAAAAATAAGTGTAGCGCCAAAATGGAAGACCCACCTGTAGAGTGGATCTACTAGGACAGGAAACCCTAGGGCAGTGTGTTCCTCCAAGTGGACCTCTTCCACTGAGGATGCACAGATTGACCACAACAGGGTGACCCGTAAGTGATAAAAATAAATTAAATAAATTTATCCACAATATCATCTACAGCCAGGTGTTCCAGATACTCCAATCAGCCAAAAAATGTTGTTCAATCAATCTCAGCAGTGAGGTAGAGAGGAAAAAAAAAAATCATAGTGTAAAAGTGTATAAAATATTTAATAAGATCACTCTCAAAAATCACATCAGTGACAAAAAAACTCCAAAAAGTCCAAATTTTTTTTTTTCCAAAATAAAATGCACACATAAAATTAGCAAGCACAGCAACTCCACCACCCTGGGTAGGTGGAGGGGAGTATTCTAGTATTGTGCAAAGATAGGGTAGGACCAGCGTACCCGACCGGTTTCGTCTGATAAAGACTTCAACAGGGGTGTGCAGCTGGACCCCCACCCCTCCCTGCACTTATATATCCTCAATAGCACCCACCTGTTTGAAATTTGCACTTACCCCACCGAAAGATGGCGGCATGCGTTCCAATCAGAGATGTTATCTACATGTTGCGTTCCAGGAACCCGGAAGTGCGGGGGCGGAATGCACATAGCCAGTCGTAATGACTGTAATAGTCATCCTGTACCCCGATGGGGATAATGTCTCCTCCTGTTGGCCCCACGTCCCTCCAATGAGGGAGGGGGCTCGAACGCTGTCCGTCCATCGCTGACGGGCGTTGTGACGTCATACGCACGCGCGTAACACCCAGTCGGGCGTCGTGACGTCACTCGCGCATTCCATAATGCGTTCCAAGCCTCATTTCAGACGCGTTGCGTGTATTTCAGTGCAAGCACAAACGTCACATACCAAAAACTCACGCCAGGGTCGTGCGCTTCATCGAACAGGACGATGCGTTCCACTGGGCTCATCGTACATTACAGGGGACACCATGCCAAAAAGCATTACAAATACAAGCGTACAGATGTCAATTGGAATATCCATGTACACTGTACTAGTATATATATACATAAGTTATGTATTAAAAATCCCTATTTTTCCCTCCTGTCGTAAAAACCATAGGCTATCCGGCCCAGGTAATACATATAAGTCATTGGGAAAACAGGAATATATTAGCCTGAAAAACTTAATTCTAACAAATGGGTGCTTCCTAAACCTAAAAAACACATATGAGTCATAAAACAAAAAGGAAGGCTAGAAGATGTCTATACACAATACAGTCTAAAACTGCACATTAGTCGCTGTTATCACAATTGTTTCTAATCATAAAAACTATGCTAGATTAATAAAGGCGTTCACGTCCCATTCGACGTTTAGGCCGTATGGTACGTAACTCTTTAATTCAGGGGTGCCCAAACTTTTTTCAAAGAGGGCCAGATTTCATGAAGTGAACATGCGTAAGGGCCGACCATTTTGCCGAACATTCTTTGAACCATTAAGATTTGGTCTAAGTGTCTTTGTCCGAGCAACTAATACACGGCCCAACAAGAATTCTCTTGCCTTTGTGGTTGTGTGTGGTGAAGAGATGAGCGTGGGTGTGTTATTTGAATATACCGTATTTTTCGGCGTATAACACGCACCTTCACTTTAGGAAGGAAGTTTCATGGGAAAAAAATGTAAATCAAGAACTGTGAAGCAATATAAGGGTCATTGCCCATGAATGCAGCCTAATCAGTGCCCATCTGCAGCCTCGCCATTGCCATGAATGCAGCCTCGCCATTGCCATTAATGCAGCCTCGCCATTGCTATAATGCAGCCTGATCGATGCCCATCTGCAGCCTTTGAGGGCTGGACGAGCGCCAACAGATTACATAAAGGAGAATCTCTTGTTTACACAGCAGCCTCTTTAATACAATGTACTGCCTCCTATGATAGACAGACCAGTCGTCCAATGGCAGCCCAGGAGACGGGACTTCATATTACAGATGCCACAGAGTAAACAGTAGATTCTCCTGTATGTAATATGACAGCACTTGTTCCCCCCTCCCTGTCCCGTCCGAGGCAGCGCCGATAAATACAGTATATATCCAAATTACCAGGGGGGCCACATTTAACTGGAACGGGGGCCGCAACTGGCCCCCGGGCCAGACTTTGGACATGCCTGCTTTTAATTGGTAAATCCAATATACTTCTAATTTGAATACCCCTCTGACTTTGGGTTCTCCCCTCCAATGGGGGACAAATTTGTCTATAATTTGAAAACTTGTGCCCTCCAACTTTTTATTGTGTCGTTCCAAATAATGCCTAGGCACCGTATGGTTGGTGCGACCTTTCAGAATCTTGGTGACATGTTCACCTACCCTTGTGGAAAAGCTCTGTATGGTGCGACCAACGTACTGTTTCCCACAAGGGCAGGTGATAAGATAGACAATATTAGTTGTAGCGCATGTGAAAAAATGTCTCATGGGGTATTCTACTCCTGTGTATGTGGATTTGAAACAGATAGTTTTCTTTTTTCCACATATATTGTTGACACAGACTGAGCATCTTCTGCAGGGATGATACCCCTTGGAGAGGGGAAAAAGAGGGTTTAGTGGGGGGGATCTGTAATATTTGGGGCAATCTGGTTTCTCAATGAGGTAGCTCCCCTGTAAATCCAGCGTGGACCGCGAGTGAGGGCCTCAAAACATTGTCGCTTTTCAAAACTTTCCAGTGTTTTGCAATAATTCCTTTTAATTTGCTTGTACTGGGTCGAGAAGGTGGTAAAGAAGGAATTTTTGAATCTAGATTCCTGTGCCGTTTTTTGTGGTTCGGTCGATCATAGTTATTCTATCGATCTCCCTATCCACATCCTGTCCAGAGTATCCTTTTCCAAAAACCTCTGTTTCAGGATTTGTGCCTGTACTTGAAAGTCACCAATGTTCGAGCAGTTGCGCCTGATACGTAGCAACTGACTTCTAGGTACTGAGGTCAGCCAGGCAGGATGGTTTTTATATCAACATAACCCACTTGTCAAGATTTAAGGAGCTGTGTTCGTCCATGGACTCAGAGAAAAGGATTTTACGGTGAGTTAATTTATGTTTTTGGTTACAGTTTGTATTGTTGTGGTAATATAATCAGGAGGGGGAACCACCTCAAGTGCATAGAAGACTGTATTATTCCAATTTTGAGAGTTAAAGCGGGGGTTCACCCTATCGACGGGAAAAAAAAAAAAAAAATTTCTTTTACCTTTAAATCAGGCATTGTAGCGCGAGCTACAGTATGCCTGTCCCGAATTTTTCCCCCCCATACTCACCTTGTAGTCGTCCATCGAAGATACCGGGGAATGGGCGTGCCTCTGGAGACGGAGGATGATTGACGGCCGGCTCTGGCGCGTCACGCTTCTCCGGAAATAGCCGAAATAGGCTTGGTCTTCACGACGCGTGCGCATAGCCTGTGCGCACGCGCCGTGAAGAGCCGAGACCTACTCCGGCTGTCTTCGGGGAGAGTGACGTGCCAGGGCCGGCCGTCAATCATCCTCCCTCTCCATAGGCACGCCCATTCCCCGCGGGAGCCGAAATCTATGATGGACGACTACGAGGTGAGTACGGGGTTAAAAAAATCGGGACAGGCATACTGTAGCTCGCGCTACAATGCCTGTCTCGATGGTAACATCAAGTACGAGAGGGTGAACTACCGCTTTAAGGGCAGTTTGTAATTTCCTAATATACATGTACATTTTTTTTGAATTATCGTTTTTTTTGCTTTTAAAAGTGCTTTGAATTTTATTTTCTAAGGCTACTCTTTTGTTCTTTCCCTTGTTTTTCTTTCATAGATTTGCTTGGCACAGTCCTCGCCATCAACATTTCATTATGTTCTGGTGAATTCTCTGCACCGAATTATCACAAATGTAAGTATGCAGTAGTTGCTGCTTATTTATGATTAATGTCCTTGGGAGAATGACTAAAAATGCTACACCAAGTAAAGAGTTTCAGATATCTCTACTGAAGCATTAACATTACATTATCGGTATGACAGGAACCTTTAATAGGTGACTTGTTTTGCACTAAATTCAGCGCATACTCAAACCTCATATGAGGCGTTAACTTTTTTTCAAAATGTAGCTTTATTTTTGTTGCCCAAAAAATTAAAACCGCAGAGGTGATCAAATACCACCAAAAGAAAGCTCTATTTGTGGGAAAAAAAGGACGCCAATTTTGTTTGGGAGCCATGTCGGTTAAAGCGACACAGTGCCGAATGGCAAAAAGTGGCCTGGTCATTGACCAGCAAAATGGTCCAGGGCTGAAGTGGTTAAAATGCAAATCAATTTAAAACTTTTTTTTTGTTGGGTATTTTTGTTCTGTCTCTAGCTGTTAAAATAAACCTACCATTATTATCATAGACTGATCATTTCTTTGTCAGTGGGCAAATGTACAAAATCAGCAGGGGATCAAATACTTTTTTCCTCTCACTGTAGGTCAACTGTGATATCCTGTCGTTTTCTGTTACACAGCACTCTGCTTTTCAGGTCAGTCTGGTATATCGTGGAATTCCTTGTTGGGGCATTGGTACTAGACCTATGGCAGTTTCTCCTCACCATGGTCTTGGTTTACTAAACCTGGAGGCTGTTAAATATTTTTCTCCCAAGCATCTTCCAGGACAGCCCATGAGACCTTTAAGACCTAGGGCTCCTCCTACCAGTATGTCAGTATTAGTGTTTCCTCCGGACGGAGGGTAACATATTTCCTGGAACCTGGTCTCGTGAGCAGGGGCTCTAATGGCTGATTGAGGGTAATTTCAACTAACCTCTTCCTTGGCAGTATCTCCCCCGGTGGAGGTTGGTAGAATCTGCTGTTCTCTGTACCTGGCCAGGACCGGTGGGGGGGCGTAGAGCCCATAGCGGTGGTTGCAGTGCGGCAGGTGGCGTCCTATCCCTACAGACAGCGAGGCTGGTTTATGCAGGGGAATGAGGAAGCCACGGAGCTTGCAAGGGCGGAGCTTCTGCGCTCCAAGCTGCCCACAGGAAGATCCCGCGAGGGTCACTTCCAGGTCGTGTGACGTCATCGGGCGCCTGGAGACGTTTGTTTCGGTCTCCATAAACGGCATGAACAGGGGATGCTGGCTTGCTGGTGATTTTTGGTGGAAGCAGCAGAGGCTGTGGATGACCAGAGGGACAAATTGATTCTCCTGCAGTACCTACACAGGCAGCAGATGCGGTCTACAACACCAGCACCTCTTCGGTAAGCCTGGAGTGTTTGTTCTGCCACTCTTGCTATCCTGGTAAGTGTTTTTACCTCCCCCTCCCAATCATAAAATTCTGGTGTTAGGGGACACATTTTTCTTCCTCCTG
The DNA here is from genome assembly GCF_905171775.1 of Rana temporaria. Classification (NCBI taxonomy): domain Eukaryota; kingdom Metazoa; phylum Chordata; class Amphibia; order Anura; family Ranidae; genus Rana; species Rana temporaria. Next base: position 239,952,778 of record NC_053490.1, on the reverse strand, counting down.
CACGTGATGTTATGGAGTGTTTTGTGGTTTGGGTTTTTATTGTGGGTCATTTGTTTTGTCTTACAGGCCAAGACACAGGACAAGGCCCAAGCGCAGCCACATAAAAGAAAATGTGCAGTTTGCGGAAACAAACTGAGCCCCAGTGAGGCATGACCCAGTAGCCTCCTGTCAAAAAAAATGCTGACTTCGGTCAGAGATGAGCTTACGTCTACTTTTAGCTCTTTTTTTTTTTTATATAATCTTTATTTTCAAAATAAGTTTTTGCATAGGAAAAACAGGCATACAGTTGTAATGTCGGCCAACATGGCCCAGCAATTAGAATACAGGCAATGTAACAGTCCCCTGGCATGTCAATAGGGGTCCTGTCCCGGGCTGTCAAGCGAAGCATATGTGGCAAAAAGTGTCTCCGGGGCGTGCCTACACCTGGAAGCGCGGCCTGGGGAATAGTGAACAGCATATGTAGGACATGTTCTGAGCTATAACCATAGTGGATCTACCCACCCGCACCACCTAAGCACACCCCGGAAAGGAGGTAAGTCCCTCCATCTGTCAGGATAATCAAAAACAAGCCTCTGCGCCTCGGACCCTCATGCCATGGGGGAGCTAAGGAAGGGAAAAACAAAAAAGGGGGACTCATACAGTAAGGGAGGGGAAAGGTGGAAAGGGGAGGGGGTAACTTCCGGTACATGTGCATCGACATCAAAAAGGCATTAAATAAACTATAGTGTTTCCATTATGGCTCTAACAGCCCACTGCAGCATCATCAGGGTCCCTAGCGGCCCTCCCCCCTCCTGCCCTGGGCCCCCTTCCAGAGGGGGACACCCCCTGGGGGGGCCCAGGCACAGGCAGCTCCTCAGGTCCTACATAGTGTATCCAAGTCGCCCATATCGAGTAGAATTTATCGTATTTGTCTTTGCACTGCGCCATCCACTTCTCTGCCTCCATAATTTTGTTCACCATACACACCCACTCCGAGCGGGTCGGTACTGTGGGCGTCTTCCAATGTATCGGAATCAGCCGTCTGGCCGCATTGAGCAAATGGGGCAGTGCAGATTTGCAATATTGGCTGACCGGGACCGTAGGGAAGTGAAGCAGGGACTCCAAGGGAGAGTCCGGAAGCGCCACATCCAAGATCAATTTGACCTGGGCATGTACATCCTGCCAGAAGGGGCACAGTTTGGGGCACTCCCACCAAATGTGCAGGAAGGTGCCCCTCTGGCCACACTCCCGCCAACATGCATCCGAAAGGGAGGGGTATATCTGAGCAAGTCTAGTTGGGACCCTATACCATCTGGTGAGGACCTTGTAGCTATTTTCTTGCATCCTTGTATCAACCGTGCTCGAGTGCGTTAGTCTGTATAGGTGGTCCAGCTGCGGCTTAGTGAAGTTGTGTTGCAGGTCCCTCTCCCACTCCCCTATGAACCTGGGCTTCCCATCCTCCCGTAGGGAGTATATCAGGGCATATAGCACAGAGATGGCATGGGGGACAGCCTCCCGGGCCATACAGAGGCGCTCGAAGGGGGACGCCTGTGTTGGTGACCTGACCCTCTGGGGTAGAGTTGTGAGAAAATGGCTGAGTTGCCGGTAGCGCCACTCATCCATTAGGAAGGGACCATATTGCTCCCTCAGCGTGGCCAGGGGCAGCAGCCCCCGGTCCTGGACAAATCTCCCGCATCTGGACTCCCCATCCTCCGCCCACGTCCGAAAAAAGGATGGGTGTTCCCCGGGAGCGAACCAAGGGAAGCCCCCCAGGGGTGCCAGCGGGGAAGTCGGCAAAGCCAGCCTCCCCGTCTTATTTAAGGCATCCCAGATCGCTAGAGCGTGGACGGCAAAAGGGGACACCAGCCCCGACAGGCCCCTATGTTCTCCAGGCACCCACGGGGCGTGGGACAGATTACGCCCCGCCAGGAACTTGTCCAAGGGCACCCACACCTTGTGCTGGACCCCATGGTTCCAATCCAAAATGCGTTGAAGGGCTATCGATTCATAGTACCTCTTCACCACAGGGACCCCCAACCCGCCTGCAGATTTAGGGCGTTGCAGAATGCGAAGGGCCAACCGGGGGCACTTCCCACTCCAGATATATTGGATGAACAGACTGTTGAGGCTTGAGAAGAAGGCCCCGGGCAGCGCAATCGGGACCATCTGTAGGAGAAACAAAATTCTGGGGAGCACATTCATTTTCAGCACACTGACCCGGCCCATCCATGAGAAGGCCGCCTTATCCCACCTCTTTAGGTCCACCCTGATGGCTGAGAGCAGCGGGGCGTAATTACACTCATACAACTGAGTGCAGCTCATTGGTAGTTGAACTCCCAGATACTTCAGGGACGACTGGCACCACGTGAATGAGAAGGAGGCCTGCAGCTGTGCACGTAAATCCGGGGGAATGGTCAGAGATAGGATCTCAGACTTGGCATAGTTTATCTTAAAGTTAGATAAGAGGTTAAACTCTGCCAGCTCCGCCATGATGTTGGGCAGGGACAGCAGAGGTTCAGACACGTAGAACAGCACGTCGTCCGCATAAGCGGACAACTTATGTTCCCTCGGGCCAACCGTAAAACCCCTGATATTGCTATTGAGGCGAATCCGGCTGAGCAGCGGTTCAAGCGTCAAAGCAAACACCAGGGGTGACAGCGGGCATCCCTGCCGTGTCCCATTGCTAATCGGAAAAGGGTCCGACAATAGGCCGTTCACCTTAACTCTGGCGGATGGGGAGCTATACAGTGAGGATATCCAGGCCAGCATATTAGGCCCCAGGCCAAGTTTGGTCAAAACTATGTTCATGTACGTCCAGTCCACCCGGTCAAATGCCTTCTCGGCATCAGTTGAAAGCAAAAGGCACGGTTGTGGGGCCACCTGCGACTCCACCCAGTGGATCAGCTGGAGTGCCCTATTCGCGTTGTCTCTCGCTTCCCTGCCCATAACAAAGCCAGTTTGGTCCGGGTGGACAACAGACGGGAGAACCGGCTTAAGCCTATTGGCCAATATTTTGGCCAAAATCTTAACGTCGGTGTTCAGAAGCGATATGGGTCTATAGCTACCCGGTAAGGAGTGGTCCTTCCCTTCTTTCGGCAAGACCGAAATATGGGCCAGCAGCGCCTCAGGTGGCATAGCCGTGCCGGAGGCCAGTGCCGTAAAGTACTTGCACATAGGTCCCGACAGTACCTCTAGATATTTTTTATAATATGTATTAGTATAGCCGTCAGGGCCAGGGCTCTTCCCGTTAGGGAGATCCTTCACTACCGCCCGAATCTCAGCGACGGTAATGGGGGCGTCGAGTTGTTTGCCCACAGAGGCTTCCAGCTGTGGGAGTTGCGCCTCCTCCAGGTATTGGTGTATTCTAGCGGCCCGTTGCGATTCAGATATGCCAGGCAGCGTATCAGGCAGGTGATAAAGCTGGGCATAGAAATCCCGGAACTCCGCCGCTATCTTAGACGAATGAACCGCCAACGCGCCCGTCGCTGTTTTTAATTTGTGTACATGTCCCGCGTCCCGTTGGCCTCTAAGGGCCCGCGCCAACATCCTTCCACATTTGTTGCCGAATTCGTAGAATTTGTGGGTCATGTAACGCAGCCGCGCCCTAATCTTAGAATCCAATAAGTCAGCCAAGTCCCGGCGGAGGGAGGCCAGCTCCACCGCCAGTGCCGGGGTGACGTTTTTCTTGTGTGTGAGCTCTGCTACACGAAGTTTAGCTAATAGGGTCTGTAGTTCACCCTCCCTAACCTTCTTGAGCCTAGCCCCCTGTGAGATCAGCTCTCCCCGCACCGCTGCCTTGTGGCCCTCCCACACGGATCCCATGCCTACCTCACCAACCGTGTTTTCTGCAAAGTACATGGAGATAGTATCGGAGACCTGTTTTTGGGCAACCGCATCATCTAGGATGCCGTCATTCAGGCGCCATGACCATGTCCGTGCCTCCACCGAAAGGGGACGCAGGGAGATGGACACCGGCGCGTGGTCGGAGATGGTGATGGAGCCAATAGTAGCCCCAGCCAAAGAGTCCAGGGAGAACTGATCCATCAACAGAAGGTCAATGCGTGTATATACATCGTGCGTGGCTGAGAAATAGCTTTAGTCCCTGTCCGTTGGGCGCAGCAGTCTCCAGCAGTCCACCAAATGGTGGGCCTGCAGAGACTTCCGGAAGCGCTTCAAAAAGGCGAATGAGTGTCCCGAGCGACCGGAGGACGTGTCCACCCGGGGGTCCGGGCACACGTTAAAGTCCCCCCCCAGGATGAGGTGCCCATCCCGGAAGGTAGACAGTGATTCCAGAACAGTGTCCAGAAAAGAAATCTGACCGCTGTTCGGGGCGTAAAGTGTAGCGAGGGTATATTTGCGGCCGGAGATGGAGCCCTTAACGAAAGCGAAGCGGCCATTGGGGTCTAGTTTTTGGTCCTCAACAATAAAAGGGCAATTTTTGTGGATCGCAATGGCCACCCCCCCCCCCCCGACTTAGGTCAGGGGGAATTGCCCAGGAACCACAGGGGGTAGAGGTGGGTGGGAAGGCGGGGGATCGAGTCAGTGCGGAAATGTGTCTCCTGCAAAAAAAGAACATGTGCCCCCGTGCGTTTCATCTCAAGCCACAACTTACTGCGTTTCATCGGTGAGCCCAGTCCACGAACGTTATAGGATACGACTTTCACATCAGCCATCTCAGATATTCAGGAACTGGACCTGGGAGAGACCCTTCACACAACCTCACCAGCAGACAGGTGCATACAGGAGCCACCGAACCTCTAAGGAGCCTAGGAAACAGAGCACGGTTATAACGGATGCCAAGTACCGGAAACAGGGGGGATGAGGAAGGAACAAGGAAAAAACATCCATAAAAACATAAACCATAAAACAACAACAAAAAAAACCATAATGCCCTATGGGCATAACTTAGTGCAATATCACTCCTGGTCGGGGATCCCACCCGCCTCCCAAAAAGGGGGAAGCGGCGGGGATCAGCGAGCAGAGGTTGTCCCCAAAAAGGGAGCATGACTCCAATGGAGTCGGCCTACTGGGGGGTTAGTGACGAGGCACCGAGAGAGCGAAGCCCGTCCAGTGGCCCGCAAGTATCGCTCAAATTAGTGTCAACCCCTGAGCCCAGGGGAGACTAATATTATAACGGCAGTCAGGGGGGAATATCATCCAGCATATATCAGCAGCAAAAAATAGAAGAAAGAGCAAATCTGATGCCAGGAACAGTAGAAGCCACAGTTCATCCGGCAATGCCATCAGACAGACATCAATCGGTAGTGAGGATAGAAGAAAGCATCACCGGGGGCCAGAGGTCCCTGAGGCCACAGTTCACGCCTCTCCTTGCGGGGAATGGGGGAGCGGGGTGTGCCCAGGTGGACCCCTCCTGGGGCCGCGGCGGCGGTTGTTGCGGCGGCGGACCTGTTGCCACTGTCCAGGGCGAGTAGGTGGTGGTATATCTGGTGAGGCCCTCCAATCCGGGATATTTATGCGGGGGAGCCCCAGAGATTCCAGGAATCGGGGTAAGTCCTCCTTGGTGCGTAGGGTATGTGACTGGCCATCTTTTGTAGCCGACAGGCTAAATGGGAAGCCCCACCGGTAGGTCAGCTGGGCGTCTTGGAGAGCCCCCAAAAGGGGTTTTAGTGCCCTGCGTTGCATCAACGTGCGTCTGGACAGGTCCGGAAAAAAGGTCAGCTGCGCGCCATCAAAGTCCACGTGCCGAACTCCCCTGACCTGGGCCATAATACGCTCCTTGAGGGAGTACTTATGTAACTTACATATAATGTCCCGGGGTTTATCCGGATCTTCTGAGGGGGGGCGTAGGGCACGATGTGCCCGGTCTATTTCAATAAAATCAGGGGCTTGGCGGCCAAGAATTTGTTTAAAGACCCCCTGTAAGGTGGGAACAATCTCCCTCGGGCCTGTCGCTTCAGGTAGGCCTCTGATGCGAATATTCACCCTGCGGCTTCTGTTTTCAAAATCGTCCATTTGATCTAGCAGGGCCTCAAGCCTGCGGTCCTGCATCTTACAGTGTTCAGTGAGTGCCTGCAGGGTTGGGGTGGTTTCTTCCCATTGTGCTTCCAGGGCCTCCACTCTGCCTCCCAGGTGGGCTGTGTCAGTCTGCAGATCTGTAATGTCCTGCCTCAGGGCCTTCTCCATCTTATGGGCAAAGCGCTCCAGATCAGCCTTGGTGGGGAGAGATAGAATATGGGAGCGGATGTCCTTATCCTCCCAGGGGTCCCCTCCATTCCCCCGCTCATCAACGCTTTCAGAGCCGGAGGTGGACGGGGATCGAGGCTGGGTGGAAGCCTGAACGTGCGGGGAGATGATGGGGGAAGAAGGCCTGGCAGCGTGGGAGCCGGGCGCCATCTTGGCTGCGCCTGCCGTCTCACCTCCGGTCCCAAAGAAGGCATCCAAGGATCCGGAGTTTCCCCGTGGTGTCCGCTGAGGCTGCGGGGATGACTTGCGCTTCGGTGGCATCTTTTCAGAGCAAAAATCCCCCCTGGAAGTCGCCGTGTGTGCCGAGTAGAGCGCGGGTCTCACGGAGCTCAGAGAGAGCACGTCTTCACTCGCTCATGCCGCGGCCACGCCCCTTTACTTTTAGCTCTTTTAAAGATCTAATTGACAAGTTTCAGGCTCCTCCACAGGGTACATCCTCAAATAGAAAAGCTTCAGTTGTTAGCGCTCCGCAGCAGAGTGTAGAGAGTGAAGACTAGATCTACCCGTTCTTCTCCAGAAGTATCAAGGTCAGATACAGGGCCCAGGGATAGAGAATCCTCTAGGGGCTCAAGGTTCAAGTTATCTTTGGAAGAAGTAGAGAGCTTTTAATAAGTTATCTATACAACTCGATGGATTAGGTGGAGGTACAATTGTCTAAACATGACCTTATGTACAAAGGTTTGCACAAAAAGAAATCTAAAGTCTTTCCTGTGCACAGTTCCCTCCTTGATACTATCAAGCTGGAGTGGGAAAATCCAGAGAAAATCTTTATTTTCTGGTAACCTAAAAAGGTTTCCATTTGATGAGGATACAGCGCAGCTGTGGAACAAAAATCCAAAGTTGGACGCACCTCTTTCAAAGGTTTCAAAAACTTCGGACCTGGCGTTTGATGATATGGGCACGCTTATGGACAAGGAAGGAGGTATCCTCCTTCACAGGGCCTGGGATTCAGCTATTTGGAATCTTAAACCGGCTCTGGCCTCCACTTGTGTAGCCAGAAACTTGAAAGAATGGCTGGCACAAATACAAACTCATCTGTTGGCAGGTACCTCTAGGGAGGAGATTCTAAGATCCTTTCCTCTCCTTTTTAGTGCCATGAGGTTTTTAGCTGATTTTTCCGCAGAGTTTGTAAGAATGACAGCCAGGACTTTAGTCTTTAGTGGACTCAGCCAGAAGGAGCCTTTGGCTTAAAACCTTGTCAGGTGATGCAGCCTCTAAATTGCACCTATGTGGGCTTCCTCTAACAGGGGATCATCATTTTGGCCCAGATCTGCAGGAGGCACTGGAACGTACGGCCGATAGAAAAAAGGCCTTTCCAGAAAACAAGAAAAGGCAGACAGGCAGAATTTTTTTTCGTGGCCAAAGCAGGCAGCAAAGTCCTAGAGAAAAGGACAACAGGCCCAAGAAACAATGGACTGGGCACAAGGGCAGAGGTAGAGGGGTGTTTTATGTAACAAACCTCAACAGCCCGTCAAGCCACAGTGACCAGCATCTTCCAGTGGGAGGAAGATTGAGGGCCTTTCTCCTACAGTGGGCAGCAGTCACCTCAAATCCCTTCATCCTGGATCTAATGGCAAACGGGTACTGGCTGGAATTCTCTTGCCAACCACCAGAGTGACTATTGATCACCTCCCCTCCCAAAGATCGTGAAAAAGCGAGGGCTCTGGGTCTCCAAATAGGAGACTTGCTAGATCAGAAAGTCCCGATTCCTGTTCCCCGCTCAGATCAGAGCAAAGGGTTTTATTCCCATATTTTTGTTATCAGAAAGCTGTCGGGAAAGTATCGGCTTATTCTGAATCTTCGGTCTCTAAACCTATCGATCAGATACAAGCACTTCTGTATGGAGACAGTGTTCACAATCTAAAGCCTGCTTTACCCAAACTGCTTCATGGCCACTTTTAATTTAAGGGATGCTTATCTGCATGTCCCGATCCATCCAGCATTCCAAAGATTCTTGAGAATGGCAGTCAAAATGGGAACAGAAATTCTGCACTTTGTTTCAAGCCATCCCCTTCGGTCTGTCCTCAGCCCCACACATTTTCACAAGTGTTGGGGGGAGGTGCTGGCTCCGCTAAGGTTAAAGGCGATGGCTATCATCCCTTACCTGGACGACCTCCCAATAGTGGCGGAGTCTTACCAAAAAGAGGATCACGACGGACGCAAGTTCCTGGGGATGGGGAGCCCACCTCAGCGACAAAGTCGCACAGGCAAAATGGTCCTTGAGGGAAGCAAAAGCTTAATGGAACCATTAGGGTTGTCCAGATACCGATACCAGTATCGGGACCGATACCGAGTATTTGCGGGAGTACTCGTACTCGCGCAAATCCCCCCGATACCTAAATAGAATACTCCCCCCCCCCCTTCCCCCCCACCGCTGCCGCCGCATCGCGCCGCCGCATCGAGGGACATGGCTAGAGGGACATTGCTGCATATGTGAGGGACATGGCTAGAGGGACATGGCTGCATATGTGGGGGACATGGCTGCATTTGGGGACACATTTAAAAAAAGTATCGGTATTCGGTATCGGCGACTACTTGAAAAAAAGTATCGGTACTTGTACTCGGTCCTAAAAAAGTGGTATCGGGACAACCCTAGGAACCAGAGAGAGCTTCTAGCGGTTCAGAGAGCCCTGCAAGTTTTTCATCCGGAAATCAGGGGTCACAATCTCCATATCCTATCCGACAACATCGCGATGGTCGTGTACCTCGACAAACAGGGAGGCACGAGGAGTCGGATTCTTCAATTGATTGCCCAGGAAATTTTGTCATGGGCAGAAGAGAATCAAGCCTCAATTACAGCAGTGCACCTGAAGGGGACGCAAAACTATCTGGCAGACCATCTCAGTCGCCACAAGGTGGAGCCAGACAATTTGTCGCTTCATCCAGAGGTATTTGCGGAGATCACGACAAATGGGGTTGTCCCGAAGCAGATCTGTTCGCAAATCAGGACAAACTGCAAGACAGAGTTCTTTTCTTTAAACCCAGCAGATCAATCACTGAGGATCGATGCTCTGGCGAATCTGTGGCCATTCGACCTCTGCTACGCCTTCCCGCCGATCAGACTTATTCCGGAAGTTCTCTGAAAGTTTCTCCTAAAAGAAACAGACCTTATTCTGATCGCCCCTTTTTGGCCCAAGAGGCCATGGTTTTCCCTGCTACAGACTCTGGTCTCGGAGCCTCCACTGAGGCTTCAGAAAAGAGGACTTGCTATCACAGGGTCCAGTATCACACCCACAGGTGGTTTCCTTAAACTTGACGGCTTGGTATCTGAAGAAAAGATACTGAGGGTTCAGGGGTTTTCTGACAAAGTAATCAAGACTCTGGTGAATTTCAGAAAACCAGTCACTAGAGCCATATATTCCAAAGTTTGGAAAAAGTTTTAATTCGTGGTTATCTGAAAACCAACGATTAACACATGATGTTCCTTCTATTTTGGATTTTTTTCAAGAGGGTGTTGACAAGGGTCTTTCAGTTAGTACCTTAAAGGTACAGGTGGCAGCCATCATTGTTTTCCTCCAGTTTTCTCTTCTGGAAAATAACACGGTAGCTAGATTTTTCAAATCCATTTCTAGGGCCAGGCCAGTAGTGGTGAGAAAGTTGTCCAACTTGGGACCTGTCCCTGGTGCTTCAAACTCTGGTAGAGTTTCCTTTTGAGCCCCTAAAGGATATTTCTATTAAGTTACTTACTTTTTTGGTAGCAATTACCTCAGCTCGTAGAGTAAGCGAAGTTGCAGGCCTCATCAGGGAGCTGTTCCTCACGATTTTGAGGATCGAGTTGTTTTAAAAACGGATCCAGGTTTTTTGCCTAAGGTGGCCAGTACATTCCACAAATCGCAGGACAGTGTACTGCCATCCTTTTGTAGTTCGCCACAGGGCGACCAAGAAAGAAAGTTTTGTTTTTTAGATGTGAGAAGGATCCTTATCTATCTAGAGGTCACCAAGACTTTTAGGAAAATAGACACTTTATTTGTCCCTTTTTCAGGTACGCACAGGGGTAAGAGTGCATCTAAAGCCACATTGCCTAGATGGATAAAGCAAGCCATCTCGGAAGCTTACAAGATTAGAGAAGTTGCTCCACCTTTTGTCACTGCGCATTCAACAAGAGCCTTGTCTGCGTCTTGGGCGGAGAGGGCTGGTGCCTCACCGGAACAAATTTGCAAGGCTGCCACATGGTCCAGTTATTCGACCTTCATTAAACATTATCGCCAGGATCTCCAATCTGCTCAGGAGCAGGCGTTTGGTCGAAAGGTCCTTCAGGCAGTTGTCCCACCCTAGACTGGTAAGTTATGGCTCATCGTCTCATGGGCCATCCTGGAAGACGCTTGGGAGAAAAGCTGAGTTAGACTTACCGGTAACTCCTTTTCTCAGAGTCCCTTCACGGAGGAAAAATGGAGATCAATGCATCTCTATGGAGAAATGGATGATTATCTATTTACATCCGTTTCCGTCGACCTCCATTTTTTTGGAACAGATCGAAGCCCTATTTTTCTTCCGTTTAAAAAAAAAAAATGGATCTAATGAAAAATGGATGTAAACGGACCAACAGCCTGTTTTTACGTTTTTTGCATTGGTAGTGGATATGGTAGCACCGATGCCGACACTAAGCATTTGCCCAAGTATCGGTACTGGCAAATGCGCCAATACCTTCAGGTTCACCTCTTTCATCTGTCAGCGTGATTCCCTGCTGACCGTTGAAATGTATACAAAAGAATTTCGCAGGCAGTCATTAGTTGTTAAGGAGCGGGGTCGCCGCGTCCTTAACACCCAATGACATTTCAGGTGGCAGTGTTGCCAAAAATTACTATAAATGCTAAGATAAGGTGCATCCAACGGTGAACTGAATGAATGTGCAAACAGTGCAGATAAGGTGACTCGGGTGCATAAATAAAATCACAACGTAAAGATAATATATGCAGTCGCAGTCCAATCATGTCCAATCAAAATGAATGACTGGACATAACTGATAAACAATGATGGATGAATAATCACATTGTATGAATGGTGGATGGAACCACAAGATTGTCCAATTGTTACACCGTGCAAATGGTGCAACTGCGACTTAGTCTAAGAGGTACAATTTAATCAAAAGAAATTACCGTAAGGTAATTTGCTAGCACACCTTCGGGTGTCACCATACACTGAAGATTCACCAACAAGTCACCTTGCCACCTGCTGATGTCATTTAGCACCCAGCACTTTACTCACACTTTGCAATTTCTTTTGATTAACTTGCATTACCTCTTGGAGACATCTGTGTGGGTTGCTGTCACCAAAAGTAGTACAGAAACTACTTTTGGCAATCTGTGTGGTGCCGCAAAGTTGGTGCATCGATTCGGATGATGCCTTTGGCCGCAATAGCCGCCAATTTGGCATGTGCTTTGAAAATTTTAAGTACAAAATCAGCATTTGCCACTAACCGGAAGTACCGTATTTATCGGCGTATAACACGCACCCTAACTTTAAGAGTGAAGTTTCAGGAAGAAAACTTTTCACACCCCCCTGTGTATAACACGCTGGCACAGTTTACCCTCTATTTTCAGGGTAATAAAGTGAGTGTTGTACGCCAATAAATACAGTAATTTCTACAGAGCTGCCTGCAGGATCAAACACTGTTGATTCTGCTTTCACTCCTGGAACCCTGCTGGGCTCATTTTATGAGTAACCATTTGGGTTGCACATTTTAGTCATGCACAACCTGATGAAAAGGCAGTTTTCCTGTGGAAGTGAGCAAATCCTCCAATTTAGAACCGAATCTGCCCTATGTGTAGAGATCAGCTTGACACAGAAGAGGATTGTGCCTTCAAGTATCAGCTTGGCAAGTATTTGATATTCCACCAGTGTTGATTCCTTTTGTTGTATCTGCGGAAGTACTTTCTACTGCAAGGGCAAGATCGTCCGATAATCTGATCGTTGGCACACAGCTTCTATAAAAAAATCAGATGATCAAGACCATGCATGCTCGGGAAAAAAAAAATCCAATACATTACATCACTTCCAAAAGTTGTATTCTGTGGTACGAGTGTTTTCGTAACGTTGGTAACCTATTGGTTTTCGAAACTCATTCATCCAATATTCTTATGTGTACGATGCTTAAAGTTATTGCAAAGTCTGTTTTTTTCCCCCCCTATTAAAATAACAAATGTTATACTTGTTAAACCCACTGTGAAGTGGGTTTTTACAGGGCAGCCTGGATCTTCCTCTTCTCAGGTCTCTGGCTGTAGCTCCCGGCACCTCAGTCCTGTTGTGTGCCCCCGCAGCAAGCATCTTGCTTTGGGGCACCTGAGCCGAGCTGCAGCTCTGTGTGTCTATTCAGACACAAAGCTGGGCCCCGCCCCTCACCTGATTGGCTAACTGAGATTGACAGCAGTGGGAGCCAATGGTGGCACTGCCGTGTTTCAGCCAATCGGGAGGGAGAGTCCCGGGCTGACTAGGCACTCGTCGACATCGCTGGATAGAGATAGGCCCCGGGTAAGTATTAGGGGGGCTGAGGGGGGCTGCTGTATACAGGGTTGTTTATCTTAATGCATTAGGATAAAAAAAAAATCTGAGTTTACAATCTTTTTAAGGTGCCCCCACCACATTATCTAGTGTAATCTGACGCAGAGATGCCTAATATTTCTAATTCTGTTAGGACTTACAGAAAACTTGTTGTTGTGTGCAGTCTCTCCCTTCATTAAAGGAGTATAAAACAAGTTGCTTTTCAGTTAGCAGTTGTTTCACCACAAAAAAAGACTGTTTATTTTTTAATTGAGGCTGTACATACCACTTTAAAATTGGAGAATCCCTCTACACTCCTCCTACCATGGTGTCTTGCTCCATAGACAAGTTCTCATAGACCTAAATGTTCAGTTACAATGCTTCCTCATTATTCACTAAATCAATTAATTTACATTTAGGGAGCATTGAGACAAATGGTTTCTTGCTCCTAAATATTTTTGGCCATTGTGGAGCATTTAAAAAAAACAATTGTCTGCTTCTCCCATAGCCGACACACCGGTGCCTTTTCTTAACAAACCTCTAAACCATTCCTGGAGAAGATACTCCTTCCTTTAATGGCCCCACTGATAAGAAATCGGAAACAATTTGTCCAGTTTACAGTTATTGAGAGGGAAAGCAAAAAAAAAATCGCATTTTGGGTTGATGTCAGAACACGTATAGAAGGAGTATCTTCTAATGGGGGACACTAGTCCTAGTGACCTTGGTGATGCACCAAGATTTCCTCACTTTTGGAGGGGTTTCCTCTCACTTCTGTTTTGGCTCTGGGACAGGAGGTGAAGGGAAAACACACCGCTTGAAAAATAATTTGTTCTCTTTCTATGAATAGTTTTGCTCAAACAGGATCTTCATTCTTGGGGGGGGGGGGGGGGGTGTGGAGTATCTTGCTTGCCCCCTCCCTTGGACTACAGTAGAGTCAGGACGCTCTCAACGTTGCAGATAGAAAAGGGAGCTGTGTGTTAATGGGCGTCCTGACTCTAGTGTAGTCCAAAGAAGGGGGTGAGCACGACACTCCACACCAGGGAGAAAGCCTCACATTACTGTGTGGAGTTAGACAGAAGATCAGGAAGCGAGGATTTCTCAGACGAAATAAGGACTTTTTAAAAGCAAAATTGAAGGATGAGGTAAGTGAAGGAGGACTGCACTAAGGTAAAGGAAGCTATTTAGGGGAATTTTTTTTTTTTTTTTTCTACCTTTACAACCCCTTTTAAAGGACCTTAGTTATATGTCAAAACTTTCAATAAGGAAATTAAGTCGGGAACGGACTAGGGCTGAAACAACTAATCGATTAATCGACAACGAATCGATTATGAAAATAGTTGTCAACTATTTTCATAATCGATTAATCAGGCAGTTGATTAGTTGGCCTGCATATAGAATGCATTATTTGTTTACATATCGGGAAATACAGTGCAGCACACATACAGCTCAGTACACCATCCATACATGTCACTAAGTGCCTGAGAATTTGTGAATGTGCAAGTGTGAGGAGCAATGCCTCATGGGACATGTAGTCCTGGGCAGGAAGTGAGTGGTTCATATTAACTCAATAGTACACAACACTTTTTTTTTTTTTTTTAAGATTATCCGATTAATCGAAACAATAATCGGCCAACTAATCGATTATAAAAATAATCGTTAGTCGCAGCCCTAGAAGGGACTGAATACTTCCACAGCACTGTTTAAAATTACTTTATGCAGTCATTCTACATAAACTAGTTTACTCTAGGGTCAACACAAGCATTGGACTTCTGTCTCCTGTTTCCATCGCTGAAAAAAATGATCTCACTGTAAGGAAGCTTTTAGAGTAATAGAACACAACAGGAAGTTATTTGGCCAGGGTGCTCTAAAGGTTTTTCATTTAGAATGCTTACACTGGTGTATTCAATACCACTGACTCATCAATTTGTTAACAACCTTCAGTGACAGAAATACGGATGAAGTGTACGAGTGTTTTGTTTTGGACATTGGTGGCAACGGGTAAAATAGTTAATATAGTAATTTTTATACAGGTTTAAAGACCATGTACGCTTTCCAATGTTTCTATTGTTTTAACTAGGTATTGGTGTAGTTATAGTCCCTGTGTCATTTTGTTTTTTTTGTCAAAAATTTATATCTCATGCTTACCCTTAAAAAAACAATTGATAATCAAAAAAGAAAGTAGGTGCTGCTACTTATAAACAAATCTAAATACTCAATCTTAAACATGCAAACAACAAATAAGTGCACAATCCTAAACATATTAAAATGTAAATGCTCAAAAGTAAAGTGTACACTTGTATTATCAAAAAAAAAAAATCCAATAAAATTATTGTCCATAGGTTCTCTTTGTGCAGACTTGTGAATATCCATGCTTTCATGTGGTGTTCTCTTAGACAAAAAGCTTTCTAAGCCTCTTCCCAGAAGGATGGATCCCAGATGATGGGGATCAAACACGCTTGGTTGTAATTGAAACTAACTGCGATGTTCCACTCCTCCAACTTCAGCAAGAAAGCTCCCATTAGTTAGTGTTAACTTTGCCCAGATATGGAAATATTTCTCTTATACTCCCAGCTCCACTGATAATCCTGCTGAAAATGCTCTCCGCCATATGAACATGTCAAGGAAGGAGAAACTTCATAGTGCATTATGTAAAAGTAGGCATTTATTGAAAGTCCTCGTCCTAGCTGGTGCATGGTGACATCACAGAATGCAGCTCCAGCCGGCACATTTTCCCCGTAAGAGGCACAGTCTGCGACCGGGTTTGTTTTGAGTATCCTGTCTCGTTTTTTTTTTTGTAAGTGCAAAATTGGATTGTACAATCTCTGTATAATTTCCTTACCAGAACTATAGAATAAAATTACCCACCTATGCATTTACTCTATATCAGGCAGGCCCTTGCACTACACAGTGCAATTTCTTTTAGATCTACCATCAACTATCAGATTGTACAGTGTATGATAAGCTTTATACAAGTACATAGGAGGGAGTGGATGGTGACTCAGCTGCCAAGTCCCATTCACATCTCTGCATAGCAGGAACTTCCATTCCTGCATGTGTGTTTTGGGGGGGGGGGGGGTTGTTTTTGCTCATCAAGGATCATACAAGATATGCAAGCCATGGGCAATGGATGAGCAAAGTTGAATGGAAGCTGCAACCTGGGGACTTTCCCATTAGACAAGAAGAGAGGAGAGAAAGGGAAAAGATGGCGCTGGTAGTTGGGAGAAGTGTAAAGAAAATGAGAGGCAGGAGATGTGATGGAAGGAACGTAAAAAGAGACTGGAGGGAGAAGGAACAAAGCTGGTGCAATGGAGTAGAGAGACCACCAGATGCCAATACAGTTGCTAGCACCACATTGGCAATCTAAAAAATGGCTGTAAAAGTTAACCGGGTTCTGTCTGTCTTCAAATCCAGAGACAGATCGAAGCGCTGTAATCTATGGGGATGCGAACTAAACAGTCATAGTATAAAAACCGCATCCCATGCTGCCACAGGCTAGGTTTTAAAAAGTAATGAAGAAAGTGGCCGATTGTATCCACCCAATCACAGAAAGAAAAGATCATGCAGAGAAATAAGATGTGGAAAACACAGATTAAATTTGTGTGATATCACCAAGTAGCACTAGATTCACACGTGGAGTACCCCTAGCAGGGAAAAGTAGAAAACACATCAAATGATTCATCCCCCTGAAAGGATAACCACTATGTAAACAATACCGAGCAGGTGTAGAAGAGGTTTGTTGATAAGCCCCTTGCTCCATATTGAAAGGTGAAAAAGAGGTCCACCTTCCCAGGATCCACATGGAATCTAGGCAGGCAGAGACATTCCAGGTCATTGAAAGACATTTGGCAAATAAGGCAGAAAAGTCAGGCAAAGTGCAGTAACCATAAAATACTCTGTAGCATTGAGGCTTTATTAGTGAATAGACAGTAAAGACTATTGGTGTGCACCGGGTATCCTGGAGGACTAAACCATGGCAAACAAGCAAAACATGAGGGCAAGTCAGCCACAAGAAATGTCCACCTTCAAGCTGGATTCACACATGCGAACTGGATGCAGGTTTTTTTTCGATTGACAGGCAAGTGTGACCGGCTCTCAATGGAGCCGGTTCACACATGTCTGGTGTGGCCGTGGTCCAGATTGAAAATTAGTCTGGAGCATCTTTTGCTCCAGTTCAGGTGCGAATTGAGGCTAAAATTTGGACCTAAATTGCACCTGAACTGGTGAACAGACACGCACCAGACCCCAGGCACCCTACCCCCACCCCCCTGCAGTCCCTAATTTTGTCTAGCAGTGGATGTCTCCCGAAGAGGTCTGGGAGAAGGTGCTTAGTGGCACTGTGAAATTTAACAGGGCATCTATTCCAGGCCCGCTTTGAGCCTTTCAGCTGGGTGTGTTTGCGACCGCTAGGGACCTTGATTTTGGGTACTTTGTCAAGCTCAGTAAGGGAACAGGCTATAAAGACACTGACAGTGTCCCGTAGGTCCACCGGCCATGTAGCCTCCAGAATACCACAGAGATTTATATTGTTTTGCCTGTGGAGATTTTCTAGGTCATCATGTTGAAGGCAAATGTGGTTTGGAGTAGCCTGTTGCTTGTGGTTTTCCAGGGTATAGTGCATGGGTGCTCAACCTGTGGCTCTCCAGCTGTTGCAAAACTACAATTCCCATAATGCCTCAGCCTTTGGGAGACATGCTTGTACCTGTCAGCGGCTTGCAATGCCTCATGGGAATTGTAGTTCCACAACAGCTGGAGAGCCACAGGTTGAGCACCCATGGTATAGTGTGTTTACTGTATTTTCAAGATCCTGCACATAGTGTCACTAGTGATATCATGGAGGAGAGATGTTTCAAGCCTGGCTGCAATCATTTCCATGTCCTATCTCGTAGTAAGGGAGAGGAGGATGGCCAACATTTCAGAAGGGGATAATATAGTACATGAGGCAAGGGCAAAGGCTCTGGTCTCTATACTCCTAGCTGAAAAGCTAGGCTCATATGGGCTGGAAGGCAGCTTATCCCTCATCATTGCTGGTATGTCCAAAAGACCTGCGCCCTGGTGAAGGTAGCAGAGCGAGGCAGCCACCGTCCTTCTTTCTGCTCGGTGTATGGAGGTGCAGTGACATCTTGTCCCTGAAGGCTGAGTATGTGCATGGTGTAGCTAGAGAAAAAAAAGCTCTTTATATCGACCAATTGCAATCATCTCTTTGCCCTGCTTTAGTCCCAGTTTTGGTCGGGTGGAGGCGGACTCTCCCTTTGCTCCTTTTTGAAAACTTTATTCTGACTTTATTCTGATTGTAGCAAGACTGAATTGTTTAATAAATGTGTTTTTTTTTTTCCCTTTCATAGTCTGCACTGGATTGGTGGCCCAAGATTGATGCTGTGTATTGCTACTCAGGAGAGCTCCGCAGCATGTTTGCTGAAACGCTCAAAATCGTCATGCAGTTACATACAGCAATCCGCCTGACGCCGGTAAAGTTTGACATCTTATGCTGTGTGCATATTCAGTCATTGCATATTCTGTTTCAATCTAGTTTCTCTACATTCAAATAGAAAAATAAAAGATTTTATAGCAACAGAGACCATCTTCATGCATTTAAAGCGCTGCGCAAACTGTTGGCGCTATATAAATCCTGTATAATAATAATAGTAATTTAAGAATTGTCTTCAATTCTTAGTGATTTCATTTGGCTTTGAATGTTTGTAACCTCTTTAATGTGTGTAAAACAATGGTGACCCTCAATGCCTTTTTAAAACTGTATTTCAGTGCATGTAGAGCACTCTGAGTGATTCACCCTACTTTATTAACTTATGATTGTTTTCACCCTCTAGATAATTGATATGCAATTAGCGGACCTCCGGCTGTTACAGAACTACAAGTCCCATAAGGCATAGCAAGACTGACAGCCACAAGCATGACACCCAGAGGCATGAGGGGACTTGTAGTTTTGCAACAGCTACAGGTCTGCTAATTGCATATCCCTGCTCTGGAAGTATACATTTTTATACTTTAAGTGAGTAAAAAAATTATGAACATTTTTAGGGCAGGTCTTAGTTGGTGATTGTTGGCCAATAGTTTTACTTGATTTTGATTCACTGCTTCAACATTGTCAGGGCTATATGAGTCTACCACAAAGCAACAGCTATCAATTAGGATGACTGATTCCTTATTTGTCCGGTCCTCAGGACCTTGCAAAAAACACCCTGCTTCTCAGTCTATTAGTCAATAGATAAGAAATGTCCTTGAGTGTGCAAACAGTTGCTACAGCTTACACACTCAAGGATATTTTCCTCCTGTGCTTTTACGCACCTATTCTACCAGATCAGTGGGAGTTTCCTAGGCATTTGGGCACCAGGCCTCTGTTACCCAGCTTTGTATGGCCACCACCTAGTTTTCTGTTGATACCTTTTCAAAGTTCTAACATGTGGACGTCTGTTTCTCTGTGAATGCAGCTCTTGCCCGCAAGGTTCTTGCAGCAGCACTCTGTAGTTGGGTTTGTTGACCCTTATTATTGGGCTTTTTGGCACAGTTCAGTTGCTGCCCACTCTTTATTGCTTGGGGAAGTCCCAGGGTCAATGAATGCCTTGCTTTTTTTCTGTACTGCGGAATACAAGGAATTTTTTGCCTTTCTGTAAATTCCATATCTTAGAGTACCTGATACCTATGCTATTCCTTTGGTTACTGTGCATTACTTGCTACCGAACTAAAAACCCATGGGGTAGGGTGTTGAGGGCGGCACCTAGCGTGCTTATGTTTGAAAGCTTTGTAATTTAAAGGCAAGTTGAAGCTGCCCCCCCCCCTTTTTTTTTAAGCAAACAAGCTCAGGTTCAGTAATTTTGGGGGCATGTAATGGCTCATCCAACCCAGGCTGATATTGCAGTATAGTTGAGTCAATTTTTTCACCGGTTATATCTGCCTTTACCTCCATATCTCTTAGGCACACCTTTGAAGAGATCTGAGTTACTGGCACTATTTCTGTTTACCTTGTAGTATTTCCATTTCTTTCTTTGCATTCTACTTTAAGAAACAATACAATGGCTATAGTGCAACACTCTTGTAAAGTGTGCACTTTGCAGCCCTGGGAAATTGCTTGTAGCAACATTAAAATTATTTTGAAATATTGATAAAAGAATCAGCTTTAGGTGGATAGCCCTTTTAAAGAGGGCGTCTATCAGTTTCTAAAGATTTGTGCACTTAGGGTTTGACAAATTTGCTTGGAATTTAGGAGCCAGAAAACGCGCCCAGTCCCAAGCGCAGAAGCGATCACATACGTGAGTAGCGCCCGCATATGTAAACTGTATTCAAACCACACGTGAGGTATTGCCGCGATCATAAGAGCGAGAGCAAAAATTCTAGCTCTAGACCTCCTCTCTAACTCAAAACATGCAACTTGTAGAATTTTTTAAACGTCGCCTATGGAGATTTTAAAGGGTAAAAGTTTGTCGGCATTCCACGAGCGGACGCAATTTTGAAGCGTGACATGTTGGGTATCAATTTACTCGGCATAACCATATCTTTCACAATATAAAAAAAAATTGGGATAACTTTACTCTTTTATTTTTTAATAAAAAAATGTGTATTTTTTCCCCAAAAAAGTGCGCTTGTAAGACCGCTGCGCAAATACGGTGTGACAAAGTGTTGCAGCGATCGCCATTTTATTCTCTAGGGTGTTAGAATAAAAAAATATATATAATGTTTGGGGGTTCTAATTAGAATGAAGGAGATGGCAGTGAAAACCGTAAAAAAAAAAAAAACACATTAGAACTGCTGTTTTACTTGTAATGCCAGTGGCCACCACCAGATGGCGCCAGGTCACAGAAATCAGCTTGGGCCTTCACAAGGCCGCAAAGCCGCGGCCTAAATTACCGGCCGTCGCGGGCCATCCACGATCGCGCGGCGGTGGAGGCACAGGATCCTGTGCCTCCGTGAGGCCCCCCTCCGCCACCGCACGATCGCCGCGGGCCAGCAACGGACGGTAATTGAGGTCGCGGCCTTCTAAGCCGCGGCCTCAATTAACGGCGGGCGCCAGGTCACAATTTCTTGTCGCAATTGCGACCTGGCGCCCGAATTTTGTCAAGGCTGCACTAAGATTTTGTCACATGTTCAAATGTCTAATTTGTGTTTTGCACTGAGTGTGCTAATTTACCACTAGTTGCATTTTAATTCACTCATCCTTATTGTTGGAATTTTTCCTCAGAGTCTTACATTTAAAGAGAAAATGCCATACCTTAAGTTTAAAGAGAAACCAACCGATGTGGAAACAAGAAGTTACAAATACTTGCTACTGTCTTTGGTCAAGCTCATTCATGGAGACCCAAAGTTGCTATTGTATGTAAGTACGGTAGATATGTTTTTTTTTTTTTTTTTGTGCTTAATATTTGCATTTCTAGCCAAACATTTTTCATTGTAAATTAGGGAAGGGTTGGAAGTCTCCATTAAAAACTCAAGCAAACCAATAGATATGTAAAGAGTTTTGTTTCCTAGCAGGCACCTTCAGCTCCTTTGAGTTCAGTTCAGATTTCTTGTAGCAGCACCTGGATCCCATAAAACAGAGGTGTTCAGATATGCATTCCCCTTCCATGTCCTGCTTGTTTACATTTTGAAGAGTCGAATGAGTGAATTAGGGGGATAAAGGGAACAAGAAATACAGGGAGGCAAAAGGTGAAAAAGGACTAGGGCCTATGGGGGTTGGCAGGGAGGGGGGTACACAAGTTGCCAATGTGGTTGTATTGAATGTGTTTTTACAAGTCTAGTAGCCTGCGGTCAAAATTCAGGCCTCCCAGGTTGGTCGGAAATTAAGCTGTGTTTTGTAACCAAGCCATAAGTTTTTCATTGACTGGTATCCAGCGCACGTTGGTCTTGACAGCTACAGTGTGGCTGGCCAGTTCTAGGAGGGTGTCATATGACATTCTCCCGTGATCATGCCTGCTGCATGGGCGGTGCGCTCTGTGATCCTTGTGTGCTTAGACAGCAGTAAAATCTGAAAGTGAAAGACTTCCAGCATCCTTCAAAGAACTCCAAGAATCATATTTTACAATGAGTTTAAAAATATTGTAATCATGCAAAGAATTCATACTAGAAAACTTGTGTTTAAAGAGCGGCTTCCTGCCTGTCCCAGATTACAGCTTTTTGAAAGCTCAGTCTCCTAAATTATCAGTAACTTTACATATTTTTCTCTCGTTATTCCAGAACCCAGGAAAACCTGGCCCTGACACACAGAGCAGCTCTGCAGAGCTAATAAATGGATTGGTGCAGCTGGTTCCACAGACAAACATGCCTGAGATAGGCCAGGAAGCCATGGAGGTGAGGAATCTGATTTCAGTGCTTGAGCTGAGTGAAACTGAATCATGTTAGTGTGGAATTACAACCCCTTTGTAAGTTCTTTGCTGGGTGTGTAACAGAAATTGTGCATAAATCGTATTTATTTAAAAAAAATATTTTTTAGTAAACAGGCTATTGAACAAGTTATTGAACTTAAAACTAGTACAGATACATGCCGGTGACAGTCATCCATAGTCTACATATAAATTACAAGGACAATAATTCACTTGTACAACAACAAACTTCAAGCATGTGTGTATGTATACATCCCAGATGTTGACATACACGATGTATCGCATGGAACCAAATTAACATGCACAGCCTCCAATGCTTTTTTCTGCTATACCTAGCTTAGACTAAACTGGTCTGTCTGGACTTTGAACAAAGTCCAGGAGTGTCCAGCCATGGGTGCCCATAACCTTTCAAACTTTCCTAAGCATCCCCTGTGTTGGTACACATTTTTTGGAAAATAAGGGTATGTCCCATGTGTGTTACCCACATTTGGTGTGAAGGAGGGTCAGATGATTTCCAGAGCAAAATAAGTATTTATTTTGTGGGCTACAAAGAGAGCACAATTAACCGCTACTCTCGTGGGCTCCTCTGGTATTAGATCGCTTAACATACCAAATTTAGGGTCTAGCGGGACAGAGGATTGGAATACCCTATTAAAGGTACCCAAGACAGCTGTTCAATAGTGTAATTAAGGACATCCACAGAGATGGTGGATGAGGTCACCTCTGTCCCGTTTACATCTTTAACACAAGGGGTCAATGAGCATGCCCATTTTATGCACTACAGCAGGCGGGAGATGGGATCTTAGTACTATGTAGAACTGGGATAGTTTTTGTGATGAGATTAAGGAGCTAGTTACCACTGCCTGTAGTACTCCCCACATCTCCCCACTGATCACCAGACGGTAATCCCACATCCACTTCCCATCTCTCTTGAGCCTTGGTGGGATAGCTTTCCAAATAGTCACTCAGTAACATATTGTAGCACTGAGAAATTAGACCTTGGCGATTTAGGTCCCGAGTGTCTAGTCACCCTGAGCCCTAACCGCATGCTGCAATTGATAATTGCTGTAATAAAATTGCATATAGGAGGGGGGACTAAATCTCTCCTGGAGAGTTGAAAAGGGGAGAAGGCTCCCATTGTGAAAAATGTGTTTCAAATGCGTCACCCCATATGCCTTTTATCTGAGACCCTGTTGCAATTTGAACAGTTCCCCGTAAGAGCTATAGGCTGTTAATTCCTCGACCCTCTGCAGCGGTTTAGCCTTAAACCAAACTGTGTGTAAAAGGTTGCAAGTGGTAAAGGTTTTAAGTGATTTAACAATCCGATTCCTCTTTCGTTCATGGACGGACACAGCAGCAATCTTGACAAAGTGGGTATTGGCCTTCATTCAGGAGTGACTAGGCAGAAACTTTTAGAAAGTGTTAAACACATCACACACAGCACAGTACCACCGAGGGTGCGGTCCCTCTGGGTATAACCCCTCTCCCTGCATCTCGTAGCTCCAGTTTCTTTCTGCCTAGCAAAGGAGAAAGACATGTCTCTCTTCGGGCCCATAGGCCTGGAGGTGTATTTCTATTTTTATTTTCAATTTTTTGTTCCTGTGATCTGCGATCAACTGCTGACTGGGTGACAGGCTGGATCCCAGATCCTTGTAGTCTCCCCAGATTCGGCCATCAAGCATGTGCTGACCTTGGCTACGCACTGGGTCGTCCACGACATGCCTGGCTCTCTACGGGTGGCCGGTGAGCTAGAAGCTCCGGGGAATGCATATGACCGGTCTAGAGGGCTGAGTCACAGCGCGCCGGGCCGACAGTCACCTCCGTAACCGCGCGGAAGATGGTCTGTCTGGGCTGCTTCCAGCATAATTCACAGGAAGGGTAAGTAGTAATCCCCTGCTTTGGCATGAGGACATAGCTGGACGAGTAGGGGGTTCCATCCTTCCCTTCCTCCCTCCCCACCTTCCCTCCTCCCTGGGCTCTGTGAGCTAGGATGGCTGCTGGGTGCCGGGGGTTCACCCGTGGGAGGCTCCATCTGTGGCGGGAACTACGCTGTACGTCCGCTACTGGGGTGCTAATGGGCTGCTATTAAGAGTGTCAGTTTGCTACCTGTGTTCCTCCCTCTATGCTGTCAGCGGCCACTTTGGCCTTGATCTGCTGCTCTGCGGCCATTTTCTTGTGGTCCGCGCAGTTTTATTTTGTGGGGGCTTTTGACCTCTAGTGTACATTTAAGTGGCGCAAATCAACACGCGCTGCGGAGGGTCAGACTCACACAGGCGGCTGCAAAGAGCATCTCAAGTGGGAAGCGGACGGCAGCTGTGCGGTACCATTTAAGGGTGGTGAGTCCTCTGGGGGGGGCCCCTCGTCTCTGTGGCAGCTAGGAGGGTGGGCTGTTTTGCCTTGCCTGGAGTCCCTGTGGGTGTCAAGTGCGTGGGTCAGCATGGCATCGGAAGCCTCTTCCCCTGAAACACCTGAGTTGGCAATTGGTGCCCCTGCACTCGATGTTTTGGTGGACATGTCTGCGATCCTAGAGGCTTTTGTTGCCAAGGTGGAAGCGGTGCGTGGGAACAGGGGGGGGTAAAAAGCGACCCCTCTCCCCGCCATCTTCTGCGGACAACTCTGATACGAGTCGGGCCCAGCTACGGCTTATGCCCCTGGTTCTGATATATCTGAGGATGCAGACCGAGATCGGCTGGACAGTGAGGATGACTCCGGGTCAGCACACGAAAAGTCTCTGGTAGGTGATCTCATCACCGCAGTGCGAGATACTCTAAAGATAGAGGAGTCTGCGGAAGAAACAGAGGCGTCTGTTGCCTTCTGGTTCCGTAAGCTGACCCACACTGCTAAGGTGTTCCCTTGTGTGTGTTTAGACCAACTTTTATACAAGGAGTGGGACCATCCACTGAAGTTTCTTTTGGTCCCTAAAAGTTTGGCAATGCATTACACTTTTGAGGAGAGCTTCCTGAAAAAATGGACCTCTCCTTCGATGGTGGACCCTCCTGTGTCCAGATTGAACAAGGTAACCACGATTCCGGTGGAAGGGGCCCCTGCTTTCAAGGACCCTGCGGACAAGAAGGCTGAGGCGGTCACCCTCTACCTATACACAGTGGTGGGCTCGGCTGTGCGTCCAACGATGGTTGGAGCACTGGTGTCTCGCACTCACTGAATGGGCAAAAATGCTGCACAATGGGTTAAAAGCACATCAGGCTCCTTCGGACGTGGTGGCTCTGGCCGACCAGAGGGTACAGGGCCTAAAATTTGTCTGCGAGTCAAACTTGGATACCATTCCTTTGCTGTCCAGAGCCTCGAGCTATGCGGTTGTGTTACGCCGTCTGCTCTAGGCTAAAGTGTTGGTCTGCGGACCAATCTTCCAAGAAAGCCCTGATGTATTTGCCCTTTAAGGCTGACAGACTTTTTGGAGCATCTCTGGATGACATTATTAAAGATGCCACAGGAGGTAAGTATCCTGCTCCCACAATCCAAAGGTAAGGCGCCACACCGTAGGCACGGGCAGTTCTTCACCGCGCATAAGCGTTTTTTCCGCCACAGGTAAACTATCTCAGGCCGATAAAGCACCTGCTGAGGGACAGAAGCGTCCCAGGTTTGGCAAGCTTGCGAATAAATCTACGTCAGCCTGAAGGTCTGCCCCCGCCCGTCTCTCGCGTGGTGGGACGTCTTCGCAAATTCGCGGCCCGGCGGACATCTCTGATCTCCGACCGGTGGGTTTGCAAAGTAGTTTCCTCTGGGTACAAGATAGTTTTTCTCTTGCCCACCGAACAGATTTTTTCCCCCCAACTTCAGGATCTGCTGATACGCGGGGTGATCATTCCTGTCCTCTGGTACCATGAACAGATTTGAGTAAAACCCCTGAAACCGTTCCTGTACCGAAGAAGGATAGGGTTCGTCCAATCCTGGAACTCAAGGCCCTCAATTGCTTTGCAAAGGTACAAAGATTCCGAATGGAGTCAGTTTGCTCTGTTGTCGCTGTTCTCCATCCGGGGGACTTTCTGGCATCCTTGGACATCAAGGACACATACTTGCATGTTCCCATATGCACCAGACTTTAGAGATTAAGAGAGTCGGGGAGGCCCACTATAAATTTGTGGCTCTCCCTTTTTGGCCTGGCTTCGGCACCGAGGGTGTTCACCAAGGTGCTCGCCCCCATTTTCTGGCCGTGCTAAGACAGCGTGGCATCGCTATCATGGGCTACTTGGACGATCTTCTTCTGAGGGCCACTTCAAGCTCAGAATTGGAGGTGAGCGTGTCTATAACCTGTCAGACCCTTCAAAACTTTGGTTGGGTGCTGAAAACTCAGAAGTCAGTATTGGTGCCGACTCAACGCCTAGAATATCTGGGGTTGATTCTGGACTCCTCAGAGCCGAAAGTTTTTCTCCCTGTGGAAAAGTTGCAAAGATGGTCGTCACTCTGCTTTTGCATGCGGGTCCTGGGTCTCATGGTAGCCTCCTTCGAGACGGTACCATATGCTCAATTTCACACTCGAGGGTTGCAGAAGGAAATTCTGTCCAGATGGGACAAGTGCCCATCATCCCTGGATTGTCAAATCCGGGTGAGCCACCTAGTCAGGACCTCCCTGGTTTGGTGGCTGACATCACCGGCACTCCTGTCGTTCCTTACTTTTCACTGGATGGTTATCACGACGGATGCCAGCCTTGCGGTTGGGGGGGGGGGGGGGGCTGGGGGGTTCAGTCGACCCAGGGTCGCGGGACTCCGGAGGAATCCTGCCTGCCGATCAATGTCCTGTAACTTCGGGCGATCAGGCTGTGCATCTCCACGTGGTCTCAGAGGCTACAAGGGCATTCAGTCAGGATCCAGTCGGACAACGCCACGTTGGGGGCGTATGTCAACCATCAGGCAGGAACAAGAAGCGTGGCTGCAGCATCGGAGGTCGCTCACATCCTTAGGTGGGCAGAAACGAGCGTACAGGCCCTGTCGGCCGTATACATTCTGGCGTAGAAAAATGGCAGACGGACTACCTGTGTCGCCAGATGCTGGACCAAAGAGAATGGTCTCTACACCTGGAGGTGTTTCAGCTCCTTTGCCAAAGATGGGTGAGCCGGACGTAGATCTCCTGGCTTCTCCACTCAATCGTAAAGGTTTTGAGGTTTGTGGCCAGGTCAGGAGACCCATGGGCAGACGCGTTGGTGGCACTGTGGAGTCAGTATCTGCTAATCTACGCCTTCCCTCCTCTGAAGCGCCTTCCTCTGCTTAGTAGAGGCAGAGGGGATTCCAGTGATCCTAATTGCTCCGGGTTGGCCTCAGCGTCCCTGGTACGCTGATCTAGTGCGTCTGGTACCAGACGCCCCTTGTCTACCGCTACGAAAGGACCTACTGTCTCAAGGTCCCATACGCCACCCTGCTTTACAGTCGATGACTTTAACGGCATGGCTATTGAAAGCCAGGTGCTAAGAGACCGGGGCCTGTCAGATTCGGTGATCTCTACCATGAGAAGTGCTCGAAAGTCTACTAGGCCTTCCAAGTGCGATGGTAAATCATCCTACATATCCATGTGTAAGGAAATTGGATGACATCCACGTACCTATTTAGTTTCCAGGGTCCTGCTGTTTTGTCTCATTGTCCATGGACGGACACAGCTCCTTAAATCTTGACACGTGGGTTATGTTCCCTGTTTACAGGAGAGGGACTATTCAGAAACATGTTAAATAGTTAAATACATGTTACATTAACAGAGTTGAACAGCCCCGCCCAGGGGGCGGTTCCTCCAGACATAACCCTCCTCACTGTAGCATGCAGCCTCAGTTTCGTTCTGCCTAGCAAGGAGGACGTATGGCTCCCTTTGGGCCCAGAGCCCTGAGGAGAAATTTTATTTGACTTTTTCTTGAAGAATCTTCTTTCAACTGTCGGCTGAGAGACAGGCTGGATAATAAAGATCCTTGTAGTCTACTCAGTCCGACCAGCAAGCGTGGACACACCTTTGCAAAGAGGCTGGGTCTGCCATGCCATACCCCATGACTCCTGGGGTGGCCGGTGAGCTTTGCTCCGAGGTCCACATATGACTGGGCTGTGGTGTTGTCTCACTCACAGTGGACCGGGCCGACAGCTACCTCCTTTGCGGTTGTAGTTCTGTCAGGAATGCGTCAGCGAGTCCTCGCTTGGACGGGTAAGTACAGTCCCTCCTGCTTCGGTGGGTTGGTACGGCTGGGCATTCCTGGGGTTTGGGGGTCCCTTCTCCCTTCCCTGCTCCTTTCCCTTGCTGCATTGCTAACATTGCTGCTGTCAGGGGGGGAGGGGGCCTTCCTGAGGGGACTGTGTTATCTGGCCTGTGTTTTTTCTTTTTTGTATTGGGCTTTCCTGTGAGGTAAAAAGCCCTGTGATGAGCACAGATGTTTATGATTATACTTCAGCGAGTAGTTAGACGCTGACTGATTGGTGACACCTGTAACGGTTTTGCTTTTTATGCTGCATCTGTATCTTATCCTTATATAATAAAGGCCTAGGAGGCTTTTCCTGTTTAAACACAGGTCCCTGCAGATGCCGCAGTTACCTCACGGTTCTTTTCCTCTCACACGCTGTGTGCTGAGAGCGGACGACAGCGCTGGGCAGTCTTCTCCTGAGGTGAGTCCCCTGGTTACCCCTGGTCAGCGCAGCAAGTGGGTGAGAGGCCCTGAATAGGGCTCTAGGAGCTTTTGTATATTTGGAAGGACAGGTGTGCATATTATAATACACACTATGTAAATATTAATTAATATTTGGAGTCAGTATCTGGGTCCTTCCCCACATGCTGGTGGTGGCAGCAGGTGTTGGCACCTGGGATTCTTCTGAGTTTTTGTTAGTCTTGGACACGTTTGTGCCAGGGTGGGGGTGGACTGCGGGCAGGCAGTAAAAGAGTGTTCCCTTCCCCCGTTATCCCCTGGGAAATGCTCTGTTATGAAGCCATGGACCAGGAACCTAGTTAAAAAAAAAAAAAAAAAGAAAAGCAGAATAAGGCATTTATGGGTGCGCTTTTTACTGCTGCAAGGGACTCTCCTAAGCTGGATAGTGCAGCTGGGTTTCCGCCGAGGGCTTGGTCTTTTTTGGATCACCCAAATCAGACCGCTGTGTAGGTGCTTTCCTTCTGTGCCCTTCTTTGATAATTTCTGAGATGCGGAATGAGAAAAGCCGCTGAGGGCTTTTGTAGTCCCTCACCGCCGGGCGGGAACCCACTTGTATGGATTTGACTAATAGAAGATCCGAAGTACTGACCTGTTCCATGTTTACCATGCTGGGGTCTGGCTTGCGGCCTATTGTGGCCACTACTCTGGAGCCTCAGTCGGCACCATTTTTTGGGAGGTTTTTTAATTGCATTGAAAACTCCCATTGGCGGCCATTTTGTCGTAGCCGCGCTATGGCACAGCTTACATTGCGCCGGCCATTTTCCTGTGGCCGCGTTCTGAACGCTCGGCAGCCATCTTGGAGTAGTCCTGACCCCTAGTGCTGTATACAACTCACGGAGTGAGCATTTTGCACCAGACAGTGGAGGAGCACCGACTCTCTCCTGAGGTTATTAGGCTAGAGGACCAGCTGGTCCAGGGCCTCATATAGGTCTGTGATGCTTCATTGAATGCTGCGCCCTTGTTATCCAGGGCTTCTGTTTCAGAATGGTTTTATGCACACGGTGGTGTAGTGGTTAACTCCATTACTTGGCAGCAAGAGAGTCATTGGTTCGAATCCGGACACTGCCGCCAATCTGCCTGGAGCTAGCATTGTCGCTCCCTGTGTCTGCGTGGGTTTCCTCCAGGTACTCCGGTTTCCTCCAAAGGCATGTGTGCATACACCTACATAATATACATACACACTATGGCCCGGATTCACAAAGCACTTGCGCCGACGTATCTCGAGATACGCCGCGTAAGTGGAACTATGCGCCGTCGTATCTGTGCGCCGTGCCCACAAAACTAAGGTACGCCTAAAAACAGGCTTCATTCCACCGACGTAACTTGCCTACGCCGGCGTAGAGTGGGCGCATATTTACGCTGGACGCATTTGGCTCTCCCATTGATTTTCTATTTAAATATGCGAATGAGGGAGATACGCCGATTCACGATCGTACTTGCGCCCGACGCAGGCTACGACTGGTGCGTGTAAGTCGTATGTCGGCGTAAAATTAAGCCCCATAAAGGAGGTGTAACTCGGCAGCATCCATGCAAAGGGCTGCACCAGGGAACACAAGCCGGCCTATTTTATGTAGTTTACGTTGTACGTGAATATGGCTGGGCGTAGGATACGTTCACGCCGTAGGCAGTGATCCGACCTATCTTAGGGAGTCGTTCCGATGTGATTCTGAGCATGCGCACTGGGATGCGTCCACGGGAGGGCGCATGTACCATTCGTTATACGTATCTGTCTGGCGCTGGGCCCATCATTTGCATGGGGTCACGCCTCATTAGCATGGCTCACGCCCACTTCCACTTACGCCGACTTGCGCCTTGGAAACCCAGTGCAGTTTTGGCAGCATTGGCTTTGTGAATTCAATGCTTTCCTCTCTGCGTCGGCGTAGCGTAAAGGAGATGCGCTACGTCGGCATAAATATGCGCCGATGTCTGTGAATCTGGTCCTATGGGTATGTATTATTTAGGGGCAACACTCCCAGGCCGTCAAGGCCCAGCTGGGGGACTAATCCGTCCCTGGGTGCGTAAGCCGATCACGCAGGCACCCAAATTCTGCCAATGTATGTAGCCTTCCCTCCCTGTCTCTAGGTGGGAGGGGCGGTTTGCAGGTGAAACCTCCCTGCTCTCCGACCAGTGGGTCTGCGAGGTGGTCTCTTTGGAGTACTAGATAGGGTTTCCTCCTATCTACAGAACAAAGTTCTTTCCTCCTGTCTTCCTCTCCCGGCCCGTCGGTCTGCCTTGGGCAGTGTGGGATTTGCTAAGTTGCGGGGTAATTTTACCTTTCCTGCAGGACGAGAGTTTTGGGGTTTTCTATGGGCCTCAGGCCCTAAATACCTTTTGTGAACGTCGGGTAGTTCCGCATGGAATCCATTTGTTCGGTGGTAGCTGTGCTCCATCCGGGGGATGTCCTGACGTCCTCGGACATCAGGGACGCATACGTGCATGTCCCGTTTAGCGCATGTCAGTGTTTTTTTCTGTTATTCGTGATGAGAGAGGGTCTCTGTCAGCCTGTGGCCCTCCCTTTTGATATGGCGTCAGCACCATGGGTTTTTAGCTAGGAGCTCGCACTTATCCTAACTTTGTTCGGACAGCAAAGCTTTGCCTCATTGGCTACTTGGATGACTTTCTTCTGAGAGCAGCTTCTGTCTCCGACCTAGTGGATGGGTTATTCCCATTTGGACCCTCCGAAGATTTGGGTGGGTGTTAAACGTTTAGGCCAGAAGGTGTATCTCAGTAGCAGCAAGCCTGCCCTCCATGTGTGCGACCCAGGGTTTAAATCCTGGGCATGCTAGGTTCCGACTCAGCGTTGGAGTATCTAGTGTTGATCCAGACTCCTCGGTGGCAAAGGTCCTTCTTCCCCTGGAGAAATTGCAGACTCTTCAGTCTGCGGTGAAGGTATTGGCATCACGCAATCGGTCTTCTCTCCGGGCGCTTGCTGGTTCTGGGCTTGTGGGTAGCCTCCTTTAAGGCGGTACTGTATGCCCAGTTCCACACCCTGGTTTTCCAGGGGAAATACTGTCCAGGTGGTAAAAATCTCTGGTCTCTGAAATCATCAGATTCCGGTGCGCCACCTAGTCAGTCTCTGAGTTGGTGACAGAGATCCCCGACTCTTCGGTCCGGGAAGTTGTTTCTTTCCTTCCAGTGGTAGGTGTTTACGACGGATGCCAGCTCACGGGTTGTGAACCTGGGGGGTTCACAAAACTGGGGGGTCCAGTCGGCCCTGAGTCGCTGGACTTGCGTGGACCTACGGCCACACCTCCCTGAATGTGTCTGGTCTCTGTAGCTACCCAGGGTCAGCCCTGGCTAGTGCCTGGGTGGGAGACCACCTGGGAATACCAGGTGCTGTCTACTGTTCATTGTCCTACTAGTTTAGGCGATCAGGCTATGCTTCTCCTCGTGGTCGACCGATCTGGTTTCAGCCGGACAACGCCACGGCCATGCTTCGGTCTACCATTAGGTATACCGGCAGGCGGACTACTGAAGTCGCCAGATGCTGGACCAGGGCGACTGGTCTTTGTGCTTGGGGGTTTTTCGGCTCCCTTGCAGGAGGTGAGCCTCACGGGGCATGGATCTCCTGGCCGCTCGTCTCCGCAGCAAGGGTGTCAAAGTTAGTGGCCAGGTCTAGTGATCTGGTACAGACGTGTCAGTCGCGCTGGTGGCCCTGTGGGGTCTGTATCAGCGACTTTTTGCCGATCCTCCATGGTAGTTGCTTCCTCGGCCGCTCCACAGAGTGGAGGCTGAGGAGATCCCGATGATTCTAATCGCTCCAGATTGACCTCGGCGTCCTCGCTCCAGATTGTCCTCGGGCGCCTGGTAGCGGAGGTACCCTGGCGGTTGCCAGGACAAGAGGTTCCTCTGTCTCGAGGTCCCATACTTCCTCCTGTTGTACAGTCACTGACTTGCTCAACATGGTAATTGGAAGCCTGACTTTAGGTGACCAGGGTCTGTCTGACTCGGTCATCTCAACAATACTGAGGGCAAGTAATGATTCTTGAAGCTATTGGGCTTTAATGTATTTTGAAAGTATCAAATGTAAGATCTACTTCTGGTCTTTTCCATGGTGACACAACTACTAAAGGTTGTGAAAGGCCAATGTGCTTGCACCCTTTTTAACCACTACCACTTTTCTAGGACAGGTACAGTGTTCTAGGTCCTTTATTCTCCAATTCACTGTTACCATATTACACTCTTAAAGCGTATGTAACCCTCATCTTGTTTTGGCCTTTTAAATATACAATAAGCATTTTTTTCATTTTTTTTTTTTTTTTTTATAGCGGTGCACAAAAAAAAATGGATCTTGTTAGCAATGTACAGCTGTCCTGTGTCCTCTGCATACTTCGTGTTACCTCAGATTGTTTACTTGGCTCTCCCAGTAATCATGGACTACACAATGATTTGTCTTCGTTTCAGTGATCTACGAGTAGAGAAGATGAGTAGTTTAGCAAGTCCATAGAGACAGGGCTGACAACACTCAGTCCATATAACAGCTTAGGCTGTAACTAAAGTAAAAAAATTTTATATAGTTTTTAATAGAGGAATTTTTGGAGAGGGATTAGAACACCTGCCAGTTTATTTTTTTTATTTTTGCTTTCTGTGCCCCTTTTAGGGAGATTGACCCTCTCTATTTGTCCCGTTTACCATTGTTATTGAAAGTGAGCGTAAAGAGAGAAAATCAAAAGAACAGGAGGGTAATCTTCCAATAGTGATACTAGTTTTTGGTGACACCCAGGGATTCCCTCTCACTTCCCATTTTGCCTATGGGAAATTTCCCCAATAGGACACAGGTGGCAAAAAACCCGACTGGGGTTATAACCCTCACTTGATCCAAAATTAAAATCCCTAAAAAAAAAAAAAAAAAAAAAAGTGTGTGTGTATATATCTATATTGATAAAAAATATGAATTCAAGAAGAAATGTATTGAATAGCAGAGGTGCCAAGTGAGCGACCCTTGTGTTTAGTGTGCAGAGGGGGAAGCCATTTGCACAGAACCCTGAAGATCCTAGCTCTAACTGTATGTAGCACTGACTAGTACACTGATTTACAACATTCCCAGCATTCCTCTGGATATCGGATATAGATACAGTACTTGCATCAAACCTAGTGGGCCCAATGTAAGGCAAAAATATTACTGGAATTCAGCTTTACATGGTACAAGAATAACCTGTTTTGTACCAAACCGTTCTGATATAATCAAAAATATAAAGGCAAAAATTGTAGTAACCATCCACCCTATAATCTGTTTTACTTTTTATTCCCCCCCCCCCCCCTAGGCTTTGTTGGTTCTACATCAGTCAGACAGCATTGAACTTTGGAATCCTGATGCACCAGTAGAGACATTTTGGGAAATTAGGTGAGTAAAAAGGTTTTTCTCTTTGGCAGTAAATACTTGGCTTTGGTTTATATTTTAATATCCGTAATAGCGTTACAAAAAAAATCTTTCTTAATTTTTTCTTAAATTCTTTGTTCATGGAACTTGTAAAACAAGTGCTTGACCTAATTATTGGGTGTTAAGGATTAATCGCTGTTTAGATGTTTTAGTCTAGGTTCCCATCTGTGCTTTTAATGTAGGGCGTGTTTGCACAGCAATGCTAGACACTTGAGGCAAAGGGTCCCAACCTTTTTTTGAAACTGCAGCCACACTAAGGCCTCATGCCCACGGACGTTTTTACAGCTATTTTATGAGCGTTTTTTTCAGCTTAAACGGCTCTCAATGTTGGCCTATTGCCTCATGCCCATCATGAAGTTTTTGAGCTGTAAATGGCTGAGCCGTTTTTAAGCTGCGAAAAAAAAAAACAGGACCAGTGCATTCTGAAGCTCTAGCGTTAGAGCTGTGAAGACGTCAGACACCAGCAAAGGATGTTAAATGCTATTTAACGAGGCTTAACGCTGTGTTAAGCCTCGTCCGGCGTTTCTTTTTCTATTCAAAATCAATGGTTCCCTATGGGAGCCCATTGATTTTAATAGAGGTCGCACCAGAAGTCCGATCAAGATGATCCGACTTGCGGGGTGACTCATGTGCGGTGAAACTTGAATGGGAACCCTGCGAAAATAAAAATAAAAATTGCGTGAGATTCCCCCAGGATGATACCAGACCCGGTCTGGTGTGGATTTTAAGGGGAATCCCCCACACACCAAAAAAAAAAAAAAAAATCATGGGGGTTCTTTTTTTTTTTTTTACGTTTCGCAAGCACACTGCTCCAGTGTGAAAGCCCTAGATCTTTCACACTGGAGTGACAGAAAAGGCGCTATTTGTAGCTCTATAGCTCCTGTAAAGCGCCTCAGTGTGAAAATGGCCTTAAAGTGGAGTTTCACCCAGGAAAACATCATTTGCCCAAAAATCTTTAAAAAAATTGAAAAAAAAAATGTATACTCACCCGAAATACCTGTTGCTATGCGGAAGTTTGTAATCTGCCTCTTCCGTAGCCGCGGTCCGTCTTCTTCATCTTCTCCTAGTGAATGGGGCGCGCTGCTTTCTGGGAACTGTGTGTGTTCTCAGAGCAGCTGCCCATTCAAGTCGGCGCGAGACTCGCGCATGCGCAGTAGGAAATGGGCAGTGAAGCCGTAAGGCTTTACTGCAGGGGTGGCCAACCAGTGGCCCGGGTGCCACATGTGGCCTGCGGAGCCCTCTGATGTGGCCCACGACCTCCTGCTCTGGAATGGTGGGTTGGCAAGCCCAGATCGCAGGTTGCCGACCCACCATACCACAGCATCCGTGTTGTGAATGAAGCTGGTGATAGAGGAAGAAAGCGGCTGTGGAGCACAGCCCCATAAGCCGATGCTTCCTCTACAGCGCCGGAATTTGCCACAGGTGGTGTCTATGGCAAAGTTCAGCTAACCCGCAGGATAGACGCAGGTGCACTACGCTGCACCCGCAGTGTGGGTAAACTGCAGCACATCAGTGTGAAAGCAGTCTTAGGCCCTTTTCACATGATCAGCCCGATCAAATGGGACCCTCAATTCACCTCTATAGAGCGACAGATGTTTGTTTTTACGCCTGCCTACCTCCAATCCGAAAAACAGACGGGAATTTGTCCCCTTTCATCTGGGCGGATCGGAGGGCCTATAGAGTAGCCGTGACCTGTCATCCGCCCGCTCCGCTCATTGTGGCCCTTGACTGGTTACCAAGTTGCTTAAGTGGCCCTCGTTCTTCAAAAGGTTGGGCACCCCTGCTTTACTGCCTGTTTCCCCTAGTGTGAATGGCGGCGCGGGACCTGCCTACGATCGTGGGATTGGCATCGGGGGGGCCATCAGCGCAGGCAAGTAGGACAGGTAAGTGTCCTTATTAAAAGTCAGCAGCTACACTGTTAGTAGCTGCTGACATTTAAAAAAAAAATAAAAATTTGCGGGTGGAATCCCACTTTAAAGATGATGTTTTTATTTAAAAAAAAATAATGGGTAATACGTGCCATTGTAAATGCACAAGTGTTTAGAGTTTTAGAGACATGATTGGGTGATTTTGCAGTCATCATAATCGCTGCTACTCCAAAAAAGAAAGCCAGTAAATTAATATTTGCCATGTTTAGTATGCATACTTGGCAGTCAGTTAAAAATCTGTGCATCTAAAACTATTTGTATCAGGCAGATTTAAAAAAAAAAAATTAATTTTTATTTATGTATATCGGCAGATTTTTTATTTATTTTTTAATTGTGCTTTATAAGACACAGACTTGAAATACTAAGACGCTGGGTTATATAAACTGGTACCTTCGAGTTATTGCACACTGGCAAAACTTTTGAGGACAGCATTGTCACTTATAGACTTATTTGACCCAAAATGAATAGAAGTATGCCAAAGATTTTTTTATTTTTGGGGGCTTTTTAAGTGCTGTCTGGGAATTTTAGATTATACAGATCTTTTGTATGTTTTTCACAGTTCACAAATGATTTTTTACATCTGTAAAAAGTTGACTGGTCATCAGATGCTCAACAGCACAGAAGTCCTGAAATGGATGCGAGAAATTTTAATCTGCAGGAATAAATTTCTTCTAAAAAATAAGGTATCTGCAGAAATATGTGTAAGGTTACTTGTACTTGTGACATGCTTGGCTATTTTTAATTTAATTTTTTCCAATAGACTTAGAGTGATTGTAAAGGCTAGGTTTTCTAAATGATTTTTATTTAAACAACAAATGCTTACCTGCTCTGTGCAATGCTTTTGCACAGAGCAGCCCAATCCTTATATTCTCTGGTCCCCTGCCGGTGCTCCTGGCTAGTGGCCCCACCCGCCAAGGGCGGTCGTATTTGATTCAATGAAGAGGGAGAGAGCCTTTTAACCTTGGCATACACTGATTAAAATGGGGCGGTTTGATGGAGGATTGTATTTTTTATTTATTTATCTCAGTGGCTAGCTTTTCTGATTTACCAACAACTACGGAGTATGAGAGCATGCCTTGGGCCCCTGTCACACATATGTGACTTCAAAGTCGCGCGATTTTACCAAGATTCGCGGCTGCAATTTTCACAAGACAGTCATACGACTGTATATCCGACTTTGCCCCACGACTTGAAGTACGACTTCAATGAGCTGGGATGCCGACTTTGATCCCCCAATAATTAGGGAGAACTCCACGCCAATATTTTTTGGAAAAAAGAACGGCATGCGTTCTCCCTTCATTGGCATTCCGGGCCCATCGGTCTGGTAAGGGTTGAATGGGTAGGGGTACGATGTACCCCATACTTATTCACATAGGGTCGGGGGCAGGGATCTGGGGACCACTTTATTAAAGGGGGCTACCAGATTCCGATAAGCCCCCCCGCAACCCCCGACAACCAACGGCCAGGGTTGTTGGGAAGGGGCCCTTGTCCTCATCAACATGGGGGCAAGGTGCTTTGGGTTGGGGGGGGGGGGCGCAGGGCCCCCATGTTTAGGGCATGCGGCCTGGTGCGGCTCGGGGGCGCTCGCTTGTCCCCATCCGCCTTTTCTGACTGGCCGGGCTGGTGCTCGGACAAGGGTCTGTTATGGATTTTGGCGTGGGGGTTCCCCTTAAAATCCATACCAGACCTATGGACCCGGTAAGCTCTTCTCCCAGCACAGCCAGAAAACTGACCACACTGATGGGATGGCTGTGTTTCTTTGCCTCGTGTTTGAAATATGAAAGAAGGGTCACCAAGTATTTTACTCAAAGGAAGAAATACAAAAGGAACACAGTACTTTTTAACGCATGTACAGTACATGATCCCACACTGAGCGTTTAACCATTATGAGCGAAGAGTCTAATCAGTATGACCGTTTAGTTTTCTCCCTTTAACGTATTAAACTTTTAGAATCTTGTAGGAATACCTTGTAAATGACATGTAACTTTGCATTGCTTCCTTTTTTTTTTAAATATGAAAATACTGCTTGCCCGGCTCTTGCTTTAACACTGACCTGGAACGAACACATAGTAAGCAGAATCTAAACTGATCTACATTATTACTTTTGGGCCAACAACTCGGCACTGAAACTAGAGGATAGGCTTGGGCAACTATAATTTTTTATGAGTGAGAAATATGGAAACTGTCATTTTTCGCTAATGAAACTTTTAGCCGACACTTGGTATAACATCGAATGGCGGTCTTCCTTTAATAAAATTGATATGACCGCTTAAAAAACCAACATGTTTCAGCTGTCAGGCCTTAATTATGGCCATGATTAAGGCCTGATGACTACAAAGTGTTGGCTGTTTCACAGCTTTAATTTGTCATTTCAATAAAGGCTGCCATTTGATGTTTACGGAGTGCTGACTTTTCCTCTATTGGTATATGATTTTAAGAGCAGGTATAAGCTTTGTCCATTTCCGTTTCAAATCTAACTGTAACGAATACTGTATGTTCCCTGGGTTTTTCTCAGTACACAATGTAAATCATACTTCTGGTCCTTTCTTGTAGGAGTGTGCGGCTGTCGGAAGTGCAATTCCAATATGTCGTCAAGCCCACACTAAATTAGAGGTTTGTCTGTACATGTTTCTCTGGAGCCCAGACATTGAAGCTGTTCTAGTGGCCATGTCCTGTTTTCGAAGCCTGTGTGAGGAGGCTGATATACGTTGTGGGGTTGATGAAGTATCTGTTCATAATTTCTTGCCAAATTATAACACTTTCTTGGAGTTTGCATCTGTAAGCAACATGATGTCTTTGGGTAAGCGTATAAGAGTATCTGAGTTTGTATTATATGCAATCTGTAGAAATTTCTGCTCAGGTTATTTGTTCTATATTGTGCTATGAAAACCGATTAATTGTCTTACCTGTGTCACCAGGTTCAGAATTTGTAATTTAAATGGCTTTTTCTAAGTTTCAGGCTGGTATCAGTAGCATGCTTACGTGTGTTAGAATTCTCATGCTACCCCATGTGCCTTTACTTTAGGCCCTTTGTATTGTTTTGGTCTATATACTTGGCATTGTATTTGGGTTCTTTAAGCATTTTTATGTGTTAAAGGGGTTGTAAAGGTTCGTTTTTTATTTTCTAAATATGTTCCTTTAAGCTAGTGCATTGTTGGTTCACTCACCCTTTCCTTCGATTTTCCTTCTAAATGTTTTTTTTCCTTTGTCCGAATTTCTCACTTCCTGTTTCTCCTCAGTAAGCTTGCCCCTATCATCCGAACCGTTCTGGCTAGGGGTTAGTCAGCCAGAACAGCTTACTGAGGAGCAACAGGAAGTGAGAAATTCAGACAAAGGGAAAAAAAACATTTAGAAGGGAAATCAAAGGAAAAGGTAAGTGAACCAACAATGAACTAGCTTTAACCACTTGCTTACTGGGCACATATACCCCCTTCCTGCCCAAGCAAAATTTTAGCTTTCGGCACTGTCATGCTTTAAATGAAAATTGCGCGGTCGTGCGACGTGGCTCCCAAACAAAATTGATGTCCTTTTTTTCCCACAAATAGAGCTTTATTTTGGTGGTATTTGATCACCTCTGCGGTTTTTATTTTATGCGCTATAAACAAAAAAAGAGCGACAATTTTGAAAAAAAATACACTATTTTAACTTTTTGTTATAATAAATATCCCAATTTAAAAAAAAAAAAAAAAAATTTCTCAGTTTAGGCCAATGCGTATTCTTCTACATATTTTGGGGGGGGGGGGGGGGGGAATCGCAATTAGTGATTGGTTTGCGCAAAAGTTATAGTGGCTGCAAAATAGGGGATAGAATTCTGACATTTTTTTTATTATTTTTTCTTTTTACTAGTAATGGCGGCAATCTGCGATTTTTGTCAGGACCATGATATTGCGGCGGACACAACGGACACTTGATTCATTTTTGGGATTATTCACATTTTACAGCGAACAGTGCTATAAATATGCACTGATTATTGTATAAATGTGACTGGCAGGGAAGGGGTTAGCACTAAAGGGCGAGGAAGGGGTTAAATGTGTACCCTGGGAGTGATTTTTACTGTGGGGGGAGGGGACTGACTGGAGATGGTGACTGATCTGTGTCCCTATGTACAAGGGATACAGCATCAGTCTCCTCTCTCCCTGACAGGATGTGGATCTCTGTTTACACACCGAGATGTCACTGCCGATCGCGGGTATCTGTCAGACATCGCGCTGCCAGGTACGCGCATCGGCATCTCGGTGACGCGCCGGGCACGTGCCCCCCCCCCCCAGTGGCCGGAGGACCCAAGGCCGTAAAAAGACAGCGTCTCTGCATTTTAGAGCCACCTTGTGGCCGTCATTTTACTATGGCCGTGTCTGAAGAGGTTAAAGGAACCTATTTTTAGAAAATAAAAAATGAACCTTTACAACCCCTTTAAGCCAACGTTCGTTTTAAAGTATAAAGTACTTTTTTCTAAGACCATATATATGGCTGACTTTGCTACTTTGTGTACATTTATAGGTAGAGCCGCTCTACAGAAACGTGTCATGGCTTTGCTAAGAAGAATAGAACATCCCACTCCTGGAAACACAGAAGTGAGTCTGGTGTATGTGTGTGTGTAAATTTATATATACATTTTTTATTTGCTTATATTTATCTCCATTACTGTCTCCAGGCTTGGGAAGATACGTATACGAAGTGGGAGCAAGCCACAAAGTTGATTCTGAACTTCCCAAAGACTAAGCTGGAAGATGGCCAGGTGATGAAAACACAGCATGTTTTGATACATTTTAAATTCCAAATCTAGCAAAAACCTTCACCGTTGTTCTGAACAGGATAGAAAAAGTTTAAAATCGGTCCGATTTTTATTGCTGTTGGTAAACCAAATATGAACTTCCCCTACCTCATCTGCCCAGAGACTCTGGTACAAGAAATTAGAGGGGGAAACAATGTCCCTCCAACAGGAGAACACTGACAACAGTATCATTCTGGCAGAGTTTTTAGGGCCTGTTAACACAGCAACTGACAGCTGGCGCACACTAGACCGCAGCAGTGTGGTTTAGGCTGAGTTCACACTGATACTACAGGACAGTCATCCTACTTTGCTCTGCAACATCAGTCATACATCCATCCGAATTAAATGAACAGGATACTACTTTGATCCAGCTTTGATAGTCGGACTTGTCCTTTGACCAATCAAAACAATCCAAGTGTGAGATGAATTCCTTTTACTGCTGCTGTAATCACCATGTCGGATATCAAAAGTCGGATGGTAAGGACAAGGCTCCTACTTTGATCCGACTTCAATGATATTCAATGGACTGAAGTCGGATCAAAGTTGGACCAAAGTAGTGCAGGGAGCATTTTCAAAGTCGGACCGACTTGTGTCAGACCAGTTAAGACGGCTCCCATAGGGAAACATTGATTTTCACACGTCGTGCGACATGAGCTCCCAATGTCGGAGCGTTTGTCGTACCAGTGTGAACCCAGCCTTAGTCCCCTTTCACACTTGGACTGTAAAGTCGTGTGACAAGTCATTCTTCATGATTTTCAATGACTACCATTCATACTGGCACGACTTTGTCGTGCCGACTTCAAAGTAGTTCCTGCATTACCTTTTTTTCTAAAGTCGGATTCCGTATTAACAGATCCGACTTTGGCATGCGACTTGTACACACGACTTGTGCATGAAGGGGAACTCCACGCCAATTTTTTTGAAAAATAACCGGCATGGGTTCCCCCTTCATCAGCATATCGGGCCCTTCGTTCGGTCTGGTATGGTTTTAAAGGGGAACCTCCACCCTGAAAAAACGATGTGGTGTCCCCCCCCAAAATCCATACCAGACCCTTATCCGAGCACCAGGCTGGTCAGAAAAGGGGGTGGGAACGAGCGAACACACCCCGCCCCAAAGCACCTTGTCCCCATGTTGATGAGGACAAGGGCCCCTTCCCGACAACCCTGATCGTTGTTTGTTGGGTTCTGCGGGCGGGGGCTTATCGGAATCTGGGATCTCTCTGGGGGTCTTTTTCTGACTTTGGGGGTCTTCTCCGCTCTCTTCTTCTGCTCTTTGTGCTCCCCGGTTCTTCTCCTGCTCTCCGGTGCCTTCTTCGGAGCCGGCAGCCGCTATCTTCTTTGAAGCTCTTTTGCTAGCGGCGGCCAGCTCCGTCTTCCTCGTCCCCTTCTTCCCTCTTCTTTTCTTCTGATGACTCAATGCTCCCTCCCGCTGTAATGCCGGGTGCGCGGTGATTTATATAGGCCTCTTATGATGTCAGTCCCAGCATGCTCCGGGTGGTGACGACATAAGGGGGCGGGGTAATTATGTCGTCACCACCCGGAGCATGCTGGGACTGTGACGTCATAAGAGGCCCTTTATAAATCATGCGGGGGCATGCGGCCTGGTACGGCTCAGGGGGGGGGGGGCGTCCCCACCCCCTTTCCTGACCGGCCGGGCTGGTGCTCGGATAAGGGTCTTGTATGGATTATGGAGGGGGACCCTATGCCGTTTTTGGCGTGGGGGTTCCCCTTTAAATCCATACCAGACCAGGTATGCCCATGAAGGGGGAACCCATGCCGTTTAAAAAAAATAATAATTGGCGCGGAGTTCTCCCTAATTATTGGGGGGATCAGTCGCGTCCCTGCTCATTGAAGTAGTACATCAAGTTGTGGGGCAAAGTCTAATCCACAGTCGTATGACTGTCTCGTCAAAATCGCAGGCCGCGAAACACGGCAAATTTGCGGTGAAATCGCGCAACTTTGAAGTCGCACAAGTGTGAAAGGGGCATAAGGCCGGGTTTAACACTGGTGCGACAAACGTTCTGACATTGGGAGATCCCCTTTCGTAACGTGTGAAAATCAGTGTTTCCCTAGGAGAGTCGTCTTAACTGGTCCGACTTTGAAAATGCTCCCTGTACTACTTTGGTCCGTCGCCGTCTTGCATGCTCCGACTTTAGCATGCGACTTGTGCTCTGCTGAACTTGAGGGGGAACTCCACGCCAAATTTTAAATAAAAAAACAACTGCAGGGGTTCCCCCTCCAAGAGCATACCAGGCCCTTGGGTCTGGTATGGATTTAAAGGGGAACCCCTACGCCGAAAAAACGGCATGGGGGGTCCCCCCAAAATCCATACCAGACCCTTATCCGAGCACGCAGCCCGGCCGGACAGAAAAGGGGGTGGGGACAAGCAACCCCCCCCCCCCCCCCCCCCCCTTTTAATCTAAAAAGATGATTTATAAGCTGTTGGGAGGGGGGCAGATTAACCATATTTATCTTACTGGGTCTAGTAACACTTGTGCGTTAACTTTACGGGAACTAAAGGAACAATTCCACACCATAATCCCCCCTCCATCAAATTATTTGGACCAGTGCACAAAGCAAGCTCCATAAAGACATGGATGAGTGAGTATGGGGTGGAGGAACTTGACTGGCCTGCACAGAGTCCTGACCTCAACCCGATAGAACACCTTTGGGATGAATTGGAGCGGAGATTGCGAGCCAGGCCTTCTCGTCCACATCGGTGCCTGACCTCACAAATGTGTTTCTGTAAGAATGGGCAAACCTTCCCATAGACACGTTCCTAAACCTTGTGGACAGTCTTCC
The DNA here is from genome assembly GCF_905171775.1 of Rana temporaria. NCBI lineage: Eukaryota > Metazoa > Chordata > Amphibia > Anura > Ranidae > Rana > Rana temporaria. The sequence continues at coordinate 239,909,279 of NC_053490.1, read as the reverse complement.
CAGAAGAGTTTTAAGCTGTTATAGCTGCAAAGGGTGGGCCAACTCAATATTGAACACTACGGACTAAGACTGGGATGCCTTTTAAAGTTCATGTATGTTTAAAGGCAGGTGTCAAAATACTTTTGGTAATATAGTGTATGTGCTTGTTGCTTTACTTTTTAGCAATGTGCGGTTTTCTAAATGTTTGAGCATAATGAAGAAAAAAAATAATCAGCAGGGATTTCTGTTCTAAAACTGACTGGTAATTAATTTGTTCATGGGTTGATTTTTGCTATACAAAAGAGTAATATGGTAACCAATCTTAAATGTGTGTTTTTTTTTTTTTTCAGGTCACAGAAAGCCTTCATAAAACCATTGTGAAGAGGCGAATGTCTCATGTAAGTGGAGGCGGTTCCATAGACCTGGCTGACACGGACTCACTACAGGAGTGGATTAACATGACTGGTTTTCTTTCTGCACTTGGTGGAGTCTGTCTGCAGCATCGCAGCACTGTGGGACTAGTTACTTACAGTCCCCCTATGGGTCCTGTTAATGAGCGAAAAGGTTCTGTTATCTCAATGGTTTCTACTGAAGGAAATGCAGAAACTCCAGTCAGCAAGTTTCTTGATCGGCTTCTCTCATTAATGGTTTGCAACAATGAGAAAGTTGGAATTCAAATTCGGACAAACATCAAAGACCTGGTTGGTTTAGAGTTGAGCCCTGCTTTGTATTCAATGCTGTTCAACAAAATGAAGAACACCATTAGCAAGTTCTTTGACTCCCAAGGACAGGTAAGTAAAATGTGCTTTATGATGTTAATGGGGGTTATTTACGAAAGGCGACTCCACTTTGCACTACAAGTGAGTGCAAAGTGCTCCTGAAATTGCACCGAAAGTGCACTTGGAAGTGCAGTCACTGTAGAGCCGAGGGGGACATGCAAGGAAATAAAAAAAAAAATGCATTTCTCTTACCACCTTCCAGGACGGCACCCGAGAGATGATGGCTCCTCCTGCAGGAAACACAATCATATGACAGTTTAAAAGGCCCCGCCCTACCCCTTGTTCCCCAGTATTGATTGTGTTTCTCCAACACAGCGACACGTTTGTTTTGTTAAGTGGAAACCTAGAGACTGGGGAGGGTCGAAGGTACCCCTGTGAGACAGGTCTAAGGGAGGCCGGGGAGGGCTGAACTTACCTGTAGACTTCGGTCCAAACTCACAGGTCGCCCTATGTAAGCACCAGTGCTCTGAGCTGCGGGGAGGCGAGCCATCACTGTGTGCTATCGAATCCACCACCATTCGAATCGCCGTTTCCCGGGTCTCCAAGATTCAAAACGCCGCGCTCCAGGCCTCATTCTGAGACAGGAACTGCATCACAGGAAGTGGGCGGTTCCAGGCGTCGTAACCCGGAAGTTCCTAGCGGAACGTGGAGACGGCGTGGGCGGTGGACGGGTCGGCTTGCGGTGAACTAGTACAGGAGTACCGACAGCCAGGACCGAGTCACCCTCCTCATGAAAGAGGACGGAAAGACCGACACGACCGCTGGCAGATCCAGGTCGGGGGGCGGTAAGTACTAATCCCCCTGGAAAGGGAGGAGGGAAGCGGTGAGAGTTCCCAAACTTTTAGGGAACGACCGGAGCAGGATCTGGTCCCTTCTCGTCCACTTCCTCCCCTCCCCAGTACAGCCAGCAGTCTTGGGGAAAGACAATTTAAATGTACATTTCATGTCTTTCAGAACCCCCCAGCGGACCCCAGGAGGCCTCAGCTCAGTCTCCTTCCGCTACAGGGCATAGTTCCTCTAAAAAGTGTGGGAACTGTAGAGAGAAGCTCCCCAAGTCTACACAAAACCTTTCTGCTATAAATGTATAAATATGCTGGCAGGAAAGGAGGCTGCTGCCATGATGAAGAGTTTTCTCTCATCCATGCAAACAGAAATGTTGGCAACTGTTAAGGCCTTCCGGGAGGCAGCCGGGCAGTCGGCACAGACCGAAACAGAGGAACTTACCCCTAAGGAAGGCACTTCCTCTCAGGAGACCCCCTTTTCTAGGGGCCCAAGTGTTTTCTTCACACCTTCACAAATTCCCCCCCTGGGGGAAGCAGACGGTGAGGAAAGTGAGGTAGGTAGCCAGTCTGCCTAGGTCTAGGCACAGCTCAGGAGAGGTAGATGGAGACTCCATCAGCCAGTCTCAGGAAGACACACGTCTAAGAAAACACCTCTTTGCTGTAGAAGATCTAGAGAGCCTCCTCCAAGCAATCTACGCCACAGAGGAAATTCCTGAGACCCCTAAACCTACCTCGGCACAGGATAAAGTTTATAGGGGCTTGAGTGACTCTCAATCTAAAGTATTCCCCCTGCACAAATCCCTTAAGGAATTAGTCCTTCAGGAGTGGAGAGACCCTGAAAGGAGAATAATCAAACAAAAAACCTGGAAGAGAAGATTCCCCTTCTCCCAGGAAGATGAGGAAGTATTTTTTAAGCTTCCTAGACTTGATGCGGCTTTGTCGCAAGTCACTAAATTGTCTGATCTCTCCTTTGAGGATGCGGGTAACATCAAGGATGTGATGGACCGTAGAGCAGAATCTCTCCTTAGAAAAGCCTGGGAGGCCAATGCGGCAGCACTAAGTCCAGCTTTAGCAGCAGCATGTGTGGCTAGGAATACAGATGTTTGGGTAGAGACACTCACCGACCACCTCGCCCAGAATTCAGAGGCTGAGGAGGTAGTCGAGTCACTTACAGTGGTAAGGAAGGCGATTGCTTACCTGGCAGATGCAGCTACGGAATCTGCAAGGGCAGCAGCCAAGACAGCAGCCCTCATTAACTCTGCTAGGAGGGCAGTTTGGATCAAGGCTTGGGAGGGAGATGCTACATCCAAGGGTAAACTCTGTGGCATCCCCTTCCAAGGTTCCCTTTTGTTTGGTAAAGACCTGGATGATGTCCTCGCTAGGTCATCAGAGAAAGGTAAAAAATTCCCAGTTAAACCCAAAAAAGAAGGTTTCAAGAAAACTTTTCGAGGCCCCCAGGGGCAGGGTAGACAAAAAGCCAAAAAGGAACCTTTCAGTCGTTGGAACTTTGGCAAAGGGAACAGGAAGAACAACCTCCTTTTCCCTCCTCCAAAACCCAGCGACAAACCGTCCAAGTGACGCCGAAGTCAGAGTGGGCGGTCGACTGTCTCAATTCCTCCCTCTATGGGAGAGAATTTCGAACAGTCATTACATCCGCCAAATAATTCAAAAAGGCTATCGCCTAGAATTTTTGGCTACACCCCCCACCATGATCACCCTCACTCACCTTCCCAGGGATACCCTGAAAAGGTCTGCCCTCTTGGAGGGCATACAGGAGTTAGCCAAACAACTAGTGGTAGTACCAGTACCAAAAGCTCAGCAGTACCAGGGATTTTATTCCCATATTTTCGTAGTGCGAAAACCCTCCGGAAAATACCGTCTAATAGTAAACTTGAGAAACCTGAACAAGTTTCTGGAATACAAAAAGTTTACCATGGAAAGTATTTATTCGGTAAGAAAGAACCTCATGAAGGTAGCCTTCATGGTGACCCTAGATCTCAAAGATGCCTATCTTCACGTGCCAATCCACATGGATCACCAGGTATATCTGAGGTTTGCGGTCGTAGTGGAAGGAGAAACCTTCCACTGGCAGTTCAGAGCACTACCATTCGGGCTAACCTCCAGCCCAAGGATTTTTACAAAAATCCTAGCAGAAGCGGTGGCATACCTGCACCTTCAGGGCATATCCCTTATACCCTATTTAGACGACTTGCTGATTTCAGGAAAATCAGCCGCCCAAGTCACGCTGGATGCCAACAAAGCAATAGCACTCCTGGAGAGCCTAGGGTGGATAGTCAACAAAGAAAAATCCTCCCTCAAACCAGAACAGGTCAAGACCTTCCTGGGATACATAGTGGACACCAGGCAGCAGAGACTTTTCTTACCAGAAGAAAAAGTTTTAAAGCTAGCCTCAGCAGTTGGGAACCTTATCAGAAACCCCAGACTCTCCAGAAGAAATGTTCTGAGAGTCCTAGGCCTGATGTCAGCGAGCATCCCAGCGGTAGTTTGGGCTCCGCTTCATGCCAGGACATTACACTTCTTCTTCCTGTCCTCATGGGACAAAAAGAAAGAGTCCTTAGATCAGGAAATACTACTCCACCCCCCAGGTTCTGACCTCCCTGGAATGGTGGACATCTCCCCAAAACCTGAGGGAAGGGCGACCATGGGCTCAGTGGAACCCAGTGAAGGTTACCACGGATGCCAGTTCCTGGGGGTGGGGCGCCCACCTGGAAGGGAAAAAAGCTCAGGGGCAATGGGACAGCTCACTAGCTCGCAGGTCATCCAACTACAGGGAACTCAGAGCAGTGGGGGAAGCCCTAATAGATTTCCAGGAAGACATCGGAGGCAGAGAAGTCCAAGTAAGCTCAGACAACTCTACAGTAGTAGCGTACCTAGGTCACCAGGGAGGGACCAGGTCCAGTCCCCTACTAGAACTTTCCAAGGAAATCCTGATATGGGCAGAAGAAAGAGTACTCTCTATCTCAGCCATATACATAAAGGGGACGAGCAATACAGAAGCAGACTTCCTCAGCCGTCACAGGTTGAGGGAGGAGGAATGGGAACTGAACCCAGAGGTTTTTCAACACCTGGTCCAGTATTTCGGAAAACCGGAAATAGACTTGTTTGCCAACAGACAAAACAGGAAGGTAGAAAGGTATTTCTCGATTTCCTGGGAACTACAGTCAGAAGGTCTGGATGCGCTATCCCAGACCTGGCGCTTCGGACTGGCTTATGCCTTCCCGCCGGTGGCGCTCATTCCGCGAGTTCTTCAGAAACTCAGCAGGTCTCCCGGCCAGATTCTTCTGATGGCACCATGGTGGCCAAAAAGAACTTGGTTCGCAAACCTAAGAGCCATGGCAGAACCTCTGAAACTCCCGTACAGGTCAGATCTCCTCAGGCAGGGCCCAGTACTCCACCCAAAGCCGGAATTCTTTCAGCTAACGGCCTGGTTAGTGAGCGCCAGATTCTAGAACGCAAAGGCTGCTCAGAGAAGGTCATAGATACTCTCCTCATGAGCAGGAAACCAGTAACTCAAAAGATTTACCAAAAAGTATGGAAGACCTTCTGTTCCTGGCGTAAGGAAAGACAGGTATCTTCAACTTCTATCCCGGTTATCCTGGACTTCCTCCAGGATGGGGTAGATTTAGGATTAAAAGTTAGTACCCTTCAGGTCCAAATAACGGCTCTCTCAGTCTATCTTGATAAAAGATTGGCGAAAGAGGACCTTATAAAACGTTTTTTTTGTTAGCTAGAGAAAGAGTTTCTCCAGTCCAAAAATATAGTTGTCCGCCTTGGGACTTAACTAGGGTGTTAGAGGCGTTATCTATACACCCATTCGAACCTCTGGAAGAGGTTTCCCTTAAGTTTCTAACCTTAAAGTTGACCTTTTTGTTAGCCATTACTTCGGCCAGAAGGGTAGGGGATTTGCAGGCGCTATCCATGAAAGAGCCTTTTCTGAGGGTGCAGCCAGATAGGATCACCCTTAGAGCAGACCCCCTGTACCTACCTAAGGTGGCATCCCTATTTCATAGGACGCAAGACATAATATTGCCGTCCTTCTGTTCTGAACCAAAGAACGAAAAAGAAAAGAAATTTCATTTGTTAGACGTAAGAAGGTGTCTTCTCACTTATCTAGAGAGAACTAAGAGTTTTAGGAGATCTAATCACCTACTAGTTCTACACGCTGGGCCCAGGAAGGGACTGCAGGCATCAAAAACCTCAGTCTCAAGATGGATTAGAGAAGCAATATCCAAAGCCTATGTATGCACTGGAGCAACAGCTCCCATAAAGATCAAGGCTCACTCTACCAGAGCCATAGCAACTTCCTGGGCTGAGAAAGCAGGGGCCTCCTGGGAACAAATCCGCAGTGCGGCCACCTGGTCCAGCCGTCATACATTCCTGAAGCACTATCGTGTGGAAATGTTGTCACAGCAAGACTTAGCCTTTGGTCGAAAGGTTCTACAAGCTGTGGTCCCACCCTGAAGGTAGGCCTGTGTTTATTACTCCATTATCCTCTCGGGTGCCGTCCTGGAAGGTGGTAAGAGAAAACCGACGTTAGACCTACCGGTAACGGTATTTCTATGAACCTTCCAGGACGGCAGGCCTACTTCCCACCCTATGTGGAAGGAGAAAAAAGGTAAGTACCGATAAGGACTACGTCCCTTGTGAACCAGTTCAGGATTACTTTATTGCATACTGGGGAACAAGGGGAAGGGCGGGGCCTTTTAAACTGTCATATGATTGTGTTTCCTGCAGGAGGAGCCATCATCTCTCGGGTGCCGTCCTGGAAGGTTCATAGAAATTCCGTTACCGGTAGGTCTAACGTCGGTTTTTAGCTTGTACATGATTGGATAACCAAATCAGCAGAGCTTCCCCTCATTTCAGATCTACCCCTCAGATTTACAGCGACTGCACTTCCAAGTGTACTTTCAGTGCAATTTGAAGTGCACTTTGCACTTGTAGTGCAAAGTGGATTTGCCTTTCGTAAATAACCCCAATTGTGTTTAACGTGTGCTAATTGTTTTTGGTTTAGCAGTTTAAGCCAAAAAGCAAGCAGTGCATCTTTCTGCAGCCTTCTTATACATCCACTTTTGCTGTTTCCCTTGGGTTTCATTAGTAAAATAGTTATTACAGTGTGTCCTGTTCTTTGCATTACAGGTTTTGCTCAATGACACAAACACTCAATTTGTTGAACAGACGATTACGATCCTGAAGAACTTGCTTGATAATCACACAGAAGGCAGCTCTGAACATTTGGGACAAGCTAGTCTAGAAACCATGATGCTAAATCTAGTCAGGTAACTGTATAACTAATGATAAGCCTACATACTTAAAGCAAAAACCCATCGGAGGGTTAACCAAATGTTATGTTTAGAGAACCACTCAAAATACCTAGAAGTTGCATTGTATGGCGGTGTCAGATGGAAAGGTGTTTGTTAGTTTTTCTCATGTTCTTGCTTTGGATCCTACAATAGGCAGCCTATTCTTGCCCTGACCCTACAGTCCGCGGCCTTTTTCCTACCCTGACCCTACAGTCCAGGGCCTATTGTTGGCCCGACCCTACAGTCCGCGGCCTATTGTTGGCCCGACCCTACAGTCCGCGGCCTATTGTTGGCCCGACCCTACAGTCCCCTCATTTTTACAAGCTAAAGCATGTTTTGGTCATTGTCTTTGCACATACCATTATTCCATAAAATCAGCTTACCCAATAACCATACAAACTCACTGAGGTGGAACTTTTTGTAGTGTCAACGGTAATGATAAATACTGCTTACACTGATTAAGCATGCTACAATGGTTTTGCTGTTTTATACCATTATTTGCTGCTGTAAAACATTGTTCTCTGAAGAAGTCAATGTACACATTTCTTATGTATTTCTCTCCCTCCCTTCCTTATACTACAGAACTCAGAAGCCAAAGCGAACAGGTTATAGGGTTTTCAGAATAACTATGTGTAAAGTTTAACTCCAGGTACATCATCCTAGGATCAGTTTTTTGGTCCCACATATACAGCCTACTATATTATACAGTGCATCCGGAAAGTATTCACAGCGCTTCACTTTTTCCACATTTTGTTATGTTTACAGCCTTATTGCAAAACTGGTTAAATTCATTATTTTTCTTAAAATTCTACAAACAATACACTATAATGACAGTGTGAAAGAAGTTTGTTAGAAATCTTTGCAAATTTATTACAAATAAAGAAAAAAAAACACATGTACATCATTGTTTTGCAGCCTTTGCTCAATACTTTGTTGAAGCAACTTTGGCACCAATTACAGCCTCGAGTCTTTTTGAGTATGATGCTACAAGCTTGGAAAATTGAAGAATATATATGAATAATATGCGCCAAAAATTAACTTAAGTAGTGAAACCGTGTACAGCAAGGAGTGTAATACTAGTCCAGATAGGACATTACACATATATGTGAAGCACAAAAACAATTCAATTCAATTGTCCCAGTGAATGCTGTGGTTAAAACGTGCAGCACACCCTCTATGGAGAGGAAAAAACAATTGCTGGTAAAGACTTGAGGTTGCTCTGTGGAATTAACCTTCTGTGATTCTGATAACTTTCACATGCACAGATGTCAGATCCTCTATGCAGCACAGCTCATACAAAACAGAGAGACTAAGTCACGTGTCTAGTGACGTTACTCGTGGGGGAGAAGCCAAATGACGGGATTGACGGATTCTATGTCCGTATGAGGAGACCATCAACCTGAGCGTTTTTTAGGAGTCATACCAGCTGTAGTCTGTTGTATTCCTGGTCCAGCAGTATTGCACCATGAGTCTTTGTTTTTTCTCTGTTTTGTATGAGCTGTGCTGCATAGAGGATCTGACATCTGGCATGTGAAAGTTACCAGAATCACAGATGGTTAATTCCACAGAGCAACCTCAAGTCTTTACCAGCAATTGTTTTTTCCTCTCCATAGAGGGTGTGCTGCACGTTTTAACCACATCATTCACTGGGACAATTTAATTGAATTGTTTTTGTTTGTGCTTCACATATGTGTAATGTCCTATCTTGACTAATATTACACTCCTTGCTGTACACGGTTTCACTACTTAAGTTAATTTTCCCTTATCGTCTTTCAGGACAGCACCTTGAGAGAGCGTGGCTCCACCCACTTGACAGAAAACACACCTCCACCAAACTTCTTAAAAGGGAGGCTACTTCCACTTATCAGTTTTTGTGTTTCCTCCGGCGCGAACACATGTGGGGGTTAGGAGCTCTCCGTGGAGAGTTTTTTTTGTCTCCCTATTCCACCTGTTTTTTCTTACTTCAGAGAGTCTGGTACTCCCATTCACTGGTTAGAGAGTGCCTCGTGCATGGGCTCCTTCTCCCTCATCGGTGCTCAGTGAGCCAGGACTGCTCAGGGATGCTGCTCCTTGGCAAGCTACAGGCGCGGACATCTTTTTTCCTGTCCAAGCAGCCAAACGCCGCCACCATCTTGGGAAGGTCAGCCAGGCTATTTCCCCCCGGAAGTGAGGTAACCGGAAGGGGCGGTATCCTACGAGCAGGCGCAGGGCATAGACGTCATTTCCACAGGAAGCGCTGAGGGAGGAACAGGTTTTGTTGCCTTATTAGCTGGTTCTGGTCCGGTGCAGCGACACTAGTGGAGTCCGGAACTGGCATTTCACCACCAGCATCACGCTGCTGCCTCAGCATGGACGCAGGATCCTCAGCGAGTGGAACAGGCACTGGCACCAGCAAGACCCAGGTAAGCGGTAGACTGAGGTTCTACCCTTATTTACTTTGGGGTCTCTCTCTAGCTCTCTTCTCCCTTAGGGGGGTGTGAGTGTTTTTTTCCCCCCTGGTGGCGGTGGGCACATGAGTGTTTAAGATCTCTCACTGTGCACCTGTGATGAGCATCTTGATGGGTTTTAGGCTGACTCGTATGGATGTGTTTTTTTTTTTTTTTTTCTTATCAGGCCAAAGGCTCTGAACCTGGAAATAAAAAGAAATGCCCTTCATGCAAGTCCAAACTTTCTGAAGGCTGGAGAAAAACTTTGTCAGTCATGTATTGACCTATTAGTGAAAGAGGAAGCGTCTAACGCTTGCAGCGACATAATCGCATCTGTTAAAGAGTTGGATGCTACAATTAAGTCATTTAAATCCTCACGAAACCATCCATGAGACAAGCGGCAGAAGAGAGTCCTCTGAACCAGGAAGGTCCTTCCTCCTCACATTCCCAGGAATCGGAAGAGGAGGAAGACGAACTGGAAAATGTGTCTTCAAAATATAAATTGTCTTTGGAACAAGTTGATGCCCTCCTAAAAGCTGTCCATGCAACTTTGGGATTAGAGGAGGAGCGTACCTTCCCAGACCATTCAGTTATTTCTGAGGCAATCAAGAAGGAATGGACTGATCCTGAAAAGAAACCTTTCTTTGCTAAAGCACACAAAAGAAGGTTTCCTTTTGATGAAGACCCAGCAGCTCCATGGAATAAAGTTCCAAAACTTGATGCAGCCTTTTCTCAAGTCTCAAGATCTTCTGATCTAGCATTTGAGGACATGGGGATTCTGAAAGACCCCATGGATAAGAAGATGGATCAGCAGTTAAAAAGGGCTTGGCATCATGGGCAACCTTAAGCCAGCAATGGCGACTACTTGCGTCTCCAGAAACATGGAGTATTGGCTGACCCAGCTTAGGGCTCATATAATAGCTGATTCGCCAAAGCAAGAAATCCTAGACTCCTTTTCAACCCTGTCAGTTGCTGTAGCCTATGTCTCGGATGGATGCATCTGCAGAATCTATCAGAATGACAGCAAGGTCCGCGGCCCTTACTAATTCGGTTAGGAGGGCGCTGTGGTTAAAGACCTGGCCAGGGGACACAGCATCTAAAAACAAAATGCGTGGAGTACCTTTTCAGGGGGATTTATTGTTTGGGCCAGATTTAGATGCAGTGCTTGATAGGACTGCAGACAAGAAAAAATCTTTCCCTGTCAAAAAGAAAAATCAGTCGGGCAGAAAAAAATTTCCTCCTCAAAAGGCTCAACAACAAAGTAAGCCTCAAGAGAGGAAGAAAGGTTGGTCAGGAAAGGGAAAAAGCAAAAGTAATGTCCTTTTACATCCTCCTGCTGCAACCAGCAAAACGCAATGACAACCGGTTGCAGGTAGGGGGAAGACTTCAGCGTTTTCCCCCTTTTTGGGCAAGCATTACAGAGAATCACTATATTCTCTCTGTGCTGTCTCAAGGTTACAGAATAGAGTTCTCGGACCCTCCCCCAGAGAGGTATCTATTGACAAATCTACCAAGAGATATAGTCAAATCCCTAGCAATGAAGAACCCTTTGAAGGATCTGATGAACCAGGGAGTTGTAACTCTAGTACCAGAGGGGAAGCTTTATCAAGGGTTTTATTCCCATGTATTCATGGTAAAAAAGCTGCCTGGAAGTTTCAGACTCATTCTCAACCTGAAGCCATTGAACAGATTGGTCCTATACAAAAAATTCTGTATGGACTCAATCTTCACGGTCAAAAAACTTTTGACAAAGGATTGCTTTATGGCATCAATCGACCTGCGAGATGCCTATCTGCATATCCCCATAGCCCCCAATCCCAAAAATGGCCTGTCTAAGTCCAAGCGGATTAGGGTCCTTCATGTGGGCAGTCAAATAATGTTTTGAGACCGAGTGCTCAGTAAAACCACTACGAATGTTGCTGATATGTTTGTTTAAACGTACGTGTAGAGGACGCTTGGTCCTGCCCACATATTGTAGGCCACATGGGCACATGAGCATGTAGACCACACCAAGAGTGGAGCATGTGATAAAGGGCTTGATGTTATAACTTTTAGAAGTACAACTTGAGCTAAACTTGGTAGTCCTTTTGGACTTGCAACCATTTAAGGGTACATACCTGGCATCTGCCACATTTATAGAACCCAGTCAGACCAGCAAGGAACATTGATTGGATTTTTGGGGGATTCAGAACATTCGTTGCCAATTTATCCCTAAGGGAGGGTAATCCCCTGAACACAACCTGAGGTTTGTCAGGCAGAAATTCACTGAGAACATTGTCACTCTTTAAAACATGCCAATGTTTCGCAATGATATGCTTTACATTCCCATGTTGACAGGAATAGTCTGTGACAAAAGGGCTCTTAAATGTATTGTTTATATCCGAGCTCGGTTTGTCCTTCAGTAAATTAACTCTATCGTGACTATTAACATGGCTCAATGTCTCTGATAGAAATTCACGGCTATATCCCTTCTCTACAAACCGTTCAGTCAGGACTTCAGCCTGTCTTATAAAGGTTAAAGGGTTGCTACAATTTCTTTTTAGCCGGAGATACTGGCTCTTAGGAACAGCTTTGAGCCAGGAAGAGTGATGACAACTGTCCTTCGATATATATGAATTTCTATCTGTGGACTTAAAATATGTTGATGTAACAAAGTTTCCATCCTCGACAGAAATAACAAGATCCAGAAAATTGATACTTTCCATGCTCGTCTCATAACTTGGCTTAATCCCTCTCTCATTTTGATTGAGTGAGCTCATAAAGAGTGATAAATCAATCTCAGAGCCATCCCATAGGAGGAGGATGTCGTCGATGTATCTGGCCCACAAAAGAATATTGGGTCTAGATTTGACACAGACGACGTCCTCCTCCCACTTGGCCATAGCAACACCACGATCCTGCTTGTAGAAATGTCCATCATGCCAGAAAAAATTATGTGTGTGGCCGCGAACTCGAATAGTTCCATAATGAAGGAAATCTGTCTAAAATATTAAGGCAGGTCATGACGGACAGCCTCCCCAAACGCTTTGAGAAGCATGAAGAGAATAAAAATGTTGTGCTGGCATGTCTTTTGGATCCTCGATACAAGAATCCATGCTTTCTCTTCTGATGATATATTGGCCAAGGCAAAACAATGGCTGACAGAAGATTAACACGAGCTGCTGGAGGTTCCTGCAGAAATGTCAGGTTTGGAAGAGCATGTCACTATTCTGGAAGAGCAGGATGCTGCAAAAACAGACAGATTGGGGAAAAAAAACACATCTTCATCGTGGTCGAATTGATGCCATGTTCAGCATGTTATTGGGGCCTCATGCAGGGGATTTTTCTGAACGTGCATCAATAATCAGCCTGGATGATGAGCTTCATCTCTATTTGAAGAAACCAGTAATTGACAGAAGTTGTTGTGATCCTCTTCAGTGGTGGAAAGAAAGTGAGGGACGCTACAAAAGACTTGCCTCTCATTCTAAAAGATACCTCTCTGCTCCTCCATCTGTACGAAGTGAGTGTGTTTTCAGTGAAGTGGCAGCAATGTATGAAAAAAAAAACAGAACCCATTTAACAGGTGAACATACTAATATGTTATGCTCTCTGCACTATATTATTATTCTACTTAACTGGGCGTTTTGAAGAAAATGTAGTGTCAGTGTGTCCTGTCCACTGTCTAGATTTTTACAGTATTGATTTAAATTTAATCAGTTTTAATGTACAAAATATTGGCACATAATATCTGCACGAGGTGTGGCGGAAAACTGGTATTGTATCGGCACCGAAAAAACGATATTGGTCAATCCCTAATTTTACAGCGTTGCTTTCGTTTTTCATTCGATCCTGACTAGTCTCCCAGTTCCTGCTGCTGAAAAACATCCCCACATAATGATGCAGCCACCACCATGCGTCACTGTAGGGATGTATTGGCCAGGTCATGAGCAGTGCCTGGTTTATTCCAGACATGACGCTTGCCATTCAGGCCAAAGAGTTCAATCTTTTTTTCAGACCAGAGAATTGTGTTACTCATGGTCTGGGAGTCCTTCAGGTGCCTGTCGTATACCTTTTTACTGAGGTGTGGCTTCAGTCTGTCCACTCTACTATACAGGCCTGATTGGTGGAGTGCTGCAGAGATGTTTTTTCTTCTGGAATGTTCTCTTCTTTCCACAGAAAAAAGCTGGACCTCTGTCAGTGACCATCGGGTTCTTGGTCACCTCCCTGTTTAAGGCCCCTCTCTCCCATTCGCTCATTTTGGCTGGGCAGTCCGCTCTAGTAAGGATCCTGGTGGTTCTTAACTCCTGTTTATGGATGATGGAGGCTACACTGCTCATTTGGACCTCCAATGATGCATACATTTTTCTGTATTCCTCCCCAGATCTGTGCCCCGATACAATCCTGTCTCGAAGGTCCACTGACAATTCCTTGGACTTCATGGCTTGGTGTGTGCTCTATGTATACAGGGGGGTGTAATGGCGCTTACCAGTTAAGGACTGAATAATCAAAGATATATCTAATACGCACAGCAACAGCTCAGCTTGCTTCAGTCATCCGACCACAGATTATCCAGACCGCTCTTAATAAAAGCACAATGCAAACTCCCTAGTGTAGTAAGTAATGATGCGGTTTAATAAACAAAATGTAGCACTCACATTTAAAATCCCTGTCACTGCAGTAATCATCTGCATGCTGACTACAGTGATTTTAAATGTGAGTGCTACATATTGTTTATTAAACCGCATCATTACTTACTACACTATGGAGTTTGCATTGTGCTTTTATTGAGAGCGTTCTGGATAATCTGTGGTCGGATGACTGAAGCAAGCTGAGCTGTCCTGGATCCTTAGCTTTACCTGCTGGGCTCCATTTACATCTTATACAGTAGGCTTGCTTAGCCTTTCTTGAGGTGAGAGGCTAGTATTTCCTTAATATTTGATCTGCACAACTACACTGAAGGATCGTGCGGTGGACTGCAGCATCATCCTTTGTTCAAGCACTATTGCACTTTTGGGGAAATAGTGAATCAAGCACTTTAATATATATTTTTTATTCTTTGCACTTTGGAAAACCTTTTTTTTTTGGCACTGAGATTTTTTTGAACACTTTATTGCCTGAACATTATTTATTTATTCACCTGCACAATTTTTGGTGCACATATTTTTACCGATTTCCTGTACATTTTAATTTTTTTTCACCTTTTTTTTGGATTTTATATCTTATACATCATTTATTTCTTCACACTTATATTATTTGCATATTTGGTGTTTGCACTGGATTTTATTACATAATATTGCAATTGTCTTTTAATTTTTTTATTGAATGACTTTAATTTGGTGTTTTAGTCATAATTTTGGATTTCATTATCTTCACAATTTCCATCCTTCACATCATGGTTGTTGATGTATGAGGGTTTTTTGAGGAAATAGGAGTGGAACACGTTTTATTGGATATACTGGTCAAGTTTCATACGTTGCTGTGCGTATTAGATATATCTTTGATTATTCAGTCCTTAACTGGTAAGCGCCATTACACCCCCCTGTATACATATGTCATTTGGTGTGTGAGCACTTTTTTAGTAGTGGCTGCTGCTTTTAATTTAATTTAATTTTATCGTATTTTAATATTTTATTCTAATACTATTTTTAGTGCCCCTGGTTAGTTTGGTTTTGCGCATTAGTTCCCCCCTTTTTTACATATTGGTGTGTGCTCTGACATGCACTGTTAACTGTGAGACTTTATATAGACAGGTGTGTGCCTTTCCAATCAAATGAATTTACCACAAGTTAACTCCAATCAAGTTGTAAAAACATCTTAAGGATGATCAGTGCAAACAGGATGCGCCTGAGCTCAATTTTGAGTGTCATGGCAAAGGCTGTGAATACTTGTGTACATGGGATTTTTTTGTTTTAATAAATTTGCAAAGATTTCAAACAAACGTCTTTCACATTGTCATTATGGTGTATTGTTTATAGAATTTGGAGGAAAATAATGAATTTAATCCATTTTGGAATACGGCTGTAACATAACAAAATGTGGAAAAAGCACTGTGGGTAATGTTCCTCATTTGAAAATTTGAATATCCTTTTTCCGATAAAATTTACTAAATGGTACATATCCATTTAATAAGTTAAAATGCAGCAAAATGTACTTTTTTTTTCTTTTTTTCTTTTTTTTACACCTTTCTTTTTCCAGTCTGATTATTTGGAAAAGGGAGAACCACAGCACACAAATTAGATCACTATATTCTCTAAAGGCCCATACACACGATCTGACTTTCTGACAACGGTCCAAGGGACATGTATTATCGGACAATCCAACCGTCTGTATGCTCCATCGGACAATTGTCAGAATTTCCACAGACAAATGTTCGCTATGCATGCTCTCAAGCTTTCCGACAACAAATGTGTTACATCGGGTCATCCGATCGTGTGTACACAAGTCCATCGGACTAAAATTCAAAGTACAAGCATGCATGCTCAGAACCAATGCTAAACATCAGACGACAATAGCAGAAGTTGCCCAAAGGGTGGCGGTAAAGAGCTGAAAAGCCACGTGATTAGGGGAATGTTGGCTGAAAATTTTCTGCCGTGTGTATGCGTACCAAGTTCACGGCCAACTCCCCTTCGGATAAAAATCCACGGAAAAGTCAGATGGAAGTCCGATCGTGTGTATGAGGCTTTACTCAGCCTGCTGAGTTTGGAAAATAAAGAACTGCAGCATAATAATTAGGTCATTCATGTGCTCTAATCTTTAAAGCAAGTTCAGCCAAAAAAAATACAGTACTATGCAAAGCAAAAGGCATGATTGGCTTACACTGCTGGCCCTCTGATTTAAAATTCTAATAGTATGTGAAAGTGTTTTCCTTTTTTTTTTGTTTATTTTTTTTTACTAATGTATTACTACTCTAACCTCTTCTTTCCTCATTGAAATGTGGCTATATCTATACTGTGATTTCTGATTTAGATCTTGCCATTTCTCAATTTTCACAGATATGTACGTGTTCTGGGTAACCTGGTTCATGCCATACAGATCAAAACCAAGCTATGTCAACTGGTGGAAGTAATGATGGAACGGAGGGACGATCTTTCTTTTTGTCAAGAAATGAAGTTTAGGTGAGTTTCTTTGACTTTTGAAAAGTAATAATTGCTTAAAGCATTACAATTGTATAGTTGGTATAATATTTAGTTCCCTATTCTCTTTTATTTACCCTTTTGGTATTTTTTAGTTGTTGTCCTAAAGCCTACTTTGCATGGCAGTTTAGCCACATACACCAGATTCCAGCTGCAAGAATCTGAATCCAGTTCAGCAGCAAGAATAGTATTGACAGGCTAACGGCAGCCATCGCCGTTTGCATGTAGCCACACACACCAAGTGCTTACCTGAGGCTAGGGACAGATGTCCGAACCTGAATGCAGTCAGATGCAGTCTGATGAGCCAGGTGCGGCAGTTCCGACACTGCTGATGGCTAGGGAGTCTACCTTCTAGGAGCAAAGCGCATATATCCTGGTGAGTCACCGGGCATTCATTCTCATTCTTTCTAGGTAGCTCCGATTCTGACCTCCATTTAGGGGGAGTTGAGCAGGAATAGGCCTTGGGTACCATCGAGGGCCAGGTGTCAGCCTGGGTGGTCCTCAGCGTCCCCTGGTCTCACACTCCCTGGTGCGTACCTTTTTATTTAAAAGGTTAGAGGTCTGTATCACCTAGGACTGCCTATAAGCATAGCCAAGTCGTTGTCTTTTTTTTTTTTTTTCCTGCCTGGTTTCCTTCTCCTGTAGGGGGCGATATAACCCTATCCTTCTGAATAAGGAATCTGTCTGTCAATTAAATAATTTTCAAGGGTGCACCAGAAAGCTCAGCAGCTCTAAAATAAACTAGGCTGTTTTCAGTTTTTTGGAGGGCTTTTTTGCTTGGCTATAAATGGCTGCTGCACCGGTCTAACACTTCTGTTCAGTATTTATTTTCTTTGTAATCTGGAAAGAGAAAACAAACTTAAAGTGGAGGTTCCACCTGAAAAAATAAAATTTCCACCAGAAATCTAAAATAAATAAATAAAATAAATGGAAAAAACAACGTTTTTACGTACCCTAAATAGCTGTTGCTATGCGGAAGTGCTGAATCTTCCTCTTCATCCTCCGCGGCGGATTCTCTTCCTCCCCCTACACTCGGTGTCTTCTTGTGAATGGGGCGCGCTGCATTCTGGGAACTGTGTGTGTCCCAGAAAGCAGCCGGCCCATTCACAAAGCGCCATACGGCTTCACTGCCTGTTTCTCTTACTGTGGATGGCAGCGCTTGGAGCTGCCAGGATCGAGGATCGGCCTTAGCGGGAGCCGACATCGCTGGCGGCTAGGACAGGTAAGTGTCCTTATTAAAAGTCAGCAGCTCCAGTGTTAGGAGCTGCTGACTTTTAATTTTTATTTTTTTTGTAATGGAACCTCCACTTTAGATTGCTTTAGGCCAAATTTACACTAGCTTCCAAAGCAAGTGTTTCATGAATGTGTTTGACGCTCTCTTGAACTACCTGTCAAAATTGTGTGCATTGCAGTGCACTGTGTTTACATGGTCACGTTTCCATCATGTTGTGTCAAAAGTGACTCGACCTGTGCGGTTTCCAATTGCTTCCATTAATGTCAGTGTAAACGCTCTTCAAACGCATCACAGAAAGCAATACTAGCCGAGAGGGGATGTCTGACAAGCGTTTACTGTGACACAAATGCACTAAAAGTGCGCCATTAATGCATCGTAACACATATGATGCATTAATCGGCGCTGAGATTTCTTTGCATGACTAAATGAGCCCTTAGTTTGATTTACATACATTTTTTTTTTCTTTTTAATTACTTTTGTTTTATAAAAACCTGTGGTGGTAGGTAATATTTATTTTTTTATTTTAGAAACAAGATGGTCGAGTATTTGACTGACTGGGTAATGGGAACATCTAACCAAGCTGCAGATGAAGATGTAAAATGCCTCACAAGGTATTCAATGCGATTGTTTTTCCAGCACAAAGTTGAAACTGTTTATATATGCTCTTGGCCCTCTGAGCTTGTTCAGCATAACTCAGTGTTTCTCAATTCCAGTCCTCAGGCCCCCCCAACAGGTCAGGTTTTCAGGATTTCCCTCAGATGAAAAGGAACTGATCAAATCACCTGTGCAAAATAATGGAAATCCTGAAAACCTGACCTGTTGGGGGGGGCCTGAGGACTGGAATTGAGAAACACTGGCATAACTGAAGTTGTATGTCCTCCACCCAGGTGCAACATCATTAGCATAAATGGCTGTGCGATGCTGTACTCGTGTATACGAGCATTTGCAAATTATAGCTAAGGTGTGTTTTTTTTTCTTTAAACATTTGCACGCTCTACTTATATTTACAATAACACCACTGTATACATGAGTACAGTGGCTCACAAAAATTCATATTAA
This sequence comes from Rana temporaria, assembly GCF_905171775.1. Taxonomy (NCBI): domain Eukaryota; kingdom Metazoa; phylum Chordata; class Amphibia; order Anura; family Ranidae; genus Rana; species Rana temporaria. The sequence goes on along the minus strand of NC_053490.1, from coordinate 239,890,587 downwards.
AGAAGTATAGCCAAAGTTCGTTTGACTGTACTTCTATCGATCAAAGGACTGCAGTTCATTATGCACTCTTGGCACCTAAAGCCTGCTGTCAGCTGTTGTCACTCAGCTGCTCCAGGCTCGTGAAAGATCATTAACATATGGTCAGGATCCACTGAGGCTCATCCTTTTAGCGATACGCTGAGAGCCTAAAAGAGAGCAGAGACCCCCACTGACTGACAGTCGTGGCTCTGGTCAGAGCTGAGTGCAAGTTTGCTCAGTTCCCCCGGGTAGAGTCATCAGGGGACAGCTGCAGCTCAGATCAATGCTGCAGCCATCTAAGTGAACATAATGTTTTTGTTGATTCCCATACTTCCCTTTTAATGACGGGCTGTGTGCTGCACCTGGGCACAGAAAATGTGGCTGCAGTCGGCTCACATGGCCCGTGTGTAAGATGTTGTAATATCTTTTCCTCTGTATTTCTTCAGAGATTTGGATCAAGCAAGCATGGAAGCAGTGGTATCTCTTCTTGCTGGCCTACCTCTTCAACCTGAAGAAGGTGATGGTGTTGAGTTGATGGAAGCAAAATCTCAATTATTTCTCAAGTAGGTACATGCTTACAGCAGAGCATTCCTTCTGTTTTATTTATGTAATGACATATTTGGAAGCATTTTACAGAGCACATAGGAAAAACGACTAGCTTGCCTTTCCTGACCTGTAGCCTAAAAAGTTTTGTTTCCTAGCTTTCATGCTTTCTGGCTGTCATGCTGATTAAACAGCTTCAATGCGTTCAATGTTTGGGTTTGACCAAGTTTAAAGCAATTAAGATTAGAACTCCTTTATTGCATTCTTGTTCTGTTTCAGTAACTCAGAAATTATTGAATCCATTGGCTCAACCTGGAGGACAACCAGGATTTTAGTAAGAGAAAAGTTAGCAGTGGCCAACTATGCATTTCCCTTAATACAGGTATGAAATTATCCCTAGTATAGCATTTTTTTTAAAACTGACCATTCAGGGGCAACGCATATCATTTAACAAAATCCTCAAAGTGACAGCATCAAATTTATTTACATTTTTCCTGTCCATCAAACCCAGCTATGATTTTGTAAGCTGTATTAAAATGTCACTTTTTGTATTTAGACCAAGACAGTGTTTTATGTACACTGCTGTACCCAAAACTGAGGTAAAATGGAAGTTTTTGGGTGTACAGCGCTAGACCTTTCCTATTTAAATGCTGGTCTTGATTCCGATCTGCTTAACCACTTAAGCCCCGGACCATTTGGCTGGCCAAAGACCAGGCCACTTTTTTGCGATTTGGCACTGCGTCGCTTTAATGGACAATGGCATGGTCGTTTTTTCCCCACAAATAAAGCTTTCTTTTGGTGCTATTTGATCACCTCTGCGGTTTTTATTTTTTGCGCTATAAACAAAAATAGAGCGACAATTTTGAAAAAAAATGCAGTATTTTTTTTTTTACTTTTTGCTATAATATCACCAAAAAATATATATACATTTTTTCCCCCCTCAGTTTAGGCCGAAAAGTAAACTACATATTTTTGGTAAAAAAATTGCAATAAGCGTTTATTTATTGGTTTGCCAAAAGTTATAGCGTCTACAAAATAGGGGGTAGTTTTATGGCATTTTTATTAATGGCGACGATCAGCGATTTTTACTGTGACTGCTACATTATGGCGAACATATCGGACACTTTTGGGACCATTATCATTTTTACAGTGATCAGTGCTATAAAAATTTACTGATTACTGTAAAAATGGCAGTGAAGGGGTTAACCTGTAGGGGGGTGCTGAAGGGGGTTAAGTGTGTCCTAGTGAGTTATTCTAACTGTTAGGAGGCATGGCTACGAGTGACACGTTGCCGTTCACTGCTCCCCAATGAGAGGGAGCATTTGATCAGTGATGTGTCACTAGGAAGAACGGGGACATGTTGTGTTTACACAATCTCCCCGTTCTTCAGCTCCGTGACACCGGCAGACATTGAGTCTGCGAGTCCTGTGGGCATGGTCACAGAGCTCGCATCAGGGTCGCGAGCGCGCTCGGTGGCGGCATGCGTGACCACACGGCGGCAAATTAAAGGAGACGTACCTGTATGTCCATTTGCCTGTCTGTGCCATTCTGTCTACGTAAATCTGCATGCGGTGGTCCTTAAGTGGTTAAACAAGGAGCTTGTGCTTTGCTAGGCACTTTGCAAGCATATATAGAAAATACATTAGAATTGTCTATCTACAGAACAAAAAACACTAAGAATTGGTCAGAACAGTAGTTGACCTGGAAAGGTTTTTCTTTATTTCAGTTAATATCTGCATGTCTCACTTTGCAAATCCAAAGACTAACAGACTTATTCCTTTTTTTAGCATAGTGGCCAAAACTATGCAAAGCTTTCATTTTTGCACATACTGTACTGTGCTTCACAATGGTTTAGTGGAGCACTGTTTGATTTTTGTACTTTAAGGGCAGGTTTACACGTCAAAATGTGGCATTTGACACGCTTTTTAAAGTACTCTGCCAATCAAAGCACATCTGACTAAAAAAAGGTTAGTTCGTAGTCCTGTTCACACTGTTTTTGCTTTGCTTCAAACATTTTACTCCATTTTGCTTTCTTGGTGCTTCACTGTTTCTAATGCCTCCATAGAAGTCTGTCACAATTCTCGCTAACAGCACCTGCTGCATTTGAGGCATTCATTAAAGGGGTTGTAAAGGTACAATTTTTCCCCCCCTAAATAGCTTCCTTTACCTTAGTGCAGTCCTCCTTCACTTACCTCATCCTGCAATTATGCTTTTAAATGTCCTTATTTCTTCTGAGAAATCCTCACTTCCTGTTCTGTCTGTAACTACACACAGTAAGGCTTTCTCCCTGGTGTGGAGTGTTGTGCTCGCCCCCTCCCTTGGACTACAGGAGAGTCAGAACGCTCTGTACGTTGCAGATAGAGAAAGGAGTTGTGTTGGAGAGCGTCCTGACTCTCCTGTAGTCAAAGGGAGGGGGCGAGCAGACAGAAGAACAGGAAGTGAGGATTTCTCAGAAGAAATAAGGACATTTAAAAGCAAAATGGAAGGATGAGGTAAGTGAAGGAGGACCGCACTAAGGTGAAGGAAGCTATTTAGGGAAAAAGTGTACCCTTACAACCTTTTTAAGTTGGCTTCACATTGTTTATGAGGCATTGGAAATATGGGGTATCCTAGGATGCACTGGAAAACAAACATGTGAACCAGAAAGACCTCTTCGGTAGTCCCTTCCAGTTCATGTGTATATATTCTAGGAGTGTCTGGTGCAGACGTTACATCTGGTGTGCAGCGGGAAGGTAACTGGGTCCAGAGTGTAGCAACTAGCAGATGACACAATGTACAACGTGCCAAAGCTGTAGCCGAAAGTGAGCAGACACCGGAGAGATGGGACAGAGTGTTGGATCAGCAGAACTGGGGGGGGGGGCGGCGACTAGCAGAGGGCACATGTGGTGAGCACCATGGGAAGCAATATAGCAGGAAGTGAACAGGACCTGGAGAGAGAGAGGATCGGCTGAGCTGCGGGCTACTACTGAGTGGGGGGATCGGCTGAGGGGTTACTACTGAATGGGGAGGATCAACCAAGCTGCAGGGTTACTGCTGAGTGGGGGAGGATCAACCAAGCTGTGGGATTACTACTGAGTGGGGGGGGGGGGATCAGCCAAGCTGGGGGGTTGCTACTAAGCTGGGGGGATCAGACAAGCTGGGGGGTTACTACTGAGTGGGGGGATCTGCCAAGCTGGGGGGTTGCTACTAAGCTGGGGGGATCAGCCAAGCTGGGGGGTTACTACTGAGTGGGGGGATCTGCCAAGCTGGGGGGTTACTACTAAGTGGGGGGCATAAGCCAAGCTGGGGGGTTACTAGGTGGGGGGATCAGCCAAGTTGGGGGGTTACTACTAAGTGGTGGGATCAGCCATGCTGGAAAATTAGTACTGAGCGGGGGATCTGTTGAGCAGGGGTACTAATTAGCGGGGAGTAATATTGATTTGGGGATATTATTATGTTAAAATCAAAGCAAGTGTGAATGAGCCCTTACAGTGGTACTAAAGCCTAAACATTTTTTACCTAGAGGAGGATTGGGTCTGCTCTGTGCAATTCTATGACACAGAGCAGGTAAGTATAAACCTGTTATTTAAAAAAAAAAAAGTATTTACAATCATTTAAATTTTTTCCTCTCAAAGGATTGGTAAAGCGTAGTGGGGACAACGGTGTATAAACAAGTCTCCTTGTGCCCTGGTCCTTACATTTGAACAAAAGTAATGTTTCCATTCAAGCCACATCTACAACCTCAATTCCAAAAAAGTTGGTATGTGGTATAAAATTAGAATGCAATGACTTGCAAATTTCATAAACCCATGTTTTATTCACAATAGAAGATGGGAAAATATATTAAATGTTTAAACTGAGAAAATGTATCATTTAAATTTTCACTTTAACCTCTTAAGGACCGCCACACGCAGATATACTGTTGCAGAGCGTCCCTCATGCACTAAATTATGTACCTGTATGTGATTTCCGGCACTGGGTCTGGGGCACCCACAGCTGGCGACCCGCTCCAGCTGTGATTGGACACAGCGAGAGCCAATCAGCGGGTCCTGCGGATCGTTCTCTGGAGAGGCAGAACAGTGGTCTGTGAGAGGGAAAGATGGAGATCTGTTTTCCCCCAGTTCAAAACCACTCCCTGTAACTGCCCCTGATGTTAAGCCCTTCTCTGCCAGTGTCTGTACGTGACAGTGCATTTATTTTAAAGCACTGTTTGTATTGGTGTTACTGTGCTCAAAGTGTGTTAGTGTTCGATTTGTAGCAGTCCCACTAAAAATCACTGATCGCAGCCATTACTAGTAAAAAAAAAAAAAAAAAAAAAATACAAACGCCATAAATATATTCTGTAGTTTGTAGATGCTGTAACTCTTGCTCAAACCAATCAATATACGCTTATTGGGATTTTTTTATTTACCAAAAATATGTAGCAGATCACATATTTGCCTAAATTGATGAATAAATTAGATAAGAAAAAAAGCTATTGGATATGTTTTATAGCATTTTTTTCCCCCAAAATTGTTGGTCTTTTTTTGTTTTATAGCGCATAAAATAAAATAACCGCAGAGGTGATCAAATGCCACCAAAATACATACATTTTATTTGGGTACAGTGTCGCGTATCCGCAGTTGTTTTGCAAAAAATGGCCTGGTCATGAAGTGGGGTAAACCTTTTGGGGCTGAAGAGGTTGAAGAGTTCCAAGTCTGTCTTGCTCAGTGCGTCCTCTAGTGGCTCATGGAAGCAGCAAGTTCCTTTGTTCAGCAGGATTGCACACATTTCTTTGGTACAGACTTGTATTTAATTGCAACTGCAAAGACATCTAAAGGCATTGTTGAGCAGATTATACTTGCTATATATAGTATATTCAGTCATAATTGTGGTTATCATTTGTACAAAATGTGGACCTTTTTAAATACAAGGCGAAAGGGCATTTACACATGAAACTGCAATAATAACTTAATTCTGTATAAAAGTTTTTATTATGGTACTTTTTCCAGCCTGTGGGATTTGTAATACTGTTCATTTTTTTTCAGGTACAGTAGTCTCATTTTTGTCCCATCTAGCTAGTAGCTGTGAAAATTGTTGGTTTCTACTGACATGTATATTCTTTGTTTGACATTTCCTGTTAGCTTGTCTATCTTGTAAAAAAAATTAAATATTAGTTATCAAAAAATAAATAAAACGTCCCCTTAAAGCGGTAGTTCACCCTCCTTAAGAACAATGCAGCATAAAATCCGGCATAGTAGCGCGAGCTACACTATGCCGGTCTTAATTTTTTTATCCCGGTACTCGCAGTTATATCGTGCATTGACGATTCCGTCTGCTGCGGGGAATGGGCGTTCCTAGCAAGAGGGAGGGTGATTGACGGCCGGCTCTGGCACGTCACGCTCCCCGAAGACAGCCGGAGTAGGTCTCGGCTCTTCACGGCGCCTGCGCACAGGCTATGCGCAGGCGCCGTGAAGAGCCAAGCCTATTTCGGCTATTTCCGGAGAAGTGTGACGTGCCACGGCCGGCCTTTAATCAACTTCCCTGTCCATAGGAACGCCCATTCCCCGGAATCTTCTATGTAGGATATAACGGTGAGTACGGGGAAAAAAAAATTTTGTTTTTTTTTTTATATAGGGTGAACCCCCGCTTTAAGGAAAATCTAATTTGCGTGTAATATCTGTGCATGACCCAAAGCAACCACCCAAGTTATATAAAAAAAAAAAAAAGGTGATAAACTCTTAAGTGAAATTGCAATACATTGTGTAATCAAAAGTGTAAAAAATATTCAGTATTCAAACAACTAAAAATTGTCCATAATGCTCAGTTTGCACTACAGTCTATTTCACATGTTTTCCTATAGGAAACGTTTAACATCTGTGTTTTTTTTTCCCAGCCACTTCATTTTTGGAAAGGGTCATGGACTCTTATAAAAGCAAAAGGGTGTTTTTGGTTCACTGGAGAAGCTGTAAAAAAGTAGTGTTTTTTTGCAGCGATTTGCGCTTTGCATTTTTTTTAATCCACTCAACAAATTCACCCAAAAAAAGCATTAAAAAATGCATTAAAAAAACGCATCAAACTGCTTGTGCAAAAGCATAAAATGCACTGTAGAAACAGATCAAAAGCAAACTGCATAGGTGTGAACCGAGCCTAAATTCTGTCAATGCACCGAATTTTAGTGGCGCATGTGGCTGCAGCTGACCATTTTCTGTTCCAGTTAGAGATATCAAGTGATTCACTTACATTGCATTCCAAATACAGGGAGTGCAGAATTATTAGGCAAATGAGTATTTTGACCACATCATCCTCTTTATGCATGTTGTCTTACTCCAAGCTGTATAGGCTCGAAAGCCTACTACCAATTAAGCATATTAGGTGATGTGCATCTCTGTAATGAGAAGGGGTGTGGTCTAATGACATCAACACCCTATATCAGGTGTGCATAATTAGTCAACTTCCTTTCCTTTGGCAAAATGGGTCAAAAGAAGGACTTGACAGGCTCAGAAAAGTCAAAAATAGTGAGATATCTTGCAGAGGGATGCAGCACTCTTAAAATTGCAAAGCTTCTGAAGCGTGATCATCGAACAATCAAGCGTTTCATTCAAAATAGTCAACAGGGTAGCAAGAAGCGTGTGGAAAAACCAAGGCGCAAAATAACTGCCCATGAACTGAGAAAAGTCAAGCGTGCAGCTGCCAAGATGCCACTTGCCACCAGTTTGGCCATATTTCAGAGCTGCAACATCACTGGAGTGCCCAAAAGCACAAGGTGTGCAATACTCAGAGACATGGCCAAGGTAAGAAAGGCTGAAAGACGACCACCACTGAACAAGACACACAAGCTGAAACGTTAAGACTGGGCCAAGAAATATCTCAAGACTGATTTTTCGAAGGTTTTATGGACTGATGAAATGAGAGTGAGTCTTGATGGGCCAGATGGATGGGCCCGTGGCTGCATTTGTAAAGGGCAGAGAGCTCCAGTCCGACTCAGACGCCAGCAAGGTGGAGGTGGAGTACTGGTTTGGGCTGGTATCATCAAAGATGAGCTTGTGGGGCCTTTTCGGGTTGAGGATGGAGTCAAGCTCAACTCCCAGTCCTACTGCCAGTTTCTGGAAGACACATTCTTCAAGCAGTGGTACAGGAAGAAGTCTGCATCCTTCAAGAAAAACATGATTTTCATGCAGGACAATGCTCCATCACACGCGTCCAAGTTCTCCACAGCGTGGCTGGCAAGAAAGGGTATAAAAGAAGAAAAACTAATGACATGGCCTCCTTGTTCACCTGATCTGAACCCCATTGAGAACCTGTGGTCCATCATCAAATGTGAGATTTACAAGGAGGGAAAACAGTACACCTCTCTGAACAGTGTCTGGGAGGCTGCGGTTGCTGCTGCACGCAATGTTGATGGTGAACAGATCAAAACACTGACAGAATCCATGGATGGCAGGCTTTTGAGTGTCCATGCAAAGAAAGGTGGCTATATTGGTCACTGATTTGTTTTTGTTTTGTTTTTGAATGTCAGAAATGTATATTTGTGAATGTTGAGATGTTATATTGGTTTCACTGGTAAAAATAAATAATTGAAATGGGTATATATATTTTTTTTGTTAAGTTGCCTAATAATTATGCACAGTAATAGTCACCTGCACACACAGATATCCCCCTAAAATAGCGAAAACTAAAAACAAACTAAACTACTTCCAAAAATATTCAGCTTTGATATTAATGAGTTTTTTGGGTTCATTGAGAACATGGTTGTTGTTCAATAATAAAATGAATCCTCAAAAATACAACTTGCCTAATAATTCTGCACTCCCTGTATAATGCGATATAGAGCCATGCATTGAAGAGAGCTAGGCCGTATACAAGAAAGATCAGACTGCTCAAATGTCGGGAGTTTTTACATCTACTTTCAGAAGGGGGGGTTGAGATGACAAAGCTGATCATTATGTTTTTAAGGAGTGTATGTGCAAAGTGGGAAATCCTGAAGTTTTCCAAATGGAGACGTTTCCAGTGTTCATGTAAAGAAATTGACACAGTAAGGAAATAAAGATTTTGTATGTGCTTAGTATCTTTAGAGGGCCACCGGCAAAAGCTGAAAGGTTTTCTGATGCCAGGGCAACATGGGGATATATAAAACACCTGTTGGTAGAAGGTGAGGCTCGATCAACTTGCTAGAATACTTGACTGAATCCCAGAGACTTAATAAATGCCACAAAGTTGGGGTCGGGCGTGTGATCACGGCCCGATCAGCCCTCTCCCTGTGACAGCAGTACGGAGAGCGGTTCCTCGTACTAGCTGTCATTTTTTTTTTAAATCAGTGTGGCTGTGTGAGCTCCACCCACATGGCCGCGACATTCATTCACGCAGCTCTGTGTGCATGAACTACAAGTCCCGACATCCTTTGCGGCTGGCTGCTTGTAGTTGTCAATGAACTACCACGGCACAGGCACACAGATACAAAGAAAGATCTACAGGAGATCTGTATGGCACCTGTGATCTTCTAATCTCTGGTACAATGCTTTCCAGGCTCCTGAAAAAAAATTGTAAATGCCATTCTGTTTTTTTTTTTTTTTTTAACCTGCAGAAAAATGCATTTATTTTTAGTATTTAAGTATTAAACACAGATATTGGTCAGATTATAGGCCTAAATCAACCTGGTCTTAAGGGTTTGTTATATGCTTGTCTTACACATCTTGATTTCTTTTGTTTAGGTATTTCACACTTTTCATGAACTTGCTGAATGATTGCAGTGAGGTTGAAGATGATGGCACACAGACGGGTGGCAGGAAGAGAGGAATGTCTCGGCGTTTAGCTTCCTTAAGGCACTGTACAGTATTGGCTATGTCTAATCTTCTGAATGCCAATGTGGATAGTGGCCTTATGCACTCAATAGGTGAGTAGCTATGGCTGGATTTTTATTCTTTACCATAAAGTTAACATTTTAGATGCACATTTTGATCGCTGTGTGCTTTGATCCTAGGTCTTGGCTACCATAAGGACCTACAGACAAGAGCTACATTTATGGAAGTTCTTACAAAAATTCTGCAACAGGGAACAGAGTTTGACACATTAGCTGAGACAGTTCTAGCCGATCGATTCGAAAGGCTGGTGGAATTAGTCACCATGATGGGAGACCAAGGAGAATTGCCTATTGCCATGGCTCTAGCCAATGTGGTTCCTTGCTCACAGTGGGTCAGTTATATTGTTTTTCAAGTGTAATGGGAGCAACCAAAGGGTGTTTTAGTGGTGACATTATAACGGTTTTATTTATCTATAAATATTCCTAAATGTGACTAGATTTTATTTATTTTTCTGCTTAGGATGAGCTGGCACGAGTCCTTGTGACGCTCTTTGATTCCCGACATCTACTGTATCAGCTTCTGTGGAACATGTTTTCTAAGGAAGTTGAGCTAGCGGACTCCATGCAGACACTTTTCAGAGGAAACAGCTTGGCTAGTAAAATCATGACATTCTGTTTTAAGGTTTGTATTTCCAGTAAAAACCATGTGAAATCCTTTTATTGAATGCAATTGTATATTTGATTTGTAGTTTAAACACTGTTGTGGTATTTATTTTAAAGCTGCCATCAGAATTGAAGGAAAGTCTCTTCCTTGGGCACGCAGATGGCAGTAAAAACGTGTAAAATGCTGTAGCTCCTCTACATTTCAAAAAACATTCTAAACTAAAAAAAAAAAAATCGATTTTGCTGGAGTTTGTCAGGCACTGTAACTATTTTAGTTAAAATGTTCTATATTAATAATCAAACATAAATCTTCTATCGGTGGTTTGTAGACATGTAAAAATGTGAAGCCTAATAAATAATTACCAGGAAAACACATTAGTGTGGTATGTATTTAACTTGCGAAGGCTGCTTGTTTTTCAATCTCTCAACGGCCATATTCTAATCCAGTGTTTCTCAACTCCAGTCCTCAAGGCGCACCAACCGGTCAGGTTTTCAGGATTTCCCTCAATTGAAACAGCTGTGGCAATTACCAAGGCAGTGAAACTGATCGAATCACCTGTGCAAAATAATGGAAAGCCTGAAAACATGACCTGTTGGGGCGCCTTGAGGACTGGACTTGAGAAACGCTGTTCTAATCCCATGGCTATTATGCCGCGTACACAAGATCTGAATTTCGGACAACAAAACCGTGGATTTTTTCCCGACTGAATTTCGGCTTAAACTTGTGTTGCATACACACGGTCACACAAATGTTGGAAATTCCGAACGTCAAGAACCCCGTGACGTACAAAACTACGACGAGCCGAGAAAAATTAAGTTCTATAATTCCGAGCATGCGTAGGATTTTTGTGCGTCGGAATTGCATACACGCAATCGGAATTTCCAACAAGAAATTTTGCCGTCGGAAAATTGGAGAACCAGTTCTCAAATTTTTGCTGTCAGAAATTCCGACAGAAAATGTCCGATGGGGCCTATACACAGTCGGAATTTCCGACCAAAAGCTCACATCGATCATTTCTTGTAGGAAATTCCCGATCGTGTGTACACGGCATTAGGCTACTTATGAGTTAGGAATCTCTGCTCCTGTCAAATTTCAGATACAGGCATTTCGGTTCAAAACCAATTTTTGAAACTGGTCTTGTTCCAATGGTTTCCTATATTGCTTTCAGGTATATGGAGCCACGTATCTTCAGAAACTTTTGGAACCACTATTGAGACTGATCATAACATCTCCTGAATGGCAACATGTCAGTTTTGAAGTGGACTCTTCAAGGTTTGCCTTTTTATTTCATCTTCTCAGTACCAAATGCTTTGACGTTTCTCATTACCAGTTTGACAGGTTCAACACAGTATAGTAATTACAAAGGGTACAGGGTCAACAATTTACTGTAACATTTGAAGCCCATTTGTACTTGTAAGGAAACTGGCAACTGAATGTTTTAGTCATAAAAAAAAAAATATTAGCAGGTATTTGTCATGTAGCCTTTAACATTAAACATAAAATATAACATTAAATATAACTCTGTACCTTTACATATCGGAGACTCACTGCTTACTACTTTCATACTAAACTTTTATATTTCCATTTTTCATAGCATTACTTTTGAAATGCTTTCAAATATTTTATTTTCCCTTTCGACTGATTTAACATGGCTTGGTGTTTCTCTCTTGGGAATTTAATTATGTCTTTAAAGGTTGGATGGAGTTGAAAGCCTTGAAGAAAACCAGCGGTGTCTACTGCAGATGACGGAGAAGTTCTTTCATGCCATTATAAGTTCCACCCATGAATTCCCTACTCAGCTGCGCAGTGTGTGCCATTGTCTGTATCAGGTATGCTGAACTGTATATAGCTGCTATATTTTACAAGAAGCAGTTACTGACACTAACCCACTTTTCTTTGTGTGCATTCTTTATCTGTAGTGTTCCTTCACTGAAGTTTGAAAACCCTGACATTCTCTTATAACCATACAGACAGAAGCCCCACTGAATGATGTCCAGCAGAGTAGGGATGCAGCAAGTGGGACATATATACTTTGCATGTTACATCAACTTTCCAGTTTAAAGACCTGTAGCAAGCACTTTTCTATTAAAGCAAAACTCCAGCCCCCCCCCCCCCCACAGAAAAATTGAGAGGTACCTGTCAAAAACAGATACCTTGATTTCCCCAAATGTGGCACCAAAGGGAGAAAGGAGACAGATAAGCGGAGCTACCACTTTTGGGTGGAAATCTGCTTTAAGGATGAACTATGCTTCAGGCTGAATTTGTCATCCGACAGTAGGCCACTAGCTTGTTGAGCTATGACCATAAAATTCCCCACCTTGCATCGCATGCACTAAAAGGGTGCGATGCTAGTAACATCATTAATTTAATATAGCTCATCCTTATTCTGTATCCTTCTCTGTTGGTGTGGCCAGCATATACCCGGTTTTAGCAAAATTCATATAGCAGACTTGCTTTTAACTCAATATATTCTGGTTTATGCTACAGCAATACTATTACAATAAATTTGGGGTATGCTACTATACAGCTTCTTCTGTATTGATGTTTAAACTCTTAGATAACTGTAAAGTTGAGTACAATAGAAGCAGTAAGTAGTTCATCTTAACGCTGTTGTAATGATGTCCTGGTTAGTATGTCCCTCTTGCCTAAACAGTATATCCAGTTTTAAAGGCAAGCCTACCTAACGGATTTTGTGGAAACCAACTGAGGCGATTATTTTGACCAAACCAACAGCTGACCCCATCTGATAGGTGGGGTAGAGAAGTGCTTTGTTCCAGGTCTTTAAAACTGGTGGGTTGGTGGGGCAATAATGTGTACATGTCTCATGTCCCTCTTTCTGCACCCCTTCTCCACTGAGAATCATTCAGTGGAGCTTTCCTTTAAAGAAAGTAAAACATTTTCAGCAGCCTGAATTTGTTTTGTTTTTTTCCTTTAAAATAATCTTTTTGCTTTAGTCCTTAAAGGTAAAGCTGTTTTAGGTGTTATCATGTGGTTTTATTGGTCATTATTGCAGCTGTTTTGTTTAATAGTGTGACGTGACCATTTAACAAGATTTCATAAAGTATATTCCAATTCTTATTTTTACAGGTAACCTGTTAAATAATGAGTTCTTCTTTTGGGGGGAAAAAAATGTACATATTTTTGCAAATAGTGTATTTTTTCCTGTCATTGAGAACTACAAACCGTTTGTCTGCTGTGGTAGAAAACAGGGCTTGTAGTTCTCTTTCACAGATTACTGTGAATGATGTGGCTGCGGGACCCCCCACAGCAACGTTGTTTTTAAAAAGTGACAGTGGGTGCAGGGAGAGAAACACCTGTCTGCTGCCATGGAGGGGGACTGCTGGAGCATGTTACAGCCTAAATATGAGTGTAACGTGTTCCAAAGAGGTGAAGTTGGCCTTTAGGCTCGGTTCATACTATGGCCGCATCCATCGCACAGCCAGGCGTCCGGTGCGTGCTGGTTCAACGTTTCAGGTCCGATTTCAGCCGGAATTATGGGCTGAATTCGGACCTGAAACGCACCAAAAAAAGCACATGGTTTTTCCAGCAATTCACACCGGACCTGCTGCGGAGATATGTGAACCGGCTCCATAGAGAGCCAGTCACATTCTCCTGCTATGTGAATTGGATGCGTGGGAAACCCTCATCCAATTCACATAGGTGGGAACCCAGCCTTAAAAATCACAGCAGGACTTCATCCAGTGCTGGAAATTGCCCAACTGCTAAAACTATTACTATTTTCAAGTCTTGACAGATTGCTGTGCCTAATACTGCTCAAAAATGATGAGCTCTGTGTTAAGGCAGTGACAGCTTACTTTAGTGGATAGGATACTTGGTGTGACAAGTAATGATACTACTTTAAACGTTGGTAGAATGCTTGCTACATCTCAGGAAAGGGACCTTTGTTTTGTGTAGATGAAACTCATCTTAGTTGAGCACCCTATTATGTTTTGTTGACTCAGAAAGCAGATTTGTTTGTACTGCTGTTCACACTATAAAATTCTTGTAAAGCATAAGCATGGACTGAATACTAAAATGTGCTGTATGTACTGTGTTCATTTAATTCTACAAATCTCAACATATTTAATGTCCATATGTGTAAAATTCAGGCCAGTAGCTGAAACAATAGTTTTCAGAATCAGGTTGGATGCATTTGCACTTGTCCTTCTTTTATCCTTGGCGTAATGTGAAACCGATACCCAGACTGCACTGTCTGTTCACAAGAATTGGACCCGCAATCTTCATGGCGACATTTCTTTATTTTCCAAATTGATCTACATGAGTGCTTAGGTATTCTGTAAATTGGGTTTTTGTTTTTCCTAACATTGAATGTTTAAATTTAGAAAAGAAGGCAATCATGCCTAATTTTACAGAGAATTTTTGGTAAGGTTATTTAGAACTGTGCTAAGCTCTAAATAGTTTTAGAGGCCTTTTAAAAGCCTAACAATGGCTTTTACTGTTAACGTGGTTTCAAAGCCACTTTGTAGTGTACATACAGTCCCCTCTGTTAGAAAACGTTATATTCTCCAGTGTATGTTATTTGTAGAAAATATGCAGATTTGTACCTTATTTCATAGCGCCGCTTGGCACTCACTTGACTGCTAGCTGATCCCCCTCCCAATCTGACAGCTACAGTGGGGGTGGCTGAGTATCCCCCCACTGACGTCAGTTGGGACGAGGGGAGGAGTGCAGTGAGCAGTCACGTGCTATTAAATAAGGTACAAATCTCTTTTTTTTTTCTTACACAGAATGTACACTAGAACATAACATTTTCTAATAGAGGGGATTGTATGTACATTACACAGTCATTTTAGCAGCTGGACGGGAGGGCACTGTCACTAGCTGTGAAAATAGGGGGGGAGGGGGGGAAACTGTGCTGAACCCAAATATGTAAATAAAAGCTAGCAGCTAACACTCAAACAAAGTCTAATGTGAATAGTGGAAAATAGTGTAGTGCTAATAGTGTGAATGTGTAAAGGATTGCTCCTGGGTAGTGAAAGACTTTAAAATACACAATAAAAAAACCTAAGTGAATAAACGTCAAGAAAAATGGTGTAAAAACGTAAGTGCATAACACACTATAAACAATATGTGATAAAGTCCCAATTGTGAATATAGGTTTCCAATACTGTAATGGAAAGTGTAAAACAGAGTCCACAAATGAAGGAGAAAACAAAATAAAGCTTCTTCCTATTAGGATGACACAAAATAGTAGAGATGGAGGAAAGCGTTGCCTGTAATCTTAACATTCTTCTGAGGTAAATGAATGAGGTACTCTTACCGGCTAGGGTGGACACACGTCTTCTGACAGTGGGTCATACAAGCTTAGGATCCTATATGGTCTATATCCACTAATGAGTATGGAAGACGGTCCAGATGGATCCAGGTATAGAATCCCCAGTTCACAGCTGACAAATACCGCAGAGTCCCTTCGGGGTCAGATCAGACTGGATACACACCGGGATATTTCCTCATGGGCTCCAATGGAAAAAAGAATATGAAAAGAGGCTCCAAGTGGTGCAGGTCAACCAAAATATGGTTTTATTGAAAACAAGTCATACAACAAATGTCAAGATAAAAAGTGATCACAGGTATAAAAAAAAGTGTAAAAAGCAATGTGGGGTACAGTAAATGCTGGGCTGACGCGTTTCGACACAAAGGGTCTTCAACTGGGGCATATCTCTGTCCCCTCACATTGCTACTGAATATTTAAGTACAAACTACACAGCTCCACCTCTAAGGAGGGGTAGGTCCGGAACTAGTCAACATGGCGTGCCTTCCAAGCCTTGATATCATTCAAGGTGGAAGGTAATGTATTGTCCAGAGATAAATGTCAATTCAAGTACAGTAAGAGACCATGTTGTCCTATGTCCTCCAGGATTCGTTTTAAAGATAAACTATTAGCCAATAAAACGAAATGAATCACATGACGAAGCTGCGGTATTAACCACTCCCCAGTAAAGGGGTCACGTGACATCGGCGACTTGCGTAATATGGGACCGCGCTACCTTAAAAGCCAGAAGCCGCCACGATCCTGTTGCCTAGGTCACGCACTCACCGGCTCTAGACCAATGGGAACAGGGACTGGAGAGACGCATGGTGGGGCGGCAACTCTGTTCCCCATGCTGTAGATCGCATGACTTGGCGTCGTGCGTCATACAAGCCCACGCTCCCCTCACCAGGAGCTGGGCGTTGTCACATGCTAGTGGATACGTAATGCTAGTGGACACGTAATGCTAGTGGACACGTAACCTAGGTGACAAGGCTGTGGTTACGCCCAGCTCCCGGAGAGGAGCGTGGGCTCGTATGACGCACGACGCCGGATCATGTGATTTTTTTTTTCCACTGTCACTGGATGACGGGGAGGGAGTGAGGACAGAGGTGAGACAGCGAATTACATTCATAGGGCTCTGTTTTTATGATCTGTTTGATCCCTGAATTTACAACTGTAAATTGTAAAAAATTATGTAATTATAAACTGTAAAGCTGTAGGAATACAATGTGTGTCAGGGGTATTTGTGGCCGACGTATAAACAAATGTTTAAAGAAGCCCTATTCACTGAACCAGACTAAGTATGCAGTTAAGGAGTTGTAACTTTATTTTGCCCTTGCTTGCTGCATGCTTGCATCTGGTTAGTGACTCAGGTAAGGTAAGCAAAACCCAGGCAACTAGCAAATTCAGAAGGTCAGAAATTGCAGTTCTTGTATTTCTGCTTTATTCATTATTGACAATGCGTTTTGTGTTTTAAGGAAAATTCTTTATTTTCCCTTTTTTTTATTTTTTATGGTTTCATCATGTCATATAATCAGCAATCCCTCAGACCCAACCTCTGCCAAATGTATGTATCTTGTTTCTGTTAAAGCAGAGAAAGATCACAGCCTCTGTCAGTCTTTAATTTTTTTTATATCCCCCCCCCCCCTAAAAAAAAAAAAAAAAAAAAAAAAATACCATTAGGCTTTATGTACACAGAAGATATAGCTCAGAATGCAACTTAAATCCTGACTTCAGCCACAATGTTTTTTTTTATCGTTCGACTGCTTGCCCATATCCATGTCTTGATTTTTGAGCAGTTTGTGCAAGTTCATTATAACAAAAATAATTCACATTTTTTACCTGCAAAACATGCAAGTATTCTTTTCTTAATGCTGAACTTTACCTTTAAATCCTAGTGTAGAACTGCCTGTGTTTAAAAGCAGTGTGGTTTGCCTGTCCACATTTCATTGATATACGATCCTGTTTCCAGGAGTTGGCTGAAGCTTTAGTTTTGCTGACCATACAGAAAATCACACTTCTGAAGAGACAACATGGGAATTTATACTGTTTTTTTTTGTGATGAATTTTACATGAATTGTCTGCTACAGTGCCATCCTTCCTGTAATTTATACTCCATTAATTTGATCGGACACGGAGTGCAGCCAGTAAAAAGCCTTTTAAAGTATTTATACATTTTTATTTTTTTTAGGCTATAGAAATTTAGTCTAGTATTAGGCATTAAAAAAATATATGATCTGTTTTCTTATTTTGCTTCCTGATTTTTATCATCACATTCAAAACTACTAATTTTATCAAAATTGGCACAAGTATGTCTTTTTCTCATGCAAAAAAAAGGTTGTGTCTCAAATTTTAAGATTTTTGTGAATTTGTTATCGTTTAAATAAACTCTTCGTTTTGCTTCTTCAGGAATGTAGCAAACAGGTTGTCAGATATAAATGCTTTAGTGGTCACATAAAATAAATTTTAATGAGCAGGGCCCTCTGATTCCTCCCGTATTGTAACTGTACTGTCTTGCCTTCATGTTGTCAAGAGTATATGTGCAGTGCTTCCCCATTTAATAAAGGACACTTGGCAGTGATTTTTACATTACACTTAGGGAAAAGTATTATTATGTAAAATTGGTTTGAGTGGCAAAGCTGATTGGTGATTCATGAGAGAAGTGCTGCCAGGAAAACTCTTTTTTTAGGTTAAAATCTCCTGCTTTAAAGTGGTTTTAAACCCGTAAAACCCAGTGAAGTGATTAGCCTCAGATGATGTACTGAGATGAAACAAATCCTATAATAGTAGTATCTGTTAATCTGCAGCCTTCTAAAGCACAGATTTTTGCACTGCATTTCGAGCTTCTAGAGGCACAGGGATCAAGGTTCTAATGTCGCAAACTTCATAGCATAGAGCAGGGGAAAGAGTGTAATCTGAGATCTGAGTGGAGGCAAAGGACATTTTTCACAGTCTAATAGGGGAACATGGATAGCTTATGCCCAGGTTATTCAAACCGTGGTAAGCGTACCCCGGGGGGTACGCACGCCAAGGGCAGGGTGTACACCCAGTGTCTCCCGAGTCCCGCCTCGCACAGCCGCCTCTTGCACACATACAGCTGCAGGCAGTGGGAGGTGCAGGCAGCCAGGGACTGCTGTCTGCCCTCCTCTCCACATACAGCTGCAGGCAGTGGGAGGTGCAGGCAGCCAGGGGCTGCTGTCTGCCCTCCTCTCCACATACAGCTGACAGAGGACAGGCAGATCAGGGTCTGTGGTCTCTAAATCGGCTGAAAGAAGCAGAGCACCTCACCTAGGAGAATGGGCCCTGTCCGCTTCGAATCTCCTGCCATGTACGAAGAACGTGTCCGGATGATGCCTGCTGTGGGTCATTGATCTTCTCTCCACTGAAATCCTGTAGATGCAGGAAAAAAGGTCAATGCGAGCCCTGCCTGTCATGTCACTTCCCTTGTTCCTGTGTCTGCTCAGGAACCTATTAGTGCTGCCTCATCAGTTAATGCGTGTGTATCTGTCATTGCAGTATGCACACAAACAAAAACCATCACAAACTGACATTACACACACACAAACCATGACACCCAAGCAATAGAATTTACTTTCTCGAGACAGGGGTACTTAGGACATTTTTTTTTTTTTTTTTTTAGACCTGCAGGGGTACTTCATCGTAAAAGGTTTAGAAACACTGGCTTATGATATAAATCACCTGCTGTGTGCTGGATGGAGGAAGGGGCCATCTCCTGGGGTTGCTTGGTGTGGGCATAGACTTTCAGAAGTGACTCATGCAGATTGAAGAGGAATGACAAAGCAGACAGAAATCACACTAGGTGCTTTGGATCAAGGAAAATGCACTATAGCAGGATATGCTTTGTTCATTCTTCATTTCAGGGGTTTACAACAGCTTTAACGTGCACTTTGTTTGAAACCTCAGATGAATAAAGGATGGGTCATTGTGTGTAAATTTCAGTTTGCATTCATCTTTAACTGCTTGCCGACCAGCCGCTCTATTTGTGGGAAAAAAAGGATGCCAATTTTGTTTGGGAGCCACGTCGCACGACCACGTAATTGTCAGTTAAAACGATGCAGTGCCGAATCACAAAAAGTGGCCCGGTCATTGACCAGCAATATGGTCCGGGGCTTAAGTGGTTAAACAATGTGCATTTACAGCACATTTAACAGTGCCCATATTCCAAACTCTGTATAGGAATTTCAAACCATGTCATGTCCTTTTGTCAGGCCTCCTGTGTCCTAGGACCACAATTGCCCCTCTCGTGTAACAAGACATATTGGGGCATTAGTGAAAAGAAAATCCCACAAAACACAGGGTTTACTGTAAAACTACATCTGTAATATACATGATAGTGGGCTGAAAATTAAGACTGAGGTTGAGGTGTTAAAATTTTTAAGATTTTGTTCTTTGCAATTTCAGCCTGAGTATTATACCTATCTTTGTACATTTTTAGGTAGCACCAACAAAAGTTTAACTCTAACTTTGTTGCCAGTTTGTAATTTGTTTCCTTAAAAAGAA
The DNA here is from genome assembly GCF_905171775.1 of Rana temporaria. NCBI lineage: Eukaryota > Metazoa > Chordata > Amphibia > Anura > Ranidae > Rana > Rana temporaria. The sequence goes on along the minus strand of NC_053490.1, from coordinate 239,870,811 downwards.
TTGCACCATTGTAGATATTCTCTGGAATCCAGCTACGAGGCAACATTTCTGTTGGGGCACTTTTCTGTTGGGGCTCTTTATGTTGCAATTTGGGCATTTTTTTTCCACCTGTTATAATTTTTCTTTTGGGATGTTGCTGGAACATAATGGTACAAAAATTTAATTATGCACATCACTTAGACTATGGTTGTAGAGTAAATTGGTATATTTCAAGGTAAACCATCTGAATTTGGTTTGTTTATTGACTTGAAAAAAGAGAATTTCCAGAAATAGTAGAATTGATTGCAATTGTGTAATAGCATGATGTGTTTGTTTTTTTGTTTTTTCCATTACTGTGTGTTACATTCTGCTCCGTAAAACATTTTGAGAGACCACATTGTGTTTTTGCTTTTAATTTTCTTTTATTTATTTTGCTTTGTGTAGTTGGTGTTGTGACTTGTTTGTGCTCATCTCTGTCCTGTAGGCAACATGCCATTCCCTACTGAATAAAGCTACAGTAAAAGAAAAAAAGGAAAACAAAAAATCAGTAAGTTTGTAGAACTTTCTCTTAGCCATTTTCTTCCCCAACACAACAAAAAAATTGACCTCTGGAACAAAAAAATAAAGCTTAACAGTTTTCGTTATGTTTTATTTGTTAAAGCATCTTCACTCCAGTCCTTCACTGTCAAAATCATTCTACTAATTCTGGCTCAGAAAGCTTTCATTTCAATTAACACACTGAAATTCTTTTGTTTTGCTCCTTCTCTGTGTGACTGACTGATACATAGGAAAGGAATATGGTTTTGGCTTTACAGCTTGAATATTGTTGACGATATATAATGTGGGGGTTGTTTGTATACTTTTCTACACATTACGGTGTGCTCATCTGCTGCTTTCTAGATGCTTGGGGGTGCATAGCTCATTCTTTTCTGGAAAAAATGGGTCTTTCTCCTACAAACTGTAAATGAAAATGATGTGCCATATAAATTGTTTTCAATTTTCCATTGGCTTAGCTTTAGACCTTTTGCTAGCCCAAATTCTACAGCATAAGGTAAGGCGAAGTACTGTTATGTTTTTCTCCTTGCATAATTACAGTAATTTCTGTTTTGGTAGCAAATAAACAAACCTTTTTCCTTTTTACTTTCCTTTGATCTGTTAAAACTACCTTTTTGAAAGCATGTTCTGTTTTTTAGTTTTCATTAAGTGGCACAAAAAAAGTTGATCTAGTCAGATCCAAGGCTGGCTACATTGCTCCTTCATTGATGGTGTAGGAGCCAGTATAGCCAAACTAAGACAGGAAGTGTTACTGTCAGAATTACCAGAAACTAAAAGCTAAATGAAAACTACTGCTGTAACCACATCCAAGGATTGGTAAGCTGCATTATTATTTTTTTTTGGTTTGAGATACGTTTTAGCCTTTTGTGCTGTAGAGATCTGGCAGCGAGAGTGGTTTAGTAGTACAGAAAAAGACACTGGACAGGACTGACTCCTCTTATTCCACAATAATGCTGTGTGTTGTCAAGCCACAACAGGATTTAATGAACGTCCGAAAACAAAAAAATGAAAATGTGCAGGCTAACAACTATTTAAGTCCATGAACTGTATGCCACTTTCAGAATCACTGCCATTTGTGTATTTAGGGTTTCAGTGATGCTGGATAGTATAGCTCTCTATACCTATGACACTTCCACAGGTGGACTGCGGCTCTTATGCACAGATCCTGTACTGTTATTTATCCCCCTCAATTTGTATTTTGTGAATGGTTTCCATAATACATTGTGTCCTCTGAAGAGACAAAGCAAGAAGAGGGACAGACTGTATGGCTTTTTATGTATGAGAACTGAAGCTCTCCTGTTGCAGTGTTGGAAATATAGTGATGGCTATACTAACCAGCATTAGCCACTCTCCAAATATACAAACCGTGATCCTGGAGCTAACATACACCTCATAAATCTTGGCTACTATTTACTTGACACGTTTTCAAGAGCTGTTCTTTAAAAGAGAAGTTTGGAAATGCAGAAAGAAAAAAAAAAATTATGCTGCCACACCAATCCCAGTTGCAGCTGTCCCCCATCAGCTTTACCCAGAGAACTCAAGGATCAAACACAGCTGATTGCTTCGCTCCCCCCCCCCCCCCCCCCGCTCTGAGCAGAGAGCGGTGACTGACAGTCACTGGTTCTCTGCTCTGCCCCCGCGCTCACTGAAGCACTGGTTTGTGGAGAGGGTTGGAGGGGCTGGCTCAGCCTCTTAGTGGCAGGTTGCCAGTTTAGACATCTAGGTGGATCCTGACTGTAAAAAAGGAAAACAAATTCGGTAAGTTTGTAGAACTTTCTCTTAGCCATTTTCTTTCCCATCACAACAACAAAAATTGACCTCTGGAACCAAAAATAAAGCTTAACAGTTTTTGTTATGTTTTATTTGTTAAAGCATCTTCACTCCTGTCCTTTACTGTCAAATCATTCTACTAATTCTGACTTGGAAAGCTTTCATTTCAATTAACACCCTGAAATTCTTTTGTTTTGCCCCTCCTCTGTGTGACTGACTGATACATAGGAAAGGAATATGGTTTTGGCTTTACAGCTTGAATATTGTTGACGATATATAATGTGGGGGTTATTCGTATACTTTTTCTACACCTTACGGTGCGCTCATCTGCTGCTTTCTAGATTCTTGGGGGTGCATAGCTCATTCTTTTCTGGAAAAAGGTGTCTTTCTCCTACAAACTGTAAATGAAAATGATGCACCATATACATTTTCAATTTTCCATTGGCTCAGCTTTAGACCTTTGCTAGCCCCAATTCTACAGTATAAGGTAAGACGAGTACTGTTATGTTTTTCTCCTTGCAACTGGGACATATTTTCCCTTAATGCAGGGAATCCATTAAGATAAAAAAAATCTGCCTTTTTATATACACTTCCTCTGTGTCCTTTGATATAAGCAGAGAAAACGATTTTCCAGGTAAACAAAAAATCCTAATATTGCCATGAGATCTTTGGGAACAGTTCTGAGCTGCATATGATAAAGGCAACAAGGATAAGTGTAATTTTATACCAGGACAACTGCTGTTTTCCTTATGTTTTGATTTTTCATGTATTTGCGAAAGTGTAAAATCAAATGCGTTTCGCCTTTTTGTAGTTTTGTGTAACTTTTTAGAGTATTTGCAAAATGTACAAAGTTCTAAGTTTAGACGTATTATGCTTTTTAGCAAGCATAATATCCTCACCAATAATTGAATGTGGTTTCTATGTTGTGTTTTTAAAAGGGCAGTGTAGTACCCACAAGAGATTAACCAGAGATGTCGGTTTTTACTCACTGGTGTAAGGTTGTTTACACCTGTCAGATCATTGCGTTTATAAGGAATGTTTTTTTTTTTCAACAATTACAATAAGGACCCTTTTTACTTTTTTACTACGATTTTGCATTTTTTCATGTGTTTATCATCACACTAATGTCAATAATATGTAAAGTAGGTAAAATTTAGCAGTGACTTAACTATGCGATATAACCACAGTTGTTGCGATGTAAAAAAAAAAAAAGCCACGCTTATTACACAATAGTGTGAATGACCAAAACATTCAATGAATCATAACGGCATATTGTGAAAATAGAATTGATTTGAAAGGTGCAGCCTTCAAAGCGGTCAACCTGCTTATTGCTTGATTTTTTGTGTGTGTTTTACTTTGCTACAATGTAAAGTAGTGAGAGTACAGATTGTGTAAATTTGCTGTCCCCTCAAAATAACTCAACACACCGCTATTAATGTCTAAACTGCTGGCAACAAAAGTGAGTACACCCCTAAGTGAAAATGTCCAAATTTGGCCCAAAGTGTCAATATTTTGTGGGGCCACCATTATTTTCCAGCACTACCTTAACCCTCTTGGGCATGGAGTTCACCAGAGCTTCACAGGTTGCCACTGGAGTCCTCTTCCATGACAACATCACAGAGCTGGTGGATGTTAGAGACCTTGCGCTCCTCCACCTTACATTTGAGGATGCCCCACAGATGCTTAATAGGGTTTAGGTCTGGAGACATGGTTGGCCAGTCCATCACCTTTAACCTCGGCTTGTTAAGCAAGGCAGTGATCATCTTGAAGGTTTTTCTGGGGACATTATGTTGGAATAATGCCCTGCGAACCAGTCTCCGAAGGGAGGGGGAATCATGCTCTGCTTCAGTATGTTGCAGTAAATGTTGGCATTCATGGCTCATCAGACCACAGGACATGGTTCCAGTAATCCATGTCCTTAGTCTGCTTGTCTTCAGCAAACTGGTTACAGGCTTTCTTGTGCATCAGCTTTAGAAGAGGCTTCCCTCTGGGACAACAGCCATGCAGACCACTTTGATGCAGTTTGCGGCGTATGGTCTGAACACTGACAGTCTGATGTGCACTCAACTTCTTTTGTCACCATGGCAGGGCCTGTTCTGAGTTGAACCTGTCCTGTTAAACCGCTGTATGGTCTTGGCCACTGTGCTGCAGCTCCATTTCAGGGTCTTGGCAATCTTCTTATAGACTAGTCTCATTTTATATAGCTCAAGAATTCTCTTTTTCAGGTCCTCTAATTTCTTTGCCATGAGGTGGCAATTTGAACTTCCAGTGACCAGTATGTGAGAGTGATAACACCAAATTTAACATGCCTGCTCCCCATTTACACCTGAGACCTTGTAACACTGAGTCACATGACAATGGGGAGGGAAAATTGCTAATTAGGCCCAATTTGGACTTTTTCGCTTAGGGATGTACTCACTTTTGTTGCCAGCGGTTTAGACGTTAATGGCTGTTATTTTGAGGGGACAAATTTACACTGTTATACAAGCTGAACAATCACTACTTTGCTACTTTGTAGCAAAGTCATTTATCAAATGTAAAGATAGCGTGCTACATTTTTATAAATATTTTACTCTATGTCTTATTTTCGGGGGATGCCTTATTTTTATTAAGCAGCAGCTTTACTGGTGGTTGTGGGGGGGCGAGAGACCCATAGACTGTTGCTGGGGGAGAGAAACCCACACTGCTGAGTAAAACGGGAGCCACAGCTTTACTTCTTCCCCTGAGGATACACCATACCTAAAGCGGAGCGTCCTGCTCCTCACTTCACTGAGGAGACTTGTACTTTCTATTTCTCCCTCTATGCCTCAGCTTGCAGCACGCACAGAATCACTGTCTTATTTTCGGGGTATGGCTTATGAGGATAATTTTTTTCCCCCCCATTTGTGATGAATGTGAGAGATGGGGATATCTGATTTAAGAAGACTTTACTGTGCTTAGGTTTATTAAATGACTTATTGACAAATGATCCCACATGTTATAGAAAAAAAGATTCAACTTCTGATGTTAAAGCAGAACTCTCCCATTTTTTTTTTTTTTTTTTACCGTACACGGTATGATGGTTACAGCCTCATAAATGCAAAGCATTTTAATATAAATTAATATACTTTATTGCATTTAATGTAAATGGGGGACTAAAAAAAAATATATATAAATGGGGGACCACCGCTGCCGCAGGTCTGTCCGACCAGTGTAGAGCATGGGTTATCAGAAATCACTTGTATGACCTGGGGATCTCCCGCTGTGTAAGGTATTGTATATGAGAACACTGATCGCTGATGTCCCGCCGGTATTGTGATTGACAGCGCACTATTCCAATACCGACGAGCGGTGGGACATCAGCGATCAGTGTTATTATATACAATACCTGACAGAGCGGGAGATCCCTGCTCTGTCATACAAGTGATTTCTGATAATCCCCGCTCTGCACTGAGATAACGGGGGAGGCAGTGCGGCAGGGATGGAGTGGAGGGGCTGTGACTGGCAGAAGCAGAGGAGGACACCACCTCCATGGGCACGACAGACCAGGGGCTGTGAGACCCATTCCGCCCACAACGTTTGCTTCCTCCTGCTTGCTTTCAGGGGACTACATCTGGGAGTGTCAGACCGCTGGCTGAGGATACAGGAGGACTAGCAGCCAGCGGTCTTGCCAACAGGAAGTCACCAGGCAATAAAGTTTTTTTTCAGCATGTTCAGCAGCCTATTGCAGAGGAACTACAGAGCTCAGAAGAACATGGGTGACATAGTTGGCGAAGGTAGGAGATCAGCAACAAGGACATGTAAAAGGAAAAAAAATTGGCCAGGAGTACTGCTTTAAAGTTGGAATTGTGTGAATGAGATGGCTTTCCATGTTTCAGGATTGATAGTAATAAAATAATGATCCTTTTGTGTGAATGCAACACATGAACTGTTAAGTAAACAATGGCCCTACCTGTCCAACTATTAACAGAATTTGAAACCAAACTCTACAAAGCTTTTTTCTTTTCCTGTTTTTTGCTGTAGGGGGGTTGTGTGTAACCTTGACTTTAAGGCCTGCAGTTTTCTCTAGGCCACTGTCATTGCTCTGCAGTGTTTTCGGTGACAAGAGACTTTACACTAATCTAAACAATTTTCTAGTCCTCCATGCAGGTATTGGTGGTGTATTTATATAGTATTGACTAGTATTTTAATCCTGCCTGAATCAAAATCATTTTTTGTTTCAAGTTGCAACTAAAAATTCTAAATTAAGCTGATCTGGCAGCTAGTAATAAGCCTAACAGGTCGGTTGTGGAATGGATTCTGCTCAGTTTAGAGAACGGTGTACAAGGTTTGTGAGCTTTCTTCATGATCGGTTTGGAAAAATGTAATTACCATTTTGGGAAATATTCTGTGGACAAGTATATGTCTCTTTTGCCATCCTATGTTTTAATGAAGGCCTCCTTGGTGGGACAGTATCTAGATAGGCCTACTAGGTAGCTAGTTAAACAGTGTTTCTTTTTTGGTGTCATACAGTTAATCCGCTTATTAACAGCTCAGTTACTTTGTATATGCTCCTCACCCACTGTCTCCTTTGATCTATTTTCATTTCCTAAAATGTATCGCCGTATATTGATTTGTATTAAAAGTATATCAGATACTCTTTTAGTTTTTTTCTTTTCTTTTACCACCTTAAACACACTGTGTTTTTGTTGTGTTTTACAGGTTGTGAGCCAGAGGTTTCCCCAGAACAGCATCGGTGCAGTTGGAAGTGCTATGTTTCTCAGGTTCATTAACCCGGCCATTGTGTCTCCCTATGAAGCAGGGATATTGGATAAGAAGCCACCAGCCAGAATTGAACGTGGCTTAAAGTTAATGTCTAAGGTAACTTACTGCCTAGTTCAGGGGGCTACACATTCTAGCATGTTCCTTTTTTTTTATTTTCCTCTTGGCAGTACTAAAATATCTGTCTTCTAGTGCTGTCTGTATCCTAAAGTGCACAGGCCTAAACATGGAAATCAAAAATCTTTTTTTTTTTTTAAAGTGTGGGTTCACTTTTGCTGTCAGATTTGAGAAGAAAACTTCTTATTTGTCTCTTATGTGTTCCCATTCGCACAGCATACTTAAAAATATTTGTAAATAGTTCATACCTTTTTCTAGTTACTTTGGAGTGGGCCTTTGGACAGTCAGCAAGCTACTCTGGACAATTTCAAAGTGAAAGTAGAGGGATAAAATGGAGACATACAATAATGCTTTGAGATCTATAACCCTTTCTTGGGAAAGAGAGTCTAAAGCAGGGGTCTCCAAACTATGGCCCTCCCAGTTGTTCAGGAACTACAATTCCCATCATGCCTAGTCGGGGTCTGTGAATGTCGGCATTTTACAATGCCTGTTGTGATGTGTAGTTCCGCAACAGCTGGAGGTCTGATTACAACTGATAATGAGCTCCGCCTGCACGGTACGAGCAGGGTTAATTATGGTAACCGTTAATTACTCTGTCCTCTCAACAATATATAGCAGGGGTATATGTTTTCAAAGAAAGTGTCTAAAATATTTTAGGTTATTCTATGTGAACGTAAGCATGTTAGAAATATGAAGTAGTTATCATCATGTGGCTGCAAAAATGCTAAAGTACACTTTTAATATCAATTTCTAACAAGAGGCCACTTTTTCAGGAAAGGTATTACAGGCATACCCCACTTTTAAGTACACAATGGGACCAGAGCATGTATGTAAAATGAAAATGTACTTCAAGTGAAGCAATATATTTTTCACTTCTAGGGTGTCGGGGCTGTAGTGTGGGGTTACAGTACTGTACAGTTGAACACTAGAGAATTGCACAGATGCTAGGCTGTAACAGCTGACCACACCAGTGGAAATCAAGTTCTCTTATTCTGTGCACATTCCACGGCAGTAACTGTGACAGCTGTAGATAGTGTTATCTTGGCATATAGCCGACTCAGTTAGTTGAGCATGTTTCCAAGTAGCAGGAAATCTGAACAATTCGTTCACGGATTACTCAGCTGCAGCTTGGGAGCCACTTTACATACACTCGCAGGTATGTCCGTACTCTCGAGTATACGCAAAGTGAGTGTTCGTAAAGTGCATGGGCACTGATAGCTCGGCACCTTTGGAGGTAAGTACAGTGTGTAGGGTGTTCACATTTTTTTTTCAGTAATAATGAACTAACCCTTTAAATATTGATGAAATTTCAGTGCAAATAATTTCATGTTTAAATTATGTTGTTAGATTCTCCAGAGCATTGCCAACCATGTCTTGTTTACAAAAGAGGAGCATATGCGACCTTTTAATGAATTTGTTAAGAACAACTTTGATGCTGCACGAAGGTAAGAAAAGATATCTGTTCTTATATTTTTAAAAATGTAGCGCTCCTAATAAGACATTATAACGTAACATGAGATTGCACCAAAGTTGATAACACAATTAAAAAGTCTGTTAGTCCACATGCTGTGACTGGTGAGTGATATGAAATATACAGGTATAGCCTGGAAAAAGATCCTCCACCTCTTACCGGGTGGTTTTGACCACCTAATTAAAAGCAGTCAAAACAGTTATGCTTCAAAGAGGGTAATACTTCTCAGAGGATACCAACTCTGGATTCCTCCGCATAAAGACATCCCAATGACTCGAGACAGTGAATCTCATTACTGCAGTGTTCTGATACATTTCACATGTGGTGTTTGGCTTCTCTGTACTTGTTAATATCAATTTGACAACGACTCATATTAACTTCATGCTAAACCCTTGTCTTTACTGTACCCTACTGTTTCTATGCAGCTTAGGCTTTGCAAAGTGTGCTTTCTTGTAATTTTTTATGGCATGTAGACACTGTTCTACCTAATTGAAGTGCTGTTGCTGCATTCCTGGTCTCCCCATTGTTCTGCATTTTATTTTAGAATTAATAAACTTTTTCATCTTGGTTATTCCAGTCCTTGTTTTAAAATTAACATTTTAAGTTCAGCTTCAATGTCCATCGAAATCTGCTAGTGCATCTCACACAATCCCAAATTGACACTGTTTTTCATGGTTGTCTCCATTGCTCCTCCATCTAGAGTGAAGGCTCAGGCATTAAAGCGGAGGTTCACCCGTATATATGACTTTTTCCCCTTAGATTCCTGCTTGTTTTGTCTAGGGGAATCGGCTAGTTGTTTTAAAATATGAGCCGTACTTACGGTTTACGAGATGCATCTTCTCCGTCGCTTCCGGGTATGGGCTGCGGGACTGGGCGTTCCTATTTTGATTGACAGTCTTCCGAGAGGCTTCCGACGGTCGCATCCATCGCGTCACGATTTTCCGAAAGAAGCCGAACGTCGGTGCGCAGTATAGAGCCGCACCGACGTTCGGCTTCTTTCGGCTACTAGTGGCACGATGGATGCGACAGTCGGAAACCTCTCGGAAGACTGTCAATCAAGAAGGAACGCCCGCTCCCGAAGACACCATACCCGGAAGCGACGGAGAAGATGCATCTCGAAAACGGGTAAGTACTGCTCATATTTTAAAACAACTAGCCGATTCCCCTAGACAAAACGAGCAGGAATCTAAGGGGAAAAGGTCAAAAAATAAATAAATGGGTGAACTCCCGCTTTAAGTGTTACTAGCTGGATTGGCAAGTGAAAATAAGGCCTCAAAGAGGAACTTTCACTTGCCTTGGCCCCAGCGATGCGGCGTCCCAGAGATCCCAGTCCTACCACTGACGTATTTGGCTGGCTGGTTTCCAAGTCTTGACCGCAGGCCGCTCTCATTGGCTAAGCGGGGATAACGTCACTGCTGCACATTTTGTGGGAGCTTAGTCAGATTCGGCATTGCTGAAAATGGGGTCTTTTGGGTTGTTTCTGTGCTTATTAAAGTTCATTTTACTTAGCATTGCCTTATAACAGAAGGTATTTACACATTCTCACTTTTATAGTTAAGTGGGTGGAGTCATGCAAATTTCCTTTTTCCTGTCTTTACCAACCAGTGTATTCAGAACTGCTTAATGTACAGCACATATATAACATCACTTGCAGTGCTTAATTTTTTTTCTTCCAAAGTAAAATCCTTACATGCTTAAATTTTTTACGTTTTGGGTAGAGTGGAAAGGGATTAGAACACCTGTCAGTTTTTTTTATTGTGGTCTGTGCTTCTGATTAAACCTTTGTTTTGTTTTCTGTTATCACTAAAAGTAAAACAATCCCTTGGAAGATATCCCATATCTTCCAATGAAGACATTCATTCTGGTGACCTGGGGGTAAATCTCCAATAGGACCAGATTGTAAAAATGGGACACAGATTGTAAAAAAAAGTTTAAGGAATTATAACCCTCCCTAAGGGCTCTTTCACACGGGGCGGATCAACAATGACCCGCCTCCGTGTGTTCGTACAGCTCAGCGGGGATCCTCCGTAAATTCCCCGCTGAGCTGGCAGCTGACAGGGCGGTCCCCGCACACTTCGCAGGGACTGCCCTGTCTTTCCTGCTCTCCCCTATGGGGAATCGGATGAACACGGACCGTATATCTGTGTTCATCCGATCCGATCCGGCAGACGGAAGAAAAATAGGGTTTTCTTCCGTCCGAAAATGTGGATCTTTGCGGAGGCGAAAAAATTATGGGTGTCAGCGGATGGTCATCCGCTGACACCCGTAATCACATAGGAACCCATGTATGTCCCGTTTTCATCCGCAACGGACGGATGAAAATGCGAACATACGGTCCGTATGTGTGAAAGGGCCCTAACTCTTGAAATGTTGTTCTAGTATGCAATTTCATAATTCTCAGTACACATAGCAACAACCTCCTTGTGCCTGCCATGTGTCATCTCCAACTGTAGGTGAACATGGTGATTCAAGAAAGTGGATTCTCCAACCCTAGAAAGCCTCCAGTATTGGTTGACTTGTGCAGCATGCTTTTTTTTCTGCTTACATCAGAACTAATGATATGATTGCTTTTTTATTGCTGTAAGTGTGTCTTTAGTTCCACTTTGTTTTATGTATCCCCATTTACAATATACAAAGCATTGTGTGATTGGGAAGCAGAGGAGAGAGGTGGTGGACAGAGCTGCTGCTGTATGAGAAGACTGTGTGTCTCCTATCAGCACCTGGAGTGTAGCGATGGCAATGCCAAGTAAAAATGTAACTTCCAAAGAGAAGCCCCATGATGCTATTCGCTTCATTGTGCTTAACACATCGTAAGCCAGCAGATTTTAAAAAGTGTCGGAGTTTTTGGAATTTAACAGCTTTCATTGTTCCCTACTGAATGGCTAAAAACAAAAAAATGTTTAAGCTATAAGAATTTAGCGCAAAAAAAGCTCTAATCAAAAACGTTGGTATTTTACCCCATAATTTCCTAGGTTCTTCTTTGACATTGCAAATAATTGTCCTCCGAGTGACACTGTTAACCACAGCCTCTCCTTTATTACTGATGGAAATGTTCTTGCCTTACATCGGTTGCTTTGGAACAACCAGGAGAAGATTGGACAGTATCTATCCAGTAACAGGTGAAGATTAAAATTGGCTTTTTTCTAGTATCTAATTTTACAGTGTGTATACATTTTGTTCTTCCACATACTCAGAACAACATTCTGATATTAAATGTAGGAAGCATCTGATATGAACTCTACTGCATGGACCTTATACAAAGGATTATATGTTGCAGTCCTAAGGATTGAAGGTCATTTCTCCAGCAATATTTTCATGTATCCACTGTTGCAAAAAATTACTGGCTTTTCTATAGTTTCAAACCGGAACAGATATTGTATAGAAATTGTTTTTGGCCAGCGTGTATATTTGGTCTTGGCCATGCATATTTGCTGTGAGAAGCTGTTCTTCAATAACTGACTGCATGGACAGATGCTTGTCGTCCTGCTAATAAACTTTCCATCTCTAATCTCTCCTTATGGGTAACTTGATAAAAAACTTAACATAATCATCACCTTTTTAGTCTTGGTTTAACTCCGCAGAATGCTTCTTTATGTGAGATAATGTTATTGTGCAATAAACACACCTTTCCATATATGTATTTAGAACAGCCCTTCCATGTAGGGATCTGTGCCCATAGTGTGGATCGGGCATTCAAGCTCTTCCAGTTTGTGTTTCTTTTTTTTATGAAGCTGTTTGTAAAGGTTAAAATCATTTTTTTTTTGCTTTTCACCTCAATCTTTTTATTTCTAGAAATCCAAAGTGGTTTGCCTCTTTTCTTTACAATTTCATGAAGAATTTAAAATGTATTTAAAGTTTTTGTCAATTTATGAATTAACATTTTAAGATGAGGCTTTGCACAGTACACTACCATGCTGTGTAGTAGTAAGAGTGGGAACTTTGGTACCAACAGTACTAATGCTCTCAGGCCTGGATATAGGGAAAATCCCAACATCTCCTCTCTTCCACTTGACATTTTTTTTTTAACTTTACACAGATAGAAATACTAACAGCATTAAATTTCATGTGAAATCTTGCAAAATTAAATGTCAGTTTAGTATTTTGTAAACCGTGTGTGAGGAGTTGGAGAAGTCCAGCCTGAGCTTTTTAGGCTGGGCTTCTTTATGGGTCACAGGAATGCAATTTGTTTTGCACTCCTGTGACCCGTTTTCAGAGGAGAGTGGTCTGAAGTCCGCTCTCTGACGTCACTGCCATCAGTCGGGGCACTCGTCATCACGACTTCCAAGTCGGAATCCGCCAGCTGCCTTGATTGATGGCAGTCTCAGCAAGCCACTGAGACAGCCACTCCCCGCCCCTCCACGGCTCAGCGCTCCAATGAGGGCAGAGAAGTAGAGCAGAAGCGATACTGACTGTCAGCATCGCTCTGCTCGGGGAGGAGCGAGACCTGAGCCATCAGCGGTGTTGAGTGGCTCGGTTCTTAGTGCAGAGACGCCAGGGGACAGATGCAGCATCAATCTGCATCCACTGAGGTAATTTCTTTTTTCTTTTTAAAACCTACTTCTCTTTTAAATGTATCTGAATAAAATCTTATTGAGTCTTCTGTTTCATTGACTGCTCTTTATAAGTAAAAAAAAAAAATGCAAAATGTAGTATGAATTTTAGTATGTGCAATTGAAATGGACTGGTTAGGCTTTATTATTTGAAACTTGAGTAAAGTCTATTGTTTTTATTCTTAAGGGACCACAAAGCTGTTGGAAGAAGACCATTTGATAAAATGGCAACTTTACTCGCTTATCTTGGGCCTCCAGAGCACAAGCCTGTGGCAGACACCCATTGGTCAAGTCTGAATCTCACAAGTTCCAAGTTCGAAGAATTTATGACTAGGTAATTACAGAATCTTCCTAGAGATGTCTGCCATGTTTCTTTTGTTCGAACTAATAGATATATACTCCTCCCAATTTGTTCTATAGGCATCAGGTACACGAAAAAGAAGAATTTAAAGCATTAAAAACTCTAAATATATTCTACCAAGCAGGGACATCAAAAGCTGGAAATCCTGTTTTCTACTACATTGCAAGACGGTAAGTTGTACTTGCTATATGTTGTCCAAATACAACAGTCATTTTTGTTCTTGCTTTGTGGAGGTTTATTTTCATCTAACATAATTTATTCTAAATTATATATCAAACTGATGTATATCAAAATCTGTGTTTCAGTTAAAATGTCAGTAAATGTTGGGCTTTTTGGGATCTGCAGTAGTGATTAAAGTGGATGTAAACCCTCCATACACCCAGTGAAGTGAACAGCCTCAGATGATACACAGGGATGAATCAAATCTCCCTACATAGATTTTACATGTATATCTGCTTTCTGTCTGTCTTCACATTTATATACAGTTTAGAAAGTTGAGATTGTGTTAGATTTTCTCTTCCTGTTTAACACAGTGTGCAATGTCTGGGCATACAGCCAAGATGGCTAAAATTGCTGATTGGAGGAAAGGCACACACCCCCTCTCATCATAGGCAGACTCTCTCAGAGGTGTTTTGTAACAGGGCCAGCTCCCTGCTAATCTATTTTAGCAACCTCCCCTGACAGAAATTTCAGGCTGCTTTTATCTGATGTCCTAGAATTTGTCACGAGTTATCAGGCTGATAAGAGGAATGGTTCAGGAAAGAGCTACAGGACATGGCTCTTTGAAGAGAAATAATGAAATATTGCAGATATGTGCCCAGCTCATATTTCATGAATTGGGTTTACATCCACTTTTAAGGAGTGCTTTTGTTTTTTTTATGAAAAGTAATCTTACAGTACATGTACACAGGATGTTTTTACAACCTCTCCTGAATGGTTTAACTTGACAGATGGGAACAGATGTTTAAAATTTCCATCTTGTCGCGTTTTAATGTGTTAATCTGTGTTTTGCTGCCTTTGTGCTTTTGGAAGCCTTAAAAAATATATATATATATATATATATATATATATATATATATATATATATATATATATATATATATATATATATATATATAATTTCAAATAGGCAACAATTTAAAAACGCCTGTAAAGGAAACGCGAGTTACCGCATTTACAAGCTGTTACGGGCATTTGGCATTTCGTATAGCTTTGAACATCCTTCTAAACTCAACTGCCTATAAATGAACCTGTGTACATGTACTGATAAGATAACATAAAGGAGAGTTCAGGGGCAGCTTAAAAAAATGCCCAACTTCGAAATGTCCGTTTACCCGCAGCAGTGTACATGAGGTAAAAGTGTAGCGTTTAAATTTCACTGTACAAACACTATCAGAATCACTAGCAGATCTGAGTAGGTTCCAGTCATGGCAAAGGAGGAGAGTCACTAAGTAGTGTAGCCAAGGTCAGGATAAAAGCGCCATTATAACAATAAAAGCAGTGCAGCGCAACCTAAATGTAAATATAAACGCTAATATATAATGTCCATGAGAAACAGTCCACAAGTGATTGTGAAAAGGCACAATGAAAATTACGGCATGCAATGTGGATCAAATGTGGCCAGAAATCCCTCCACCGCACACAGAGTGGCCTCTCACCTCACTGATTCGACCTATAATAGGTCACATGGCATGCAACTCATTCACAGTAGAACTACTTAGAACATCCAATCGATCAGCATACCAAAGGTGTCGATCAAGGTCCTGAGCTTTGTCTCCAACATGCATGTGAAACATAAATGAAGACAATCTAGTGCTCTCTGTATAAGCAGTGTTTAATTGTAAGATAAAACAAAAGACGGCACTCAGACGTGTCATCCTACTTCGCGCTGATGAAGTCCCGCCTACGGACGTACCGCGTACGAGGGGAGGAGTGACGACAGACGTCACCCACAGCCATCGCTGTTGCAATTTTCTTTATCGTACATCACGGGACACAGAGCGGCATTCATTACTATATGGGTTATATGGAGTACCTTCAGGTGTAGACACTGGCAATCTCAAACAGGAAATGCCCCTCCCTATATAACCCCCTCCCATAGGAGGAGTACCTCAGTTTTTCCGCCAGTGTCTTAGGTGTTAGTCATGGTTTAGCTTGCCTCCACATCCTTGGGATTAGGTGAGCTAACCGGTTCTGTCCAAAAAAGCCTCAGCGCTAAAGTGGTCAGTAACCGGACCCCAAACCCTTGGGGTATAGCCCATAATGCTTTTCTTTTTAGAGAGCTGGACCCTGGGCCCAGAACTTAGAAACCTTTGGGTGCCTAATGTTTCTGTTGCCAGAGTGCTATATGGGCCCAGGACAGTGGATCCTTCATAGGAACCCAGGGCCTGAAGGTCTAGACATCCCCACCGAGATGGGGGAAGATTGGGCCTCTTGCTTGGCAAAGTCCTGCGGCATGGAGCAGGTAAGTGAGGGGAAAACTTGCGGAACTTGGTTCTTAGCAGGTTTTTTCTGGGGGGTCACAGGGGACATGCCTAAAGTTATGCGCTGCATCTGGCAAACTAGTCACATATCATAAAGATAGGATGGCTCTATATGTATTATTCCCCATAAGATGTGACCTCCCTTGTAGTGTTGGAAAAGCATTGAGTGGGGCCTGTGTGATATAAAAGTATATGTGTGTGTCAGAGAGCTGTGCTTACCTGCAAGCCTCCAGGCGATGCTCCATTCAGTCTTCCTCCTCACGGCCTGCAAAGCAGGCAAAACGCTGACCTCCTCATGGCTGCAGGCTGCAGTTTGCTGGAGCAGAGAGGTCCCTTCCTCCCAACCCCACCCCCCCCCTGTCGGGAGGGGCATTTCCTGTTTGAGATTGCTGGGGGGGAAAGGCGGGTCAGTGGCTTAAGGAAGGGGCGGCCCTTCCTTGTTTGTTCCATATAGCTCATTCAATACTTTGGAACTGAGGAGGAAAGACCAGAACGGCAAGCACGGGGCGCCGAGGACACACAGTGGCCAGAAAGAATATTGCAGTCTTCAGAAAGACTGTTTTCAAGCCTAGGAATAGGCTGTTTCTTTTCCATCTCATAGTTTTTCTTGCAATACTACTCAGGGGGACAGAATGTTTTTTCTTTCCTAGATTTGAAAAAAAAAAAAAAAAGATTTTTTTTTGAAAAAAAAAAAAAAAAAAAAAAAAAAAAAAAAAGTGTCATCTAGGGGAGAGGAAGCATTTTTTATCCCCCAAACAGGTGTTTGGGCATTTAACTATTTATAAGTCCCAGGTACCAATAAGTAGCAGGTGTACCTCGGTATTGTACCATGGCATCAAAAAACAAGGGTACAAGAGGTGGGGATTCCCCCAGAGAGTCTGAGGTCTCGGACAAAGCTATGCCGCTGCTTTCCCCACAGGGAGCCTTGGGGCCATCGGGATCTGGGGCTGGAGCTGACGCGGGTCAGTCCAACCCTAAGATGGTCACGGAGGAGGTATTACTCACCTCTTTAAAAGAGATGCAGAAAAGCATGGGTAAAATGATAGCCGCAGCTATGCGGGGCAGTAAGCGGAATAGATCTCCGTCGCCCGAGCGCGGACCCTCAGAAGAGGAGGTCCTTTCCTCAGGGGAATTGGACGACCTCTTGGACAAGGACCAAGTAGGTTCAGGGATCGAAGATCCGGATACAGAGGAGTCTGGGGCAGTCTCCCTGAGGGAGAGCTGGTGGATTCAAGGATTGTCGGACTTGGTCCATAGGGCATTCAACTTGCCAGTACCAGATCTCCAGGTATCGACGGTTTCAGCTTTGGGCTCACTGAGGGCGCCTCAAAGCAATGCTGTGTTTCCGATCCATCCTCTATTAGAGGGAGTTTTGTTCCAAGATTGGAACAAGCCAGATAAGATCTTCTTACCACCTAAGAAGTTCTCTGTCCTATATCCTATGGAAGAAAAATTTTCCAAAAGATGGGCTACTCCTGCAGTGGACGCAGCCATCTCATGTGTTAACAAATCGTTAACATGCCCTGTAGAAAACATACAGGTGTTCAAGGATCCAGTTGATAAGCGCTTGGAAGCACTACTTAAGAACTCCTTCACTACTGCAGGGGCAGTAGTACAGCCAGCTGTGGCTGCGATTGGGGTCGCTCAAGCATTATCGGATCAATTTAAGCAGATGCTTAAACTTATTCCTGCCCAGCAGGCAGAAGAATTTTCGGATGTCCCTAAGGCCATATGTTTTACGGTAGACGCAATCAAGGATTCTATCCAGCAAGCGTCACGTTTATCGTTATCCCTTATCCATATGAGAAGACTCTTATGGTTAAAAGGCTGGGAGGCTGAGCCCCCATGCAAGAAGCTCCTGGTAGGGTTCCCCTTCCATGGAGGACGACTCTTCGGAGAAGACCTAGATAAATACATTCAGACCATTTCAAACGGCAAGAGTACTCTCTTGCCAACTAAGAAGAAGGTTCAGGGGCCTGCGTTTAAACGACAGTATTCCCCTGGGCAGGGGCCCTCTAATGCCAAGCAGTATCGACGGCCTCCTGCAAAAGCAAACTTCGGCTTCAACAGCAAATCACAAGGACAGGCTGTTAGAGGCAAAAGGCAGTGGTTTCGCAAACCAGCAAAACCAGCCCCCAAGCCAACCTTATGAAGGGGCGCCCCCACCCACGAAGGTGGGGGGAAGGCTGCGACTCTTTTCAGAGATTTGGGAAGCCAGCATTCCCGACGAGTGGGTACGGTCTTCCGTGGCCACAGGCTACAAATTAGATTTCCTAAGGTTTCCTCCTCCTCATTTCCAGGAGTCGAGGATTCCAAACGATCCGCCTCGGATTCCGGCCAGTCCTGGAACAGGGGCTGGGTTTCTACTCCAACCTATTCATCATCCCAAAATCCAATGGAGATGTCAGGCCAATTTTGGACCTAAAAATGGTAAATGCATATCTAAAGATCCGCTCATTTCGGATGGAATCCGTGCGGTCAGCAGCTGCCACACTCCAGAAGGACGACTTCATGGCGTCCATAGACATAAAGGATGCCTACCTTCATGTTCCAATTTATCAGCCACATCAAAGATATCTACGCTTCATGGTGGCTTTGCGTCACTTCCAATTCGTGGCGCTTCCCTTCGGGTTGGCTACGGCCCCCCGGGTGTTCACGAAGGTCCTAGCTCCGATCCTAGCCAAGCTAAGGATCCAAGGGGTCACGATCCTAGCATACCTGGACGACCTCCTAGTCATAGACCACTCGTCTCCCGGCTTGGAGCGAGCAGTGGCCCTCACGGTCCAATACCTCGAGAGGTTCGGCTGGGTCCTAAATTGAGAAAAGTCAGCTTTCCAGCCCACAAGGCTATGGGAGGGCAGTTGGAATATCTCGGCATGAGATTAGACACAGAACAACAAGGAGTGTTCCTACCTCTGAGGAAGGTAAAAGCCATCAAGGAATTAATCCTACTGGTTCTAAGCAAGAAAGAACCGACTATTCGCCTATGTATGAGGTTACTAGGCAAGATGGTGGCCACGTTCGAGGCGGTACCATACGCCCAGAGCCACACTCGCATCCTACAGGCAGCCATCCTGTCAGCATGGAGCAGAAGGCCACAGGCCTTGGATATCCCGTTGCCGCTCTTATCAAGAGTCCGACAAAGTCTGTGTTGGTGGTTAGACCCTCAGAATCTACTGAAGGGGAAGTCTTTCAGCCCAGTGGCTTGGAAGATAGTGACCACAGACGCCAGCCTGACGGGCTGGGGAGCAATTTTGGATGGTTGCACTCGCCAAGGTACTTGGGCAAAGCCAGAGAAGCAGTTGCCCATCAACATCTTGGAGCTCAGAGCTGCTCGACTAGCCCTCAGGGCTTGGACGTCAAAATTGCAGGGGTTCCCGGTGAGAATTCAATCAGACAATGCCACGGTCGTGGCATACATAAATCACCAAGGGGGAACCAGGAGTCAAGCCGCTCAGAGAGAGGTGAGCTTGATTCTCCTATGGGCAGAGGCGCATGTGCCCTGCATATCGGCAATATTCATTCCAGGAGTGGACAACTTTCAGGCGGACTTCTTAAGCCGCCAGACTCTATGGCCGGGGGAATGGTCTCTGCATCCACAAGTCTTTCAAGCACTCTGC
Organism: Rana temporaria; assembly: GCF_905171775.1. Classification (NCBI taxonomy): domain Eukaryota; kingdom Metazoa; phylum Chordata; class Amphibia; order Anura; family Ranidae; genus Rana; species Rana temporaria. The sequence continues at coordinate 239,851,165 of NC_053490.1, read as the reverse complement.
CAAAGATGGGGAGTGCCGGACGTGGATATCATGGCATCGAGACTCAACAAGAAACTAGACAGGTTCATATCCCGCTCAAGGGATCCGATGGCCTGCGGAACCGATGCGTTGGTTTGCCCTTGGCATCAGTTCAAACTTCTTTATGCGTTTCCCCCGCTCCAGTTACTACCCCGCCTGCTGCGCAGGATCCGGGTGGAACACATACCAGTCATCCTGGTAGCTCCAGCATGGCCCAGAAGGGCATGGTACTCACTCATCCTAAAGATGGTAGTGGGAGACCCTTGGACTCTTCCTCTACGGCCAGACCTGCTATCGCAAGGTCCGATCCTCCACCCTGCCTTACGGCATCTAAATTTGACGGCCTGGAAGCTGAATCCCTGATTCTCAGGGGTAGAGGTCTGTCTCAGAAAGTAGTCTCTACCCTAATCAGAGCCAGGAAACCGGTCTCTAGGGTGATTTATTACAGGGTCTGGAAGGCCTATGTAGGCTGGTGTGAGTCCAAGCGATGGCTTTCTCGCAAATTTACCATCGATAGAGTATTACGTTTTCTCCAGCTAGGAGTGGATAAAGGATTGGCATTAAGCACAATCAAAGGACAGATTTCTGCTCTGTCAGTGTGGTTTCAGCGGCCGCTGGCCACCCACTCGCTGGTTAAGACCTTCCTTCAAGGGGTCTTACGTATTAGACCTCCAGTTAAATCCCCGCTTTGTCCGTGGGATTTAAATCTTGTTCTGTCAAGTTTACAGAAACAACCGTTTGAGCCGTTGGCTGAAATTCCTTTGGTTCTACTGACAAGGAAGTTAGTATTTTTGGTTGCCATAGTTTCCGCAAGAAGAGTTTCGGAGCTAGCGGCCTTATCCTGTAAGGAACCATATCTTGTTTTTCATAAGGACAGGGTCGTTCTCCGCCCTCATCCTTCCTTCCTACCGAAGGTCATATCCAGTTTTCATTTGAACCAGGATTTGGTATTACCATCCTTCTTCCCTAAACCTACTTCCAGAAAGGAAGGGTTGCTGCATACCTTGGATATTGTCAGGGCCATGAAGGCCTATCTTAAAGCTACAAAGAAGATCCGGAAAACAGATGTGCTGTTCATTCTACCGGATGGGCCCAAGAAGGGGCAGGCAGCTGCAAAGTCCACCATTTCTAGGTGGATTAAGCAATTAATCACTCAGGCCTACGGCTTGAAAGGGTTGCCTCCTCCAGTATCATTAAAGGCTCATTCTACTAGAGCCATGGGCGCCTCCTGGGCAGCACACCACCAGATCTCTATGGCTCAAGTTTGCAAGGCGGCAACCTGGTCTTCTGTCCACACGTTTACAAAATTCTACAAGTTGGACGTAAGAAGGAATACTGATACTGCCTTCGGGCAGGCAGTGCTGCAGGCTGCAGTTTGAGACCCTCGGATTCCGGGGGCTCCTCTTTTTTGAGTTAAATTTAAAATTTAAAATTATTTTTCTCAACTAAGTTGGATTTATTATGATTTGAGTATATCTCTAAATTAAATCCTTTTGTCTTGGAGATGTTCTCCCTCCCCTCATTGTAAGCATTGCTTTGGGACATCCCATATAGTAATGAATGCCGCTCTGTGTCCCGTGATGTACGATAAAGAAAAAGAGATTTTTAATACAGCTTACCTGTAAAATCTTTTTCTTGGAGTACATCACGGGACACAGAGCTCCCACCCCTCTTTTTTGAGGACCATTTTGGGAGGCATACTGCTTGCTACAAAACTGAGGTACTCCTCCTATGGGAGGGGGTTATATAGGGAGGGGCATTTCCTGTTTGAGATTGCCAGTGTCTACACCTGAAGGTACTCCATATAACCCATATAGTAATGAATGCCGCTCTGTGTCCCGTGATGTACTCCAAGAAAAAGATTTTACAGGTAAGCTGTATTAAAAATCTCTTTATTTCCTATGCTTGTCTGTAAGCACTCGCGTCTGTCGTCTTTGTAAGTAGTTTTGCTTTTGTTTTATCTTACAATTAAACACTTATACAGAGAGCACTAGATTGTCTTCATTTATGTTTCATATGCATGTTGGAGACAAAGCTCAGGACCTTAATCGACACCTTTGGGAAGCTGATCGATTGGATGTTCTAAGTAGTTATACTGTGAATGAGTTGCATGCCATGTGACCTATTATAGGTCGAATCAGTGAGGTGAGAGGCCACTCTGTGTGCGGTGGAGGGATTTCTGGCCACATTTGATCCACATTGCATGCCGTCATTTTCATTGTGCCTTTTCACAATCACTTGTGGACTCTTTTTCTGCTCATGGACAATATATATTGGCGTTTATATTTACATTTATGTTGCGCTGGACTGCTTTTATTGTTATTTCTTGAGAGCTTTTTTATGAATTTACCTTGAGTGCTGGCTTGCAACTATAATTTACTGTTACATCTTTCTCTTCCATTCATGGACGGACACAGCAGCCTTTGACCTTAGGGTATTATATCCTTCCTTCCAGGAGAGACTAGGCAGAAAACAGCACTTTAAGTGTTAAAACACTTTCCTCAGTACAGCTCCTTCCAGGGGGCGTGGTCTCTCGAGTATAACCCACTCTCTGACCCAGCAGCTCCAGTTTTTTTCTGCCTATCGTCAGGAGTAGACATGGCCTTCTGCAGTCAATGTACTCAATGGATTTTTATTGCAATTTTTTTTTTCGCTTTTATTTGTTTTGTTCCTGCATTTTTGAATCCTGAGATTCTACCATCAACTGCCGACTGGGTGACAGGCTGGATCTCGATCATTGTAGTCCCCCCATGCTCGGCCATTGAGTGTGTGCCTGGCCCTCAGCTCAGCTCTGGGTCGTCCACGACATGCCCCGTTGCTCCATGGATGGCTGGGGAACTACATGATCCAGGGCACACATATGACCAGTCTCTATGGCTTTGTCACAGTGTGTCTGGCCGACAGCCATGCCAATTAGCGGACGTTGGTTCTGTCCGGAATGCCTCTAGCCGGTGTCGCAGGATGGGTAAGTAGTGGCCCCTTGCCCTGGAAGGTGGTATGGCTGGTGCTTCCATGGGGAGGTCGAATGAGGGTCCGCCCTGCTTTCCTCTCTCCCTTCCCTCCCTCCTTCCCGATGCTGGGTGGCGGCTGTAAGGGGGGGAGCCCTCCTGGGTTTTCTGTCACTACCGGGGACTGTGTACTGTGAGGTGCTGTTGTTTTTTTGTTGGGGGAGTTGCTGTATGTGCTGGGCTTTGTCTCTCTGCTGTGTCACTGTGTTTAAACGCGTGTATGGCCGCCATTTTGCCACGGACGCAGTTTACATAGGTCGGCGGCCATTTTCTTGTGGCCCGCATGCGTTTTTTTCCTGCATACGGCGACCATCTTGGAAAAGTCTTGGCCTCTAGTGCCTGAAAAATAGCGCAGCAAAAGCCCGCAAATCACTTCCTGAGGAACAGCGCCGCGCAGCAAGCACTTCTCATCGCTTCAACGAACACTACAACCGGATGGGTGGTGAGTTCCCTGGGGGCCCCCTGCTCTCTGTTTTATAGCCGGGAGGGTGACCGGTGGGTGTCTGCCTTGCAGTACTAAGGAGGCATAGGCAGTGGGTCAACGTGGAAGATGCTCCCTTTGTGGAAGAGGCTTCTACCCCAACCATGCCTGAGTTAACCCTTAGTGCCCCTGCCACCTCTGTAGAGGCAATGACGGCAGTCCTTGAGGCGTTTCTCGACAGGATTGAAGCGACAAAAAGCGCCCCCTCCCTGCGCCTGCTTCTGGGGATGTCTCTGACACAGAATCAGGCCCTGCTATTGCGTCTGACTCTGGTTCTGTCATGTCAGATGATGCAAGCTTAGCCCACGCGGACAGTGAGGATGACTCTGCTTCAGGGTCAGCGCATGACAAGGAATTTTTAGGAGCTCTTATCACTGCGGTGCGGGATACTCAAAGACTTGAGGATTTGGCGGAGGCATCGGATGTGCCGGTCCCTTTCGGGTTCCGCAAGCCACCCCGCACCGCAAAAGTGTTTCCTTGTGTTCCATATCTGGACAATTTGTTGTACAAGGAATGGGATAAGCCACAGAAAGTTTTTGCTGTTCCAAAATACTTTGCGACCCGTTATCCCTTTGAGGAGGACTTTTTAAAAACGTGGGTCTCTCCTCCGTCAGTGGAACCCCCTGTGTCCAGACTGAGTAAAGCCACCACGTTGCCTGTGGAAGGGGCTCCCGCCTTTAAGGACCCCGCAGAAAGGAGAGCGGAGGCTGTGGCCCGCTCTATTTTCACAGTAGTGGGTTCGGCAGTGAGACCGGTTTTGGCTGGGGCTCTGGTGTCGCAGACACTTACCGAACGGGCAAAGGTCTTGTTACAGGAGCTGGAGGCGCAGAATGCTTCTGAGACCTGTGTAGACCTGGCTGAACAGTTGGTTCAGGGCCTGAAGTTTGTCTGTGAGTCGGCCCTGGATATGCTCCATTTGCTCTCCAGGGCCTCCGCCTACGCGGTGGTACTACGTCGCCTTTTGTGGCTGAAGTGTTGGTCATCGGACCAGTCCTCCAAGAAGGCTTTGGTGGATTTACCCTTTAAGGGTGAACAGCTTTTTGGGGCATCCTTGGATGACATCATAAAGGATGCCACAGGTGGCAAGAGCACACTGCTCCCACACTCTGGGAAGGGCAAGGAGCCTCGCCGCAAGCAAGAGCCCTCATTTACAACCCCCAAGCGTTTTTTTCGCCCGTCCAGTGCGGCAGGAAAAAGTTTTCAAGGTGCTAAGACTCCCGCTGCAGGGCAGAAGCGCACCTGGTACCGCAAGCCTAACAAGCCTGCGGACAAACCTCCTTCCGCATGAAGGTCTGCCCCCACCCATGTCTCAATTGTAGAAATAAATGTTTGGACAGCCGCACTCTGGAAAAACCTTCTTGGTTGCCTTTTATTGATAAAAGTTATCAAACACCATACATCACAGCAAAGACAGGGTTATACAGCTGACGTTTCGCACTACAATCAGTGCTTACCCATGTCTCGGGTGGGGGGCCGGCTTTGCGAATTCGCGGCTCGGTGGAGGCCTCTACTTTCCGACAGCTGGGTTTGTGAGGTGGTTTCCTCGGGGTACAAGATAGTTTCTCTCTTGTCCACCAAACAGATCCAGCTTCCTCCGGATCGCCGGAAGGATCTGTCAGGGGCTGTCCAGGATCTACTGGTCAGGGAAGTGATTGTGCCGGTTCCCTCGATGGAACGGTTTCAGGGGTTTTACTCCAATCTGTTTGTAGTCCCCAAGAAGGAAGGGATCCGTCCAATCCTGGACCTCAAGGCCCTCAATTGTTTTGTCAAAGTGCAAAAATTCAGGATGGAGTCGATTCGCTCGGTAGTGGCAGTGCTCCATTAGGGGGACTTTATGGCGTCCTTGGATATCATGGGCGCATACCTACATGTTCCCATATGCACAAAGCACCAGAGATTTCTGCGCTTTGTGCTTGGAGAGGACCACTTTCAATTTGTGGCTCTCCCGTTCGACCTGGCCTCGGCACCACGGGTCTTCACCAAGGTGCTCGCCCCGGTTCTAGCCCTGCTGAGGCAGCGCGGGATCGCTATCGTAGGATACCTGGACGACCTTCTCCTGAGAGCTTCCTCAAGCTCAGTTAGAAGAGGATAAAAGCTTGAGAGGATGACGTGGTGCACGTGAAGCACGCACGTCTGAGGGAGGGCTTCCCCATGCTACGGGCCTGAGCTGTGAGCAGAAGACGGAAGGAGGGAGATCCGACGGCGTCTCGGCAGCAGCAGCAGCTACGATGCAGAGCTGGAGTCTGCGGAGCTGTTAGGGGCTGAGTACGCCGGACACCCGACACGCTGCTCCACGCCGCTCTCCAGGAACGACGCTCTCCAGGAACCCAGCCTCCCCCTAAACCACAGCCCCCCCCCGAGGAGAAGGTAGGCACGGTATAGTGCAGAGGAAGGCACGGGCGCCTCCATTCACAAAGCAGCCGACCGGTACACCCTCTGCCTGCCGTGATATTTGCTGCTTTTAACATCCAGCTGTGTAACAGGAAAAAAAAAAAAAAAAAAAAAAGAAGAAAATTCACCTCCCAGGTAATATCAACCCTTTGCTTATCCTTCTCCTATTAAAATGACATGGGACTAGGGAGGTAAATCTCTGTGATCAACTTGGGATTGTGCCCTGACAGCAGGATGAGGTGGTAAGATAATCAAGCATACCACTGCAATGTAAGGCTCATCCTATATGCAATTCATGCAATTTAGCCAGAGCAATTGGTTATGGTAATAGTTTGAACTAGTCTGAACTAACTTGTACAATACTGTTCTGGGCACTTTGTGAGGCTCAGCCGCCCAGAACCCATTAAGATACAACTTATAACCATTACACAGTCTGTCTCTGAATGCATCATAAGAAGTAAAAATCCACGGACGGTTAATTTGTATATTAATAATATCCCATAAATATTGAGGACATCAGCAAGGGGGTGCGGCTGTAAGGGCCCCGGCTGACTAGAGACATTATATCCCCCTTGGTGCCAAATACCGTCAAAACACAACGGGTAGGACCTGAAGCACGGGTGGAGATATTGGCGCCATTCATTTACTTATTTATTTAATCTTTCCAGCTGTTTGTCCCCCACCCCCCACCATTTGACTGTGTGTCCACGTTCTGAGCACTGTCTGGTTTATGATATTGGTTCAGTGGGGGGTAAAACTTCCCCACTGAAGCACGCATGTGCGTGGGAAGATCTCCCTTGTCCATAGCTTGAGAAATGGGAGATGACCCCGTGGCCCTCTAAAGCGTCAGTGTATCCCCCAGAAGGTGAGGTTAAAGCTGCTTGGTATTATCCTCCCTTCCCAAATTAATATAAAACCATCGCCTAAAAAAAAAAAAAAAAAAATAAAAAAAAAAGGGGGGGCGGGGAGGCGACCACCTGCTGTTCAAACTGGGGAAACGTATCAGAGGGACAAAGAAATACAATATGAATAAGTCTACGAGGGGGGCCGCCCCAAAAAACCCCAAAGATAATCCCCCCACCAGTACGATCAGGCACTACATGACATCTGAGGGGAGTTCCAAGAGCCCAGGCCTGTCAAAAAAAACTGAAAAAACTAGTACAACTAAAAAGGGTGTAGGGGGGGCAGTCACCCCAATCACGGACACCTCAATAGAAAGTGAACACGAGGTTAGTCAAAAGGACGACCCCAGACTGGACACTCATATCCCCACAAGGGGGGAACTGGATGGGATGTTAGGAAGAGTGGAAACAGCGATAAAAGAAGAAATTAGCGCATTAAGAAAGGATTTATTCCATTTGTTGGAACGGGTGGAGGAAGTGGAAAAAAAAATGGAAAAACAGGATTTAGAATTAATGGACCTAAAAATCCAACATCAGACGACGAAACAAAACCAGAGGTGGTTACAATACCGACTAGAGGACCAAGAGAACCGTAACAGAAGACAAAATTTAAGGGTGCGATCTATTAAGGAGGAGAAAGGGGAAGACCTGAGAAAAATTCTTAACGACCTATTCCTCCCCCTCCTCGATAACGGCACGGAGGGCTCCCTCAAAATGGAACGTGTACATCGTGTAGGAAAGATGAGAGAGGGAGAAGGTAGATGGCCTAGGGACATTATTGTGAGGTTCAGACATTTCGAAGACAAAGATGAGATCTGGACAAAACTCAGGAGAAAGGCCCCCTTACGCTATGACGGGACTGAAATTCAGATCTTCACGGACTTGGCTTGGGAGACTCTGGCCAGGAGAAGATCTCTCAAACCTCTCCCGGAACAGATGCGCCAGCTTAATATTAAGTATCAATGGGGTTTCCCGGCATGTCTGATCGGCCGTAAAGAAGGGATTTCTGCAAAGTTGATATTTCCTGAGGACTTGGTAGGGTTTTGTCGCAAATTGGACATGCCGGTGTTGGAGATCCCAGGTTGGGATGAATAGTTCATTTGATACAGACCGCCTCCTCAAGCGGTGTAACGAAGGTTGAGTTAGGATGATCAAGGGGGAAGGGGGGGTAAGGGGGGAAGGAGGGAGGGGGGGGACTGAGATTGAGAAGGGGAGTAAGGAGGCCAGGTCCGTACCCTACCCATGTAAGATCAACCCCCAGAAGAATACCTCGGGGGGGGAAATGGGAGGGAGGGATGGTTTGGAGGCTCTACCTCATCCATGAGAACCGACGGGTAGGGGAGATCGAGGATCCCTACGGTTCAGAGGCGATGGATAGGCCTAGGTGGGGGGGGGGACATGGGAAGGGGGGGAGGGAGGGAAAGGGGGGCGGGAAGGGGATCATGGCTCCCAGGATCTACCTGTAAAGTCCTTTGTGTCAAAGGAGGTGATTTAGTTATTAGAAATGACAGAGGTAAAATTTCTATCCTATAATGTAAAGGGACTAAACTCAGTAGGAAAAAGATTAAAGGTCTTAGCAGAGATCGAACAACTTAGAGCGGATATAGTCTTTATCCAGGAATCCCACTTGACTCTGGATACAAACATCAAGCTCTACTCCTCGGCATACCCTATTTGGTTCTACGCTGACTCCATTTCGAAACGCGCAAGGGGAGTAGCGATTGGGTTCATAAGAGGGTTTGGGTATACCTTGGAGGCAAGGTTGTCGGATCCAGAAGGGAGATTCCTGTTTCTTAAATTAAGAATCGATAATATTATGTACACATTAGCTAACATATACGCCCCAAACGTACGTCCAACTCAATATTTAAACAAAATCCTGGGAAAACTGAATAATTTTGCCGAGGGTTTTATAATCCTGATGGGTGATTTAAATTTTGTTTTGAACCCAACTGATGATAGTACGTCCCGCGGGAGGGACACAGAGAGTGGGCATCTGCAGAGAATTAAACATAAGCTCCAGGAATGTCAACTAGTGGATGTTTGGCGAATTAACCATCCAAAAGAACATAACTACACGTTTTTCTCCCCCCCCCCCACGGGACGTACTCTAGAATCGACTACATCCTAGCGGACCACAGGCTGATTGACTCAATCATGGAGACGGAAATTGGAATTATGACTGTATCAGACCATGCTCCGGTCTCTATGAAAATTATTTTAGCTAGACAAAGGAGTCAGCGGCCGATGTGGCGCCTGGATGACAGCCTGATCCATGAGGAAGGTGGGGGAAGCAGGGTGGAGGCAGAATTAAAACAATTTTTCCTTAGGAATGATACAGAGGGTATTACTAGCGCAACCCTTTGGGAGACGCACAAAGCGTACATTAGAGGGATTTTAATCGCTGAGGACGCAAAAAAAAAAAACGAGAGAAAAAGAAATACTATTACCCTGAGGAAAGAGATATAGACCTTAGAACGCGAACATAAAGCGCAGGGACTTAAAGAGACTTACCATAAACTAATTTTAAAAAGAGATTTACTTAAAGAGATCATGGAACAAGAAGCAAGGTTTAAACTAAACTGTATATCCAAAGAGAGATATATATGGGGAAACAAACCAAGTAAACTTTTAGCTAAAATGGCCCAAAAAAAGAAAGCCAGGAATTATATCGAGAAAGTCAAGGGTAAAAATGGGGAATTAGTTTATGCAACTAGCGATATTGCGGATACTTTTAAAAAATATTATGAGGACTTATACACTATAAAACACCCAAGACGGCAGGAAGGGGAAAGGGAGACTGAGACACGTGCGTTCCTTGATAATGCAGGACTTCCTAGATTAGAGGAGATGGAAAGCCTTACCATCGATCGCCCCATAACTGAGGAAGAAATAAAAAGGGCCATAAACTCCACTAAGGGTGGAAAGAGTCCGGGGCCAGACGGGTTTTCCACCTTCTACTACAAGAGATTTAGTAACATTCTGATACCGAGGCTGTGTAAATATTTTAACGGACTGGGGTCGGAATTTGAAACTAGCAGGGGAGCTACAGCGGCAGTGGTCGCAATAATATTAAAGGAAGGCAAGGATAGCTCTCTCTGTTCGGGATACAGACCTATTTCTCTGTTAAATACAGATATTAAACTCTTTGCAAAAATTCTGGCGGACCGCCTGAAAGGGGTTATGCACTTATTGGTGCACCCCGACCAGGTAGGCTTTGTCCCCAACAGAGAGGGCAAAGACAACAGCCTAAGGGCAATCCTTTTACTCCAGACCATAAGGCAGAATGAGCCCCCAGGTCTACTCCTGTCAGTCGATGCCGAAAAAGCATTTGACAGGGTAGACTGGGGGCTCATGATGGAAACCCTCACCGTGATGGGAATAGGAAGCAGGATGTCCAGCTGGATAAAAACACTATATCACCACCCTACCGCACAAATAAAAATCAATGGCTCTCTATCAGAATCTTTTGTGATGAAAAACGGGACAAGGCAGGGATGTCCATTATCCCCCCTCCTCTTTATTCTATCCTTAGAGCCGTTGCTGGCCACCATTCGCAACGATTCGGACATCAACGGAGTGAGAGTGGAAGGGGAGGAACATAAACTATCGGCCTTTGCCGACGATATACTATTTTACGTAACCAACCCAGTTAAATCTATCCCCAACCTCACCAGAGTATTGCAACAATACGGCGCTATCTCCAATTTTAAAATTAACGTAACCAAATCAGAGATCTTGAATATTAATTTAAATAAAAGAGAGATAAATTCGGTTAAGGAAGTATGCGCGTACCCTTGGACCAAAGAACTCAAGTACCTAGGAATAAAACTGGCTAATACAATACAGAAGATGTACAAAATTAACTATATCCCCTTATTAAATGAGATCAAGAACGAATTAAAAAAAACGATAAATAAACCCATATCTTGGTTTGGACGCATAAATATGTTAAAGATGGTGGTAGTCCCCAAGATCCTCTATAAATTTTTATTACTCCCAATTGCTCTTCCTCAGCAGTTTCTGAGAATCCTCAACACCCTGTTACTAAATTATGTGTGGAAAAATAAAAAACACAGACTATCCCTCTCCATAATAAAACAGGGTAAGCCACTTGGCGGCCTGGGAGTCCCGGACATTAAAAGTTACTACAAGGCGGCGGTCCTATCGCGGGCGGTAGAGTGGGCGAGGGATAGGATAGACAAAAGGTGGGTACAAATAGAGAAGGCGCTAACAAACAATAATCTGAAAAATCTTATTTGGATCCCTGCACAATACAGAGCACTAGATCACAAAACACACGATATAACACGAGACACTTTAAGAATGTGGGATAGGACGCAGGCACAATTAGAAGGGAAATTTAATTCCCCATTAATGAATCTAAAAGAAAACCCTTACTTCCCACCCGGGGAAAAAAAAATAGGGGGGAATTGGATAAGGAGAAGCACAGTGCACTTGGGTGATATTATAAAAAACGGAGAGATAATGACCTATGGAGATTTGAAAGCCAAAACGGATTGTTGGAATCTGAATAGGTGGCATTATCTCCAGTTGACTCACTTTGTGCGGCACCTCCCCCGTCCATTACGGACGGAGGCGGAGCTGACTTCACTGGAGAAAATTTGTAAATCTACAAATTCGAGGGGCACCATTACTAAATTGTACGGGTTACTGGTTAAATTGGGATCTCGGGGTGAAGCACCTTTTATAGACAAATGGGAAAGAGAGTTGGGGGTTATGAGGGGGGCAAATACTGTTTCAAGGATTACTCAATTAATTCACACTTCCGCGATAGATATACGGACAGCTGAAGTAAATTATAAGTGCCTTTCAGGATGGTATATTACCCCTGATAAGGTAAATAAATTCAAAGTAGGTTATACCGCAGACTGCTGGAGGGGTTGCCTAGAAAGAGGAACGATGGCCCATATATGGTGGCATTGCCCTAAAATTCAAACGTATTGGGACATAATACTGAGCCAAATAAAGATTATTACGGGAGAGGAGATCAAGAAAGACCCATGGGCCGTCCTCTTCCATTGCAGCCAAGAAGGCGTAAAAAAATACAAGCAGTCCCTACTCCCTCACCTTTTAAACGCTGCCAAGAGACTTATCCCTAAAAAGTGGCAGGAGACGGAAAGCCCACATATTTGGAGTTGGATAGATGCAGTGGAGGAAACATATAGACTAGAGGAGCTAAGGGATGGATATCTGGAGAGGAGTACCGAACATAGGGAGAAATGGGGAAAATGGAAGGAATATAAAAAAACATGGAGCTACGCGGAGAGAGTAAGGGTATGACTACGCGGGGATGTTGCCATTCTCTGCTCCCTCTTGCATTTCTGTTTAGTAAGACATAGCACTTCCCTCCCCCCCCGCATCTCTCCTAGCTGTGTTTGACCTACTCTTCTCCATATCTCTACCTTTTCTTTGGCCGAATAAATGAGGTCAACCTCTTTATTCAATACTTACTTTATGGTACTGTTTATTCATAGGACGGGCAGGAGACTCCTGGGAGCCATGAGGGGAGGGAGGGGGGGTGTAATTATCCAAATATATTTATACAAATATATTTAAAAAAAAAAAAAAAAAGACAGTGAACAGAGTATATACCACACATGATGCAAACCGTAAATAGAGACGTAAGAAGCTTCGGATCATGAGTCGGTCTCTAGTATATTGGAATTAAGCTGAGGTGGTCAAAGAAAAAAAGAAAAAAAAAAAAAAAAAAAGAAGAGGATAAAAATGGTAAAGCTGCGTTGCAAAATGAAGAATCAACATAAACAATCAATTATGCTGTGTATAGTGCACACAGATCACCAGTGCAATCTAGTTAAAAAATGCAAGTGAAAAAAGTGCAAAGTCCATATAAAAAGGGATGTATCACAGAGAAATTCAAAGGTGACAGAAAGTTCTCCGAATGAGTGACAAAGATGTCCAGATAATATCCTGTGAATCTGTATAGCAGATGAGAGTATCCTCCACCACTTAAGTTCTAGCTGAAGAGGATGTGTCCATCACGTGTCACTCTCTGAGAGTTCGGCTGGCTTCTGAATATCCAGAAGTCAGTGTTGGTACCGTCTCAGCGGCTGGAATACCTGGGGCTATAGTCCTGGATTCCTCGGAGGCGAGAGTTTTTCTCCCCACGGAGAAACTTCAGACACTACAATCTGCGGTGCAGCGGTTGTTGACCCAGAAGTGGTCGCCCCGTTTCTGCATGAGGGTTCTGGGTCTGATGTTGGCCTCTTTCGAGGCAGTCCCGTATGCCCAATTCCACACTCTGGTGCTACAGAAGGAAATTCTGTCTCGATGGGACAAGCTCCCTTCGTCTCTGGATTACCAGATTCAGGTGAGTCAAGTCCTCCCTGGTGTGGTGGCTGACGTCTCCGGTGCTTCGGACCGGGAAGACGTTTCTGCTGTGCCATTGGACAGTGGTCACGACGGATGCCAGCCAGACACCCCTGGGGGGTGTTTGGGGCACCCAGTTAGCCCAGGGGCGCTGGACTCAGGAGGAGTCCCGCCTTCCAATCAATGTACTGGAGCACCGAGCAATCAAGTTTTGCCTTGCCAGGTGGTCCCTGGATCTGCAGGACCGTCCGTCCGGTCAGGATCCAGTCCGACAACGCCACGGCCGTGGCCTACGTCAATCATCAGGGAGGCATACAGAGCTCAGCTGCAGCGATGAAAGTCGCGCACATCCTTCTGTGGGCCGAAAAGGTCCGTTCCGGCTCTGTCGGCCGTGTACATTCCGGGAGTACAGAATTGGCAAGCCGACTACCTAAGTCAGCAAACACTAGACCAAGGAGAGTGGTCACTTCACCCAGAGGTGTTTCAGAGTCTGTTCCGAAAGTGGGGCACTCCAGACGTGGACCTCCTGGTGTCCCGTCTCAATCGGAAGGTGGCACGGTTCGTGGCCAGGTCAAAGGACCCAAGTGCGGACGCGTCAGACGCGTTGGTGGCACCTTGGGGTCACTATCACCTAATCTACGTCTTCCCTCCTCTGAATCTTCTTCCTCGCCTGCTGCGCAGAGTGGAAGCCGAGGGGATTCCAACAATCCGCCCCGGATTGGCCTCGCCGCTCCTGGTACGCGGACCTCGTGCGTCTGGTGGCAGACGTCCCTTGGCGTCTACTCCTGAGAGAAGATCTTCTGTCGCAGGGTCCGATATTCCACCCTGCTTTACAGTCGCTGGCTTTAACGGCGTGGCTGTTGAGAGCCAGGTACTGAAGGACCGTGGCCTGTCAGGCTCAGTGATCTCTACCATGCTGCGTGCACGGAAGTCTACTTCACAAAAGATTTACCATTGTACGTGGAAGGCCTACATCTCTGTGTGAAGAGATGAAATGGCACCCCCGTACATACGTGGTGTCCCGGATTCTGCTGTTCTTTCAGCGTGGAGTGGATCAGGCACTCGCCTTAAGTATGGTTAAGAGTCAGATTTCGGCTCTAGCTGTTTACTTTCAGCGACCCTTGGCGGCGCACTCCCTGGTGCGTACGTTTTGTGCAGGGGGTCCGGCATGTGGCCCCTCCTGTGCGTCCTCCACTGCCCCCATGGGACCTGAATTTAGTCCTCTCGGTGCTTCAAGACGCTCCCTTTGAGGACATTCGAAAAAGATCCCTTTTGTTGACTCTATCACAGAAGGTGTTTTTTCTGGTAGCAATTACCTCAGTCAGACGGGTGTCTGAACTGGCGGCCTTGTCCTGCAAGGCTCCCTACTTGGTCATCGCAAGGATAAGGTGGTGCTGCGGCTGCAGCCGTCTTTTCTCCCAAAGGTCGTTTCGGCTTTTCACATTAATGAGGACATTGTGTTACCATCCTTATGTCCTTGGCCGAAAAACCCGAAGGAGGCCACTTTGCATTCCCTAGATGTGGTTCGGGCCCTACGGGTGTACTTATCTGCTACGGCTCCGTTCCGGAAGTCGGACTCACTGTTTGTGTCTGGCCCTAAAAAAGGTCTGGCGGTCTCGTCGGCCACCATTTCTAGGTGGATCAGGCAGGTTGTGCTTCAGGCCTATGCCCTGAAGGCGGCGGGCGCCTCCTTTTCAGGTTACGGCGCATTCGACCAGGGCGATCGGTGCCTCTTGGGCTTTCCTTCATCAAGCGTCTGTGTTACAGGTGTGTAAGGCAGCGACCTGGTCGTCAATCCACACCTTCTCAAAATTTTACAATGTGGATGTGAGTGCATCTTCGGATGCCTCCTTCGGCCGCAAGGTGTTACAGGCGGCAGTTTAAGGTTGGAGTTCCTCCGTTGAGAAACTCCGGTTTTGTTTGGGGTGTAGCTTGGTTTGCTGTGTTGTTTCCCCCCCTCAAATTTTTTTGACACTGCTTGGGGACGTTCCTAAGGTCAAAGGCTGCTGTGTCCATCCATGAACGGAAGAGAAAATAGGATTTTTGTACTCACCATAAAATACATTTCTCTGAGTTCATGGACGGACACAGCACCCACCCCTCCTTTTGTTTGTACTGCTTGTTACGAACTGGAGATGCTGAGTCAGAGAGTGGGTTATACCCGAGGGACCATTCCCCCTGGGAGGAGCTGTACTGAGGAAAGTGTTTTAACACTTAAAGTGCTGTTTTCTGCCTAGTCTCTCCTGGAAGGAAGGATATAATACCCTAAGGTCAAAGGCTGCTGTGTCCGTCCATGAACTCAGAGAAATGGATTTTACGGTGAGTACAAAAATCCTATTTTTTCAGCGCTGAATTATTTTCCTATTTACGGTTTCATAAAAAAGCCATTGCATACAATATTAAAAGCAAAGTCGAATGAACCCTGTGGGTTTTTTCAGTATTTAGGGTGGACAAGTCCGTTCCCACCCACAGTGTCTGGGCCTGGCATTTGCAACCTAGGAAACCAGAGCTGCATCATGGGAGGAACGGGAGGAAGTTGCAGGCATTGTAGAATTAAGTGAACCCAATTCTTTACCCATTGTATGAAAAAAGTACAGGTCCACGTTTTGGTAATTGGTCTGCTAGTTACTGAATGTACTTTGTCCATTCATTGTTTTTTCACTACTATTTCTGTTTTTATGTTGTACAATTATTGCTTTTACAGGCATATCTTTTTCACATTGTGAATTATATTCTTTTTTTTTTTTTTTTCAAGTGAATTATATTCTTATGTCTCCTGAAGTAAAGTTTTAACTGATGTCTGAATTTTAGAATATTTCAAGTGTTTTTTCAGGTGTTATTGAGCGTTTTTTTTTATTTTTAGCGGATTTGTAAATATAGGTAGTTTTAACAGGCGTTTTTCATTTAGGCGTTTTTGCTGTGGCCAATAAAAAGCTGTGTAAGTTGTGGAGGGGAGCTGCTGTTTGAGCTGAAACACGTGTAAAAAAAAAAAGCAAATTTATTACTGTTCAGGCCTTTTTCCATTTGAAATCTATGGGGACAAAAAATGCTCAAATCTGCCTGAAAAGTAGCCCATGTACTTTTTTGAGCGACAGGCATTTTGCTACTGGCGATAAAACCCTCAAATGTGAACAGGGGCCATTGAAATGAATGGCATTTTGCTTGCTGAGCATCAAGCTGAAGTGTGACCAGGGTCTGAAATATGTTCTTGGTAGAAGTTACACCAAATATGTGAGCAATTTATCTCATAAAAATGGCTCTCTTATGAATATTTTTTATTAAATTGTTTTTGTTATTTTAGGGGTGTGAATATAAGTGTTGGTAAGAATTTTTTTTTTTCATAACATAGGTTTGGTTCCCTTTACAGTGGAAAAGGGCTAGAACCACAATTGTCATTTTATGATTTCCTTGTAAAGATTTCCCTCACTTTATGATCTGGAAAAAAAAAATCACCCAGGTTGAGGGAATATGTTCCATATAGGGAATGGACGGCTATAAAACACTGATGTATGTACTAACCCTTCCATGCTGTACTCAAATAGTTTTGTGTTGCCATTGATATTTCCCATTTTGTCTGTCCTTGTGACAGGAGCACAGGACACATGGGTAGGTCCCTAGCAAGGGGCAAAGTCCACTGTTAAATTATAGTACTACTGTGTAGTAAAGTGAAACTTGTAGTTGGGAAATGTAAAAAAAAAATTATAACCTAAAAAAAATAGTTTCATCAGCATGCAACAAAAGCCAAGGAGCCTTCAAGTTAGCCTAGTCATCATTTTGTTCGAAAGGAATATGCACTTCAAATTTTGTTTCCATGATTTTCCACTGTGCATAGTGTATTTTTAAAGTGATATTAAAGCGGATCTCCACTCTAAAGTGGAGTCCCGCTGATCGGCACCCTCCCCCCTCCGGTGTCACATTTGACACCTTTCAGGGGGGAGGGGGGTGCAGATACCTGTCTACAGACAGGTATCTGCACCCACTTCCGGCCCTACGATGTGGGAAAAAGGCGGGTTTTTCCCTTGCTTCCCGTCCGTCCCCCGTTGTATGCTGGGAACACTCGGCTCCCAGCACACAGCGGGAGCCAATCGGCGGGCGCAGCGCGACTCGCGCATGCGCCGTAGGGAACCGGGTAGTGAAGCCGGAGCGCTTCACTTCCTGGTTCCCTCACCGTGGATGGAGGGGGGAGCAGCAGGGTGACGAGCGATCGGCTCGTCATCTGCTGCGATCGGCGCTGGACTCCAGGACAGGTAAGTGTCCTTATATTAAAAGTCAGCAGCTGCAGTATTTGTAGCTGCTGGCTTTTAATATATTTTTTTAGTGGCACATCCGCTTTAAAGGTTCAGATTTTAAAAAAGCAAAAAAACAAACATGTCATACTTACCTGCTCTATGCGCCAATGCTCCTCTTCTTGTGTCCCCCGCTGGCACTCCTGGCTCCTCCCCCTTGACCAGTGCCCCCATAGCAAGGCCACTTGCTATGGGGATACAGGTGCTTGCTTGCTCCCAAGTCCTGCTCTATGCATCCTTAAAATGCACGTAACTTCAGCTTGGCCCGCCCCAACTCTTTTTTTTTTTTTGTTGACTCACTGGCTATGATTGACAGCCAATGGCTCCAGCTGCTGTCTCAGCCAATAAAAGGGAGTATCGTGACAGCCAAGGCTCTTGTGCACTTTACTGGATTGAGAGTGAGCTCACGTGAGTATTAAGTGGGGGGAGCAGCACACAGTTTTTTTGTTTTACCTTCATGCATGAAGGTAAACAACCTTCAGTCTTTACGACCACTTTAAAGGAAAAGTCCAGCCTGAACTCGTTTGGCTGGGCTTCTCCTATGGGTCACAAGTGTGCAATTCATTTTGAGCTAAAGTCCACTCTCTGACATCACAGAAATCAGTCCAGGCACCGTGTCATGACAAAGTCTGGATCCACCAGGTGGCAGTAACCCCCTGAGATGGCCGCTCCCCCCTCCACAGCTCAGCACTCCAGTGAGCATGGGGGGGGGGGGGCAGAGCCAAGAGCTGTGAGAACCGAGCCATCAGCGGTGTTTGAACGCTCAGTTCTCAGTGTAGAGGGGACAGATGCAACATCCACCTAGGTAAGTATGATGGGGAACACCCCCCCCCCCAATCCCCATACTTTTCTTTTAATGTTCTAATGTCAGATTTGGCATAGTGACTAACATGCAGCACTGTGGTTGTAAATCGAGTCAGATCAGGCAGTTGGCTACCTTTTTAAGAGTCAAATTTTCTTGTAGGTGTCCTTTGGGTATTTGGGTGCAGATCCAAGGAAAAGAAAATCTGGAAACTTAGTGGTTTTAAAGGTAGAAGGCATTTTGCCCTTAATGCATTTTATGCATTAAGGTAAAAAAAAAAAAAAAAAAACCTGCGTGCAGATCACCCCCCCTTTCTCTCTCGCCCCCCCATATACTTACCTGAGCCCATTCTCAATCCAACACTGCCCAAGAGCAGCAGTTCTCTCTCCCCTCACATGGCAGATTGATTGCTTTTGGTTTCTGCAGCTGTCAAATGCTGTGATGGGGCGAGGACGAGCAGCACTGTCTCTGTCAACGAGATCGAGCCTGCAGTTGTGCGACAATAGGAAACTGCTTCCATTGGTGGCATACCCGAAAAGAGGCGGAGCCAAGAGTAATAGCCGGGGACCCAAGAAGGTGGATTTAGGCTGCTGTTTGCAAAACCATTGCATGGAGCAGGTCAGTATCGCATTGTTATTTAAAAAAAATAGAAATTGCAAACACTTTAAAGCGGATGTGCCACTAAACAAATATATTAAAAGCCAGCAGCTACAAATACTGCAGCTGCTGACTTTTAATATAAGGACACTTACCTGTCCTGGAGTCCAGCGGTGATCGCAGCAGATGACGAGCCGATCGCTCGTCTCTCTGCTGCTCCCCCCTCCATCCACGGTGAGGGAACCAGGAAGTGAAGCGCTCCGGCTTCACTGCCCGGTTCCCTACGGCGCATGCGCGAGTCGCGCTGCGCCCGCCGATTGGCTCCCGCTGTGTGCTGGGAGCCGAGTGTTCCCAGCATACAACGGGGGACGGACGGGAAGCGGAGAAAAAACCCGTCCTTTGCCCGTATCGTAGAGCCGGAAGTGGGTGCAGATACCTGTCTGTAGACAGGTATCTGCACCCCCCTCCCCCCTGAAAGGTGTCAAATGTGACACCGGAGGGGGGGAGGGTGCCGATCAGCGGGACTCCACTTTAGAGTGGAGATCCGCTTTAAGGTCCTATCCATGCCTATAGAATGCTGTCCTTTTAAAAACAGGCACATCTCAGGCAGAGATTTCACGCATTTCAACACTTCCTCTCTCACATGATACCATGGAGTCCGTTATCTAGAAATCCATTGTTTACCTGCCAAAATTTGGTTGATTAATGCAAGGTTTCTTAGCGAAAATAAGGCTAAATGATTTTTAATGTATCTGGTCTTTTCCTAAGGCCTTTTTCACACTACCGCAACTTCGCCGCAATTTTGTGGCTGCAATTTTGACACAATTTTGCGATGATTTCAGGGAATGTCTGTATATCTTGCACCAAAGTAGTACAAGATCTACTTTGAAGTCGCACAGATATGAATGGTACTCATTGGAAATCATGGGGTACGACAAGTCGTAAAAGTGTGAAAGAGGCATTAATCAGGTTATGCAGTTTTGCAATAAAATGGTGAAGTTTTAATATAGGTTTACAATCTTGAAAATTATACCCCATATCACTATCAGTGGGTACTACTCCTTCAGTCATAATACACTTTTGATCTTATGCCATAACAATGACATTTTTAGCATGCAGTAACGGTGAAGACATGCAGAAATGTTTCAAACATTTATTGTATGAATATGCATTACATGTATGGATTAAACGTTTATGCATTAGTACAGAGATATTTAATGGTTCACATTCAATTTTTATTATAGCAGTGCTGGTTTGTAAATCTTTATTCCTTGGCAGAATTGGAGACAGAATTGCAAACTTTGTCAGGCTCATTAGAAAGCTGTTAAATGGTTCCCAGTTCCTCATTTGTAACATGCCTTTACACAGTTCTTATAACTAGGAAAAGTATCAAAAACAAAACTGCAAGCCACTTCTCTTTCTGTGCTGCTGAGGAGGGAGCAAGATCATTCAATTGTACTGTGGTGGCTTGTATCTCTACAGGCACAGTTGTGCTTGGCAGGGTTAAATTGTTATTTATTACATTATCAAAGCTCACAATAACTGTGGAATCATACATTTTAGTCTCCTCTATTTCATCCGAATTGATTTGATTGTCTATTTCATTCCCAAAATAATTAAAATCTAAATGAATCATTCCATCTGCAGAGTTTTCATCTATCATTAGAGAGTCCTCGGAGCTTGCATGTAGAATGCTGCTTGTGTTAACTGGGGCTGCAGTTAAATCCTCTGGGTATCGTATCTTTTTGTACTGCTTGGGTTCTTGCACTTCTAAGAAAAGCGAATGATTTGTAGTAAACAATGGAATGTCGGCAGTAGTGACTTCATTTTGTGCTTTGTATTCAGTTGAAAATTGCTTGGTAATTTTATATCTTTCATTGGCACATGGAGAACCTATTACATTATTGTTTTCTTCTACCCACGTCATAATATAGTTCATAGCTTGTGTGTCTTGGCATGACCATGGGTTGTTGTACAGGGTGATCTCTATTACTTGTGTCAGGTGGTCAAAAGCATGGGCTGGTATGTAGGTGAATCTGTTGTTGTGCAGGTACAGATTCTGAAGCTTGGGCATTCGCACCAATGTTTCTGGCAATATCTGTATTAAGGAATTGTTGGATATATCTATTGTTAGTATATTACTGGGCATATTGGTTGGAACAGTCCAAAGCTGGTTGTAGCTTAGGTTCAGGAGCTGCAGACTAATTAGTGTATTGTTAATGAACACTGTCCTCTGCAGGCTGTTTTTGGAGAGATCAAGCACCTTTAGGTTCCACTGGTATGCAGTGTCCAATTTATAAAGCACTTTGATGCTGTTATTTGAAGCATACAGCTCCCAAAGAGACCTTGGCAAATGGGAAGGAAGGTTGCTTAGCAAGTTGTGGGAAAGGTCTAGAAACCTCAGGTTAGTGAACCTAGTCAATTGATGGTCTATATCGGACAGCTGGTTGTAAGACAAGTTCAGATGTGTGATATTGTCCTGGAGTCCATGTGGCAATGCAGTCAGACTGCTGCCTGAACAGTCAACATTTCTGTTTTTCATAATGCAGGAACACTTCAAGGGACAGAGACAGATGATGTTTGGTACAGAGCATAAAAGAAACAAAAGTCCTGGTGAGGGCTTGATTTGGCAATCCATGCTTACCTGCAACCAAATATTCAGTAGACATATTCAATATACACATATACACTTTTTAAAACTATAGTAATCTCCATAGATTTTGTTTGGCTTGAATAAATACATAAAGAAGCAAGATATATTTACGTTAGTTGAGATTGTATAGATTTGTTTTGCATTGCAATATGTATACATTAACAAATGCTATTATTGAGACAAGTTAGCTTTTGCATTTTCTTTTTTCTTGTCCTTAAGGTATTCAGTGACTGCGATTGGCATTATACTACTTTGCTGCACTTCTTGTTCAGAATGCTATTGCCATTTAACACAGACTTCTAATGTTACTGCAGCAAATGGTACATTAGTGGCATAAATAGATCATTGCATGACCTTTTAATGTGTTAAGTAATAAATAAAACTTACCACTTGGTCTTCCCATTCAGAATCAATACATAGCTTATGTAGACGGTGCTATTAGCTAATGAGCATTTATCCAGCTCTTCTGGTAGTTGTGCTTGTGCCTTTCAGCTGCATTGTACTGCTGTAAGCTGGAGCTCTGTATCCATCTGATCAGCTATTCGGAGGACTGCAGAGCAGATTCTAGTGCTGACTCAAATTTCTTGAGAGAATTGCATAGCCAATCCAGCAGCCAGTCTGATCTTTGAACTGGTAGCGAGCCCTGGGACATTGAAAAAAAATGCCCCTGTCTATTTTCACACTTAAATTGCAGTCATCCTTAGCTGTAATGGCATTATGAATAATGAAATTAATTTTATAACCAGAATAATTTACTTTTATGTGCTTTTTCAGGACGGTATGCTACTTAAAGCATTATGTAGGGATAACATTTTGACAGCGATATAAATCTCATTTTGAAATGTACTGCTCCCCTGCATTGTGGACATAAGACTGCATATTTCAAATACATACATATTTTACATGGTATGAAAATATCAATTTGTCCACCAGCTTTGGTGTCTAAAAACCCTATCCATGAGCTGAAAGAGCTCTGCAGGGAAAATAAAGCGGGACACATTCATGCATTCTCAGAATTTCTACTAACTTGAGAAAGTGCTTGCTTATTTGGCACCTTTTTGGGAGACAAAGTGCAGCAAAGTGTATTTCAGTTTAGCCATTTACTTGATTCTTGACAAAAAATGTTTTTTTATTTTATGTTAAGTAAAGATGGTATTTCTAAAAGCATAACCTTCTTGTTTGTTTACTTTGAATCCAAAGGTCTGTTTAGTAAATGCAGTTTTTCCTCTTAAGGCTACATTTACACCTGAGCATATAGCTTTTTAGGGCATGTTCTTTTTTTCAAATATACAGATTTTAGAGGCAGGATGCGAGTTACTACATGATGCTGCCTAACTACTTAGAGGTGCTGTCATTTGCTTTAGTGATGTTGTCTGGGTAAAGAGGACCCCCCCCCCCCCAACACCAAAAATGATCGCACCAGCACATACCCCATGCTTCTTTCTCTGTCTAAAGTGGAAAATATCTTGTGCTTCTGAGTATGAGTGATTATGCAACCTCTTCCCATGTGACAGTTCTCAGACCTAGCAGCCATTCCTAAGCCCCCAAACACTGTCACTTAACATAGGGAATAACACAGCTGCTCCCACTAGAGTCCATATGCATGTATTTTGGCACTGGCTACAACAGAGTGTATTTAAAATGCTAACAAGGTGTCAGTGGGTTGTGCATTATGCACACACTGTCACTGTTGAGATATGATGGCCTTGTGCAAGTGAATATGGATACCAGGGCTATGAGGCTTCTTTCACATTGGCAGAACAATCAAGTCAGCCTGTCAGTTTTTTAGATGGGCTCAATCGGACCATCCATTGTCATCTATGGAGTTTGGGTGTCAACTAACGTGACTGATCACACCCACCAACATCTGAGCCTATCTGCTAAAAACGGATAGATGTGGAACCATTCCACGTCGATCGAATCAGATGGGCTTCAGGTGTTCAGGGACAGGCAGTCTTTTTACATCCGACCACCTATAGAGGAGAGTGGGCTCTGTCTGCTGTGCATAAGCAAAGCTGGCAGGGACAAGCCACCCGCCTGCTTAGCGGGGATCGGCGAACAGATTCCCCACTGAGCAGGCAGGGTCCTCCCCATGTGAAAGGGGCCCAAGTATGAATGTCTTATAATATTTCATACATATTTTGTACGTTGACAGAACTAATTTGGTGTGTCAAGACTCTATCATACCAAACTTGCTATTCTTTGGCATGCATGAGAAGGAAGTAAAGCATGTACACAGATACTTCTGTTATAGAACTTCAGAAGAGGTCGGGTGGAGGTGGTGGTAAAAGTTGGTCCTCAATATCACAAGTCCTGTGAAAAGAATCCGTAATAGTATTTTCTTGGTATAATGAAATCTGATTGCAGTGTTCATCACTTTTTGTAACATCCATTAATGGCAGAGGTTGCAAATCCCTTAAATCTCCTGTGACAGGGAGCTCATCAATCTGTGATGGCACTGGAAAATGTAGAACATCATCTGGTGGAGGTGGTAGGGAGGTTTCATCATTTAAAGGGTAGTCTTGAGGATTTGGTTTAGATTGTTGTCCTACAGATCCATCTGATGAAAAGCTTGTTGTTTCACTTGATATGTATGGCATTGTCGGAGTGATATTGGTTTTACTGTCATCTTCATCTTGCGTATTTACATCTTTATAATGTCCTTGAGATGTGTTTTCAGAAACATTACTTTTTTGTGGAGCCTGTAGTTCATTAAGTACTATTGGGGCCGTACTTATGTTTGAGTGTGACCTTTGTCTACTTAGGATATCTTCATGGGTGTTCCCATCTGTCAGTGGGGATGGTCCGGCCCAATTCTGGTCAGCAGTGTTCTCTTTTTTAAAATGTTTCCATATGATAATGCCAGCTATTGCGATTAACATAAAAAGCAAAAGGATTCCAATAACAAGTGCCGCTAGCCAAAGGTTTTTCTCTGATTCCTCTCCCTCTGATCCACTGTGATCCGAATTACCTTTATCCATATTTTATGAATGATTTTACCTAGAAATAACAACAAGTAATTTTGTCAGAAAAAAATAGGTTATGGTTCACCAGTAAGAGGAAAAATCTTGCACAATATGACATTTTGATTTAGGATTTGAGTAAAGTTAGAAGTCATGTAGTTCTACTTCAAAATACGGCTGTAGCTAGGAATTTAAAGTGATTGTACAGTCAGAAGTTTTTTTTAATCTTAATAAATTCTATGCATTAAGATAAAAAAGCCTGTGTGTAGCAGCCCCCCTAATACTTGCCTGAGCCTCGTCTCTATCCAGCGATAGTATGGCCCCAATAGTACTTAATGAGCTACAGGCTCCTCCTGATTGTCTGTCTGAGACACAGCGGCGAGGGTGCGGTGCCGAACCGTGGCTTTGTGTTGGAATTGATACACAAAGCTGCTGCTCGGCTCAGGTGCCCCCATAGCAAGCTGCTTGATATGGGGGCAGTGGACAGGGGTGAGGGGCCAGGAGCACCGACGTGGGACCTGAGAAGAGGAGGATCTGGGCTGCTCTGTGCAAAAACCACTGCCCAGAGGTGGGAAGTATAACATCTTTGTTATTTTTAAAGGGAAAAAAAAGACTTTAGTATCACTTTAAGATGTGTATCCATTATGTGTAGAGATGGATATACAGCACTGGTGGATTTTCAAAGAAGAATTACAAGTATGTATATTTTTACAAAATTGATAGTTTAACAAGCGAAGTACCTTAAACATTCGTCAGGACATTGAATGTTCTTATTTTTTTCTTACAAATCTAGCAGTGTATACCCAGCTTTAGACACCAGAATTTCACTTCCTCCTGTTGGCCTCTATTTTTACCTCGGTCATAAAGAGATTGTATCTACTGTGCATCCACTGTTTTGTGACAAATTGCTTGCTTACCGTTGTGTGTTTGCATTTTATAATTTTTTCTTGTTAAAAAGGATATTCGCCTTCCTGTGTTGGTGCACAACTATTTATTTTTCATGACAAAATGTGTACATTGCACAGTGATCCTCCTGCATGTTGTATTTTGTATGCAGAGTTAATTTTTCCTACTTTACCAAAACAGTAATCTGAATTTCCATTAGTTTTTTTTCTTGGCAGCTATTGAACTAGTCAGGCCCTACTGCTGCTATCGATTTCCATCCTGATAACATGCACTAAACCTAAAGTGGAAAAGTATTACTACAGATGTGGTAAAGTGCTATTAAACCCCAAACTAAAAATCTAAATATTGCATTTTGCCAATTAGATGTGGTGGCTGCATTTTTTTTTTTTTTTATAGTCTCTTCCCCCTTGGCGATCTGACCAGTAACCACATTGCCTGTATAGACTGCCTACACTCTGGTTGATGCAGCATATAAGCACATTTGGACAGCAGCATTGTCAGTCTGGGGGGAGTGCAGTGTTGGATGTTTTAGCAGATTTAGCCTAGGTTCACACTGAGTGCGGGAATAAAATTATGCAGGTACAGCTGAGCTCGCACAATTTCATTCCTGCATGTCAGTCCCAATTTCGGGGACGATTTCAGAGACATCTGTGCAGGTTTGTGCACAGATGTCAATGGAAATTGCACCCTGAAATTGCTAAAAGCAGTAAAACTACTTTTGGAAATCGGTACGATGCCCTAAATGCGGAGTCGCACCATTTAGGATGGTGCGATTGCTGGCAATTGCTGCAGATTTGGCATGCGATTTGACATGCGATTTGACATGTCAAATTGCATGCCCAATCGTACCAACGTTACACAACAAATTTGAGAAGGACTCCAGCTCACACTTTATAATCGGTTGCAGCAAAAAGTTTTTTTTTTTTTTTTTTCCCCTTTTGGGATAACGGTTTACATAAAACAGATCATTGTAAGCACCCTCATCAGTGGTAAATGTTTTGTCTCATCCCTGTAACTATACATCTGCAAGAGCATTGTCTTTTGAATAACAGGCTGGCTGGATCACCAGATGAAAATAGTAGAAAGCCTAAGGCTCGGTTTACACTGGATGCCGATGTGGCTCCCAGCAGGGGTCCTGTGCTTCCTGGTTCACCATTTCAGGTCCGATTTCAGCCCGAATTTTGGGCTGAATTCGCACCTGAAACGGACCAAAAGACACAGGGCTCCTATGCAAATTCGCATCAGAGATAGGTGAATCGGCTCCATAGAGAGCCATTCACATCCTCCTGCTATTGCGATTTGAGGACAGTGGGCTGTGTCCGTGTCTACTCTTCACCAGCAGAATGGATGCAGACCTGTCATCCACCTACCCCTAGTGAGCAGGCCAATCTGCTCGTGCACTCGGCCATTGTAAATGAGGCCCAAATCAAAAGTTAAGATTGTACGGTTATAATATTTTGGGAATTCAGATAATTGCATAAACTGAGTTTAGGACTGGTTTGATGAAGCAGTTATTGGCTGAGGCTTCTTATACTATAGTAAGCCCAATTGTGTGCAAACCAGTTCGCTAGTGTTTGGTTTATTCGGCATGTCATTGGGTTTGCCACCTTTTGTTCCCTCTGTAGGGCACCTGGGACCCCCAAAGCCTCTTCTGCTTCCCTTTCTGGGCATCGGCTCCGGATCTCCTTGTCACATCATGCGCCATACTATTGGCTTATGTAAGGTGATAATGAGGTTGAGGAGGGGGAAAGGGATGTGCCACAACCAGTGACCTTCAAGAAGCTGGTTGGTATTTGCAATTTAAAGCACAGCTGCCTATAGGGGTACTACAGTGCTCTATAGGGGATCAGGGAAAACTTGCAGCCACCTGGAGTACACGGGTAACCACTTTATTACAGAATTAATTTGTCTAGACTACCACCTTGTTTCTAAAAGATTTCCTTTCATTTTAACCTATAATCCCTAGTTGGAGGAAGTATTGAATCAATTTTCAATGTGGTTCACCTGAGGCAATATTAATCAAGGTTGAAATGTATTAATTTATGGAAAATCTTCAGGGATGCTGTCATAGATTGTACTAGGAAAAGAAGAAAATTATATGTAAGATGGTTGTAAAGGCAGAGGATATGTTTAGCTTAATGCATTCTCTGCATTAAGCTAAAAAATATTCCAGGGGAGTATGCCCCCCCCCCCCCCATACTTATCTGACTCCCATCTCTATCTCAATCCAGCTCTGTGCCTGTCTGCAGCAGCGCTGGTGTCTCTCTAAAACTAGTTGGCGCTATATAAATACCTGTAATGATAAACTATATTCATAGAATGCAAACGTTCTGCATTTATTGATGGCCAATACAGAATAAGACTCCACTATTGCTGTGAAGTTACACCGAAGGACTGTCACCACTGGATTAATTGTAGTTTTCTGCAATTCATTTTTTTTTATGTCACATACCAGTAACCAAGAGAGACCATTGTTCTCCTAAAATACTGTGAATGTGTTTAATTTTTGGTGCTACTTGCATGGTACAGTCCAAAGACTATATAAGAAAAAGAGACTTGAATTTGGAGAACTGTTGCTTTGTTCATTGTCCCACTTGATCACGTTGTGATGGGTTCCCTTTAAGGTATATCTTGTCTTAAAAATAGTCTAACAATATATAATAGACCCCCACTTCTAAATATTTAAATTGGAAGAAAAAAAAGATTTTTACCCCAGACCCATAGGAAGCCTTATAGACACCAGTGAATGCAGATTAATGGGATGAGGGGTCTATGATTGTTAGTTCATGGTCCACATTAAGCACTCTCTGTATTAGGATTTGTTACAATGTACAAACTAATGATAGAAGTATGGATTATAGAGTAATTGTTTTGTGACGACACAATTTACAGAAATGCACTTCATATGCACTATATAGCTGTCTCTAGATTTTAAAAAGCAAAACTAGTTTGACATTGTATTCAGAAACTTCTGTTTTTACTTTGTGGGTATCTGTAACTTGTGTAAACTTAAAATGGCTTTTACTGGAAAGTGAAGTAAATTTGGTAACAGCCTTATTTGTAACCTTTATGCAAGATCCTGACCAAAAATGAATTTGCAGTTCAGTGGATGAAAGGGTCATAGCCCACATTTGTTTTCTAGAAATTATTTTCCTGCACTCACTGTTGGACAATTCTCTTTGTAGTCAGTAACAAATGTAGACGGTACAGTACTAACTAAAGGATTTCCATGTCTCACCTACAAGCAGTCAGATTTGATTCTGTTCTTATGCGTGTTTTCTCTGTTTTATGATGACACTACCAAATACTGTTTTTTTTATTTTTGAATATAATGTAGGTGTAAGGTCTATACTACTGTATCACCCCAGTAGGGTACCCCACAAAAATAATATTTCTATAGAGACACTAAACAGTTTCAAGTAAAAGCTTACTTACCGGTTTATATTGATGATTTACAGAGGTCGTCTGCTGTGAGTTTGTCGAACGAAGTGAAATTGAGAAGACTGTTTTAGTGAAGTGCAGTTGTAACGGCTTGAGTCACATCAAAAGGAAGTTCATGATGGTTTCAGGAAATGCGTTGATGTGAAATCCCTTAGCCATTTTTAACATGACTTTTGCAATGTGTTTACTGGAAGTGTGTTGCCGATAAGGGTTAAGTCAAAGATTGTTACCCAATAGTGAAGGCAATAGTAACTTCTACAGTTATCATATACTGTATCTACACACAATGGTCCTTGGTGTGTTAAATCAAATTATCAGGAAGGGACAGGGTGTTGCACATGAAGCTTGAACCGCTTCCAAGTCAAAATTAAAATGTGTAGTGTTTCTTTGGGTCAGGAATAAATTCTAAAAGTCTTTTAATCAGGTAGATTCAATATATTGCATAGTAATGGTTTAGATTTCTTTAGCCAGTAGGTGACGTTTTATACTTTTCAATTGTGTTCTAGAGAATGCATAAAGTACATATGAATTCACCACTGTAACAAAATTCCTTCTTTTAACTTGTTCCGCTTTTGAAAAGTGAAGGTTTTGTTTTACTTTGGTCAACTGGTGCATGCTAGAACCAAAATACTGTGTTATTTCCAGTACCCTCAGGCAGTTATCTGTAAATATGCCACTAAGGCTGGGTTCACACTACGGTTTTCCCGTCCGTCAGCCGCATACGATTTATATGAAAAAACGTATGCGGCTGAAACGGACGGGAACGTATGGCACCGCACATATGTGCGTTTTCCATTAACATTAATGTTAAAGGAAAACGTATGCGGTTGCCATACTGTTTTAAAAACGACCGCAAAACCGTGGTTGAACACGGTTTTGCGTACGTTTAAAAAACGTTTTGCCAGCAAATCGTACGCACCCGGATGCATCCGAGTGCATACGATTTGCAATGCATTGTCTATCTCTACGTTTTCCCGTCCGGGCCCGTACGTTTTCAATACTGAAATCGTATGCGGCTGACGGACGGGAAAACCGTAGTGTGAACCCAGCCTAAGCAAATTATTTAGCAAACTCCCTTCAAGTTTTCAAATTGACGGCATTCTGCTTTACGCGTCTATCCTTCAAGGGTCTGATTTTCCAGATCTATAAAATTCTCCATTCCTGCTCCACTTTGGCACTCCTATATGAAAAAGTGGGAGCAGATTCTGGGGCAAGAGTCATCTCCTGAAGATGCGTCACATTATATGGTCACAGATCTCTAAAAGACCAGTTTTTACCTTTTTATATACGGAAACTACTACAAAATTCTCTTGCTTGTACCAAACTGTACTCCATATATCTCTCAGCCAATAAGTGCTGCTGGCACTGGAAGTAGCAGCTGGGAACAATACACCACATCTATTGGTCTTGCCCCATACTCCTACCCTATTGCAGGGTTTGACAAATTTGCTTGGAATCTAGGAGCCAGCTAAAAAAGTTAGGAGCCAGAAAACGCACCCCCGTCCTGACGAGCTCGCACGCAGAAGCGAACACTTGCGTGAGTAGCGCCCGCATATGTAAACAGTATTCAAACCACACTTGTGAGGTAGCGCCATGATCATTAGAGCGAGAGCAATAATTCTAGATCTAGAACTCCTCTAACTCAAAACATGCAACCTGTAGAATTTTTAAACGTCGCCTATGGAGATTTTAAAGGGTAAAAGTTTGTCGGCATTCCACGAGCGGACGCAATTTTGAAGCGTGACATGTTGGTTATCAATTTACTTGGCGTAATATTAACAAGGATCCGAAATTTAAAGCTAATGGAATACCTTACCACCTCTCTGAACAACTTCTTACACGATCACAACCAAATCTCAGAATCTCCTCTTGGGGACTCCCTCTCACTTAATCTGCCCTAGAGCCAGTGTTTCTACTGCGCATGCTCTGAAACATGTCACAGCTCCTACTCCCGTGAAAGTAGATCTCTAATGGAGAGTTTGCATCTTCTCATTTAGAAAGGTGCTGAAGTGCATATACCTATGGACTTAACATTTTTCCATGGACTTTTTAGGATGGTGCTTACAATTTTGCTGTGAATCGTTTTTAACCCGCTATTAGCAGACATTACTTAGCCGGTCCAGGTCCATCAACCTGGATGCCTTTCAGTTCAGCCTTTCAGCGATCCACTGAAAGGGTAAGGCTCCTTTCACATGGGCGGCTGTTCTGCTACAGTTAAAGGCATGTTTTGTTATTTTGAAATTCAGAGAATCCTGGCTCAGCGTTCACTTGCAGTTGTACATTGCGATTAGCTGCGTTTGCGTGTGGCTGTGTTTAGCCGCGTTTAGGGCTGCAACTAACGATTATTTGCCCTGTATGGAAGTGGTTAATAACACATCTGCTTCTAATAATTGATAAAGCAAATGCAGTGCTCATTCGGTGTATTGCACCCTATGACAGGCAAGTTCATATAAGCTTTCTCCTCTGAGTGTATCTTTTGGAATCAGTCGAGTGCATAAAGTAATCCTTCGCCATACCTCGTGATACCGCTCCCCTTAAAATTTGCACTCGCCAGATATATAAAGTATATATTTTGTACTTTTTTTTTTTTTTTTTTTTTTTTTTTTTTTTTACAGCCCCTTACATGTGAAATTATTTTTTTCTTTCTTTTTGTAATGTCCAATGTGATCTTTAATTCCTCTACTTTTCACTCCTCACTTCTGTTGATTTGAAATGAGCCATGCATGTTAGTTGTGGTCATGTACACCGCTCTATGCACTTTACGAGTCCCTAGCCTAGTTCATCTTTGGAGCGTGCAAGAGAAGCTGGCTACATTACGACATACAGTTGGGACCATGAAGAAAGAATCACGCTGTAGCTGGAAGTCGTATCACAACAGCAAAATAGGCATTTGGAGGTTGGATCAATTGGACTTGTGAAACAATAAAAAATTATAAGTAGGCAACACATAATTTCTTTTGTTTTTATAGTTTATCACTTTAGAGCTGTGTTTCTCAGCTATGGTTCTGTGGAAACCTAGGGTTCCTCCATAGGTTTGCTAGGGGTTCAGTGAGCAATAAGCAATTTCTGCTTCTCAGATGAGTAACCAGACACCATTAATCTTTTTAGTTATCTGTAAGGAGATATTTTACCCAATGACCACAAATATTAGGCACATTCTTTCCACTGATCATCACATTAATGTACTGTGAGCTGTAAATATTTTTTTGCAGGAGTTCCCTGAAGCCAAAAAGTTATTTCAAAATGAAAGTAAAACTAAACGAGAGAGCACCTTTGCATTACTGTATGCAGGCATGCTCTAAAGCCGGCCATAGACTGTTTGAATCTCGATCAGTTCCGCAGGAACCAACCGAGATTCGAACCATGTATAAGCAGGCTGAATGTACCCAAGTTGATTGATCGGTCAACTTGAGTACAACCAGCCTGTCGGATTTTACATGCAATTATTGCTAGCAGGTAGTATAGCCACTAGCAGTAATGACTGTATTCTTCCGTTGGGGACAGCTGCTCCCACCGGAAGAACACATGCATTCTTTTTTTTTTTTTTTCACAGCAGCAGAGCATTGCACTTGTGACCTTGTGTAATGTTTGGCTCCTGCACACACTGCCTAAAGCTCTGCACCCGTATGGTCAGTTTTAGACTGCATTAACACCTGTGCATTTTTAATCTGAAATTTGTGTTGTGCAATTTGTCATTTTACAAGAGCGTTTACAAATCATGGGCAGATTTGCTGCGATTCTGCCCGCGATTTCAAAACATTTGGGTAAAATGACAATTCGTACAATGCGAGTTTCAGATGCCGTTCATTTTAATGCCACCTAATAAGTCGGTGCAGTTATGCTGTGATAAATCATGTAGAAAACCGTAACGCATGAAGTTCATCGCCCAAAAAGTAGCTCCTGATCTGGGCGTCAAGCTTCACTTGATTGCAGCACGATTAATCGTGCCAGAACTGCACCCTGAAATTTGCATTGTGCAATTTGTCATTTTACCAATTCAGTATGAATGCAGAGGAAGTGCAATGCAGTGCTGCAGTGGGAGATTGGACTTGTACTTTATTCATCCTCTGATCACTATGAATGAATGACTTGGCTGTGCGGTAGAGCACTGAACAGCTGCACAGATTTTAAATGCAAAAGTGGCAGCAGTACATATGCTCTCTGTCTCACAGTGCTGACCCATATGCTCTCTGTCTCACAGTGCTGACCCATATGCTCTCTGTCTCACAGTGCTGACCCATATGCTCTCTGTCTCACAGTGCTGACCCATATGCTCTCTGTCTCACAGTGCTGACCCATATGCTCTCTGTCTCACAGTGCTGACCCATATGCTCTCTGTTTCACAGTGCTGACCCATATGCTCTCTGTTTTACAGTGCTGACCCATATGCTCTCTGTCTCACAGTGCTGACCCATATGCTCTCTGTCTCACAGTGCTGACCCATATGCTCTCTGTCTCACAGTGCTGACCCATATGCTCTCTGTCTCACAGTGCTGACCCATATGCTCTCTGTCTCACAGTGCTGACCCATATGCTCTCTGTCTCACAGTGCTGACCCATATGCTCTCTGTCTCACAGTGCTGACCCATATGCTCTCTGTCTCACAGTGCTGACCCATATGCTCTCTGTCTCACAGTGCTGACCCATATGCTCTCTGTCTCACAGTGCTGACCCATATGCCCTCTCAATCTCACAGTGCTGACCCATATGCTCTCTCAATCTCACAGTGCTGACCCATATGCTCTCTCAATCTCACAGTGCTGACCCATATGCTCTCTCAATCTCACAGTGCTGACCCATATGCTCTCTCAATCTCACAGTGCTGATCCATATGCTCTCTAAATCTCACAGTACTGACCCATATGCTCTCTGTCTCACAGTGCTGACCCATATGCCCTCTCAATCTCACAGTGCTGACCCATATGCTCTCTCAATCTCACAGTGCTGACCCATATGCTCTCTCAATCTCACAGTGCTGACCCATATGCTCTCTCAATCTCACAGTGCTGACCCATATGCTCTCTCAATCTCACAGTGCTGACCCATATGCTCTCTAAATCTCACAGTACTGACCCATATGCTCTGTCTGTGTTCATCCCTTTTTTTTTTATAAAACAACAATGTAGTGCAGGGGCAGTGTCCATTTCAAGTAGAGGTTTGCCATTTCTTTTTCAGAATATTTCTTGAATAACTTACATGAAATTTGAAGACTCTATTTTATAGCTGGCAACACCACAAAAAGCAAATAAAACGAAATAGTTGTCACGTATATTACTGTGATTTGGTATATTTAAATAATATTTTTTATTTAAGTTGATTTTTGCAAACCCAGTATAGATCATTATAGGCCCTTTTCTATACAGGTAATAGGCTGTAATAAAATAAACACTAAATGTACCCATTTTGTGATTTTTGTCGAGGTCTAAAAAGTGAGATTAAAAAAAAAAAATTGCATGCAATTACTCTTCGGCCCCTTTCAGACGGACGGATAGAATGGTGCTTGTAGCTGCAGATTTTCTATTTTTCTACCGCAGCTAAAAGCACACAATGTTTTCCTATGGCCCCATTCACACACCGCGTTTGCGTGCGATTACGTTACATGCGGTTTGGTGCGAATAGAAAAAAGAGAATTGAATGCGTCCAGGTGCGATGTAGCGCAGCTATATGCACATAACCGCAGGTAATCGCAGTCTTTTTTTGTCAACTGCGGATAGCAGCGTTTTAGAATTCAAGGGACCCAAACAAAAACAAAAAAAATAAAAAGGGTTGCTATGGAAATGAATACCGCAGCTAAACGCGGCCGCAGTAAAACGCTCATGTGCAAATGCAGCTAATCGCAGTGCCTGGAGCCTTGAATTTCACAAAACATTTGTAGTGCTTTTAACTGCGGCAAAACAGCCGTTCGTCTGAAAGGGGCCTTCCTCCTCCTCCATGCATGGGTTCAGCATCTTTGAATACAAAAAGCGTTCAAGACAAAATTTTAATTAAAGATTGAACATCATTTTACAGTCTGAGTATAAATGTTATACATTAAATATTGTATCCTTTAGACCTCTACTGTAGATACAATAGTCATTATTTCATCATTTGAGTTTGTTTTTTTGTCCTCCGTGGGATCTTTTGATTTTTCTATTGTCTGTACTGTCATAAGCGTGTGCTTCTCATCATTACTGTTTGTCTCACCCAAAGAAATTTCATCAATGGTTTGATTGGCTGTTTGAGATTTTTTTTGCCATGTCTCCATTCCAGAAGGCCACAAAATGCTTGATGCACTTAAAAAGTCCCCGTTACTTCTTGCCTGTCGCTTTGATTGTGTTAGCTTGGTTTTAAGACTGGACACTTTATTTGCCAGGGCCACAGAGCATATGATCAGTGCTGCACAAATCAGCACTAACACAGCTATTATGATGGCACAAATCATTATTCCTGTTTTATATCTATCGTCTTTGCAGACACATGGTGTGTTTGTGGAATGGTTGCCAGCATATCGCTTTGTAAACCAGAATGGTTTCTTTGTTGTGGTGTATGGTGCCATTTTTGTCATCTTTGTAGGTTTGGATGCTGCCTTTTGCATGGTATTTTTTATATTTTCAGATTCAGATGCTTTTTTCTGCTTCGTTGTTTTCATCTTTGTAGATTCAGCTGCCATCTTTAGCATAGTTGTCATCCTTGGGTATCCTGGTGTATACAAATCCTTGTTTACTGATAGGCTTGCTATGTTAAATGATGAGGTTACATTAGTAAAATCAGACCAGTTCAAGCCCAAAATGTTGGCTGTGCGGTTAACATCTGTTAAAATAGTCTTATCTTGTAGACCAGTAGAGTAGGTCTTATTTACTTCTGCTTTACAACTGAAAGAAAGCAGCAATATCGCAAGAGACAGAAGGAACAGCATCCTCTTCAGAGCTACCGTTGGCTGCAGGGAAAACATTGCATTGTTAACACCGCTTTTGTAGATGGCGACACATGCATGTATATTTATAATTTTAAAAAATACAACAAAATACCTTATTTAGTTAGTAAAGCTGGGAAAAGTGCAGAGTAAGCTTTAGATTTCAAATGACTAAAGACACTGAAAGATGCAAGGTACACTCCAGTCGAAGTGTGAATTTCCAGTTGGAAATGTAATCCTTGTATGCCTTTGAGAGAGCATAGCCTACTTTTTGAGGTGGTTAAAGCTCAACTTGTGCCTCCCCCATCCCTCATTTTCTGTACCTATATGGTATATATTAAAAAATGTTATACTCGACTAAGTGTCTTAGCAAAAAAGTGATAAGTCCCCTTCTTGCTCTGGTGGTGGGGTAGGTCATGAATGGTGCCCTAATTTACTGTGGGTTCAGGGTGACCTGATATCCGGCCTCCAGGGGACGGGCCTTTGACTCCATGGGCTCACAGGAGGTGGCTATCATTAAGTCTGGAAGAGAAGTGCCATTCAGTGGCAGAGAGAATTTTCTGGGTGGTACAGCGCGCTGGAGTCGAGGGATATTGCGTCTGGAGCAGTTTTTTTCCCCCCTCTAAACCTTGTATTGGGCTTTAAAGGCTAAGGTCACCTTTATTCAAAAAATAATAAATGCACATGGTTTTGTAAAAAAATAAAATGTAATTAAAAAATAAGTTTATGCTTTTGTGCACAGGAGCCTGCAGAGCATTGCACCCACAATCACTGGATTGTGGGTGCAATGTTGGGCTCCTGCACACATGTCCTTTTAGCTTTCTACTTTAGGGTATTCTATTGAAAAGCTGGAGGACCTGTCAGTAGACTACGAGTGTGTTTAATAGTGCTGAGAGAAGAATCCATCCCTGCTTTCACAGGCAGGGGGACGATCAGGGGGTTCGGGGAAAGGTGCCGGAGCAAGTTTCAAAATAGGGATGTAATGT